>NC_086174.1:144448750-144758663 GCF_023053635.1 Elgaria multicarinata webbii
ATTATCTGTCCATCCCCATCAAAACAGGCCAATACGCGTATACATTGAAAAATGTTCTCCAGGCCTGGTTTCCAATGAGCTTCCATGGGTCTACTCTGAGTAGGACTATTTTCGTGTTTCTTTATATACATAACGTAAGTTTTGTGTTTTGTTGCCAATTCTAGTTAAACCCTTCAATAAAACGTTCCACAGGAGTCTTTACTATATATTGCAGGAGTCTGAGCGTTTTTGGTAACATACCACAAAAAGTCCTTTTTAAGAGAAATGCATGCCACTCTACTGATTTACATTGAAACCCGTTCTCACAGCCTGGTTTCCAATGCATTTCCATGGATCTACTCTGAGTAGGACTACTTTCTTGTTTCTTTATACACATCACGTAGGTTTTGTGTTTTGTTGCCAATTCTATTTACACTCTGTAATAAGGCACTCTATTGGAATCTCTACTATACTGCAGGAGATTGAGCGTTTCTGAAGTCACTGGTAACATCTCATTAATAAGCCCATTTAAAGAGAAAAGCATTCTCTGTCCATTCCCTTCAAAAAAGGCCAAAACGCGTATGCATTGAAACATGTTCTCCAGGCCTGGTTTCCAATGCGCTTCCATGGGTCTACTCTGAGTAGGACGCGTTTTTGGTAACATATCACAAAAAGTCTTTTTAAGAGAAATGCATGCCATTCTACTGATTTACATTGAAACCCGTTCTCACAGCCTGGTTTCCAATGCATTTCCATGGGTCTACTCTGAGTAGGACTATTTTCGTGTTTCTTTATACACATAACGTAAGTTTTGAGTTTTGTTGCCAATTCTATTTACACTCTGTAATAAGGCACTCTATTGGAATCTCTACTATACTGCAGGAGATTGAGCGTTTCTGAAGTCACTGGTAACATCTCATTAATAAGATCTTTTAAGAGAAAAGCATTATCTGTCCATCCCCATCAAAACAGGCCAATACGCGTATACATTGAATCATGTTCTCCAGGCCTGGTTTCCATGGGTCTACTCTGAG
This sequence comes from Elgaria multicarinata webbii, assembly GCF_023053635.1. Lineage (NCBI taxonomy): Eukaryota > Metazoa > Chordata > Lepidosauria > Squamata > Anguidae > Elgaria > Elgaria multicarinata. Next base: position 144,449,764 of record NC_086174.1, read on the forward strand.
TAGGACTATTTTCGTGTTTCTTTATATACATAACGTAAGTTTTGTGTTTTGTTGCCAATTCTAGTTAAACCCTTCAATAAAACGTTCCACAGGAGTCTTTACTATATATTGCAGGAGTCTGAGCGTTTTTGGTAACATATCACAAAAAGTTATTTTTAAGAGAAACGCATGCCAATCTACAGATTTACATTGAAAACCGTTCTCACGGCCTGGTTTCCAATGCATTTCCATGGGTCTACTCTGAGTAGGACTATTTTCGTGTTTCTTTATATACATAACGTAAGTTTTGTGTTTTGTTGCCAATTCTATTTACACTCTGTAATAAGGCACTCTATAGGAATCTCTACTATACTGCAGGAGATTGAGCGTTTCTGAAGTCACTGGTAACATCTCATTAATAAGCCCTTTTTAAGAGAAAAGCATTATCTGTCCATCCCCATCAAAACAGGCCAATACGCGTATACATTGAAACATGTTCTCCAGGCCTGGTTTCCAATGAGCTTCCATGGGTCTACTCTGAGTAGGACTATTTTCGTTTTTCTTTATATACATAACGTAAGGTTTGTGTTTTGTTGCCAATTCTAGTTAAACCCTTCAATAAAACGTTCCACAGGAGTCTTTACTATATATTGCAGGAGTCTGAGCGTTTTTGGTAACATATCACAAAAAGTCCTTTTTAAGAGAAACGCATGCCAATCTACTGATTTACATTGAAACCCGTTCTCACGGCCTGGTTTCCAATGCATTTCCATGGGTCTACTCTGAGTAGGACTATTTTCGTGCTTCTTTATATACATAACGTAAGTTTTGTGTTTTGTTGCCAATTCTATTTACACTCTGTAATAAGGCACTCTATTGGAATCTCTACTATACTGCAGGAGATTGAGCGTTTCTGAAGTCACTGGTAACATTTCATTAATAAGCTCTTTTTAAGAGAAAAGCATTATCTGTCCATCCCCATCAAAACAGGCCAATACGCGTATACATTGAAACAACTTCTCCAGGCCTGGTTTCCAATGCGTTTCCATGGGTCTACTCTGAGTAGGGCTATTTTCGTTTTTCTTTATATACATAACGTACGTTTTGTGTTTTGTTGCCAATTCTAGTTAAACCCTTCAATAAAACGTTCCACAGGAGTCTTTACTATATACTGCAGGAGTCTGAGCGTTTTTGGTAACATATCACAAAAAGTCCTTTTTAAGAGAAACGCATGCCAATCTACTGATTTACATTGAAACCCGTTCTCACGGCCTGGTTTCCAATGCATTTCCATGGGTCTACTCTGAGACGGACTATTTTCGTGTTTCTTTATATACATAAAGTAAGTTTTGTGTTTTGATGCCAATTCTATTTACACTCTGTAATAAGGCACTCTTTTGGAATCTCTACTATACTGCAGGATATTGAGTGTTTCTGAAGTCACTGGTAACATCACATTAATAAGCCCTTTTTAAGAGAAAAGCATTATCTGTCCATCCCCATCAAAACAGGCCAATACGCGTATACATTGAAACATGTTCTCCAAGCCTCTTTTCCAATGCGCTTCCATGGGTCTACTCTGAGTAGGACTATTTTCGTGTTTCTTTATATACATATCGTACGTTTTGTGTTTTGTTGCCAATTCTAGTTAAACCCTTCAATAAAACGTTCCACAGGAGTCTTTACTATATATTGCAGGAGTCTGAGCGTTTTTGGTAACATATCACAAAAAGTCCTTTTTAAGAGAAACGCATGCCAATCTACTGATTTACATTGAAACCCGTTCTCACGGCCTGGTATCCAATGCATTTCCATGGGTCTACTCTGAGTAGGACTATTTTCGTGTTTCTTTATACACATAACGTAAGTTTTGTGTTTTGTTGCCAATTCTATTTACACTCTGTAATAAGGCACTCTATTGGAATCTCTACTATACTGCAGGAGATTGAGCGTTTCTGAAGTCACTGGTAACATCTCATTAATAAGCCCTTTTTAAGAGAAAAGCATTATCTGTGCATCCCCATCAAAAAAGTCCAATACGCGTATACATTGAAACATGTTCTCCAGGCCTGGTTTCCAATGCGCTTCCATGGGTCTACTCTGAGTAGGACGCGTTTTTGGTAACATATCACAAAAAGTCCTTTTTAAGAGAAATGCATGCCACTCTACTGATTTACATTGAAACCCGTTCTCACGGCCTGGTTTCCAATGCATTTCCATGGGTCTACTCTGAGTAGGACTATTTTTGTGTTTCTTTATATACATAACGTAAGTTTTGTGTTTTGTTGCCAATTCTATTTACACTCTGTAATAAGGCACTCTATTGGAATCTCTACTATACTGCAGGAGATTGAGCGTTTCTGAAGACACTGGTAACATCACATTAATAAGCCCTTTTTAAGAGAAAAGCATTATCTGTCCATCCCCATCAAAACAGGCCAATACGCGTATACATTGAAACATGTTCTCCAAGCCTGGTTTCCAATCCGCTTCCATGGGTCTACTCTGAGTATGACTATTTTCGTGTTTCTTTATATACATAACGTACGTTTTGTGTTTTGTTGCCAATTCTAGTTAAACCCTTCTATAAAACGTTCCACAGGAGTCTTTACTATATATTGCAGGAGTCTGAGCGTTTTTGGTAACATATCACAAAAAGTCCTTTTTAAGAGAAACGCATGCCAATCTACTGATTTAAATTGAAACCCGTTCTCACGGCCTGTTTTCCAATGCATTTCCATGGGTCTACTCTGAGTAGGACTATTTTTTTGTTTCTTTATATACATAAAGTAAGTTTTGTGTTTTGTTGCCAATTCTATTTACACTCTGTAATAAGGCACTCTATTGGAATCTCTACTATACTGCAGGAGATTGAGCGTTTCTGAAGTCACTGGTAACATCTCATTAATAAGCCCTTTTTAAGAGAAAAGCATTATCTGTCCATCCCCATCAAAACAGGCCAATACGCGTATACATTGAAACATGTTCTCCAGGCCTGGTTTCCAATGCGCTTCCATGGGTCTACTCTGAGTAGGACGCGTTTTTGGTAACATATCACAAAAAGTCTTTTTAAGAGAAATGCATGCCATTCTACTGATTTACATTGAAACCCGTTCTCACAGCCTGGTTTCCAATGCATTTCCATGGGTCTACTCTGAGTAGGACTATTTTCGTGTTTCTTTATACACATAACGTAAGTTTTGTGTTTTGTTGCCAATTCTATTTACACTCTGTAATAAGGCACTCTATTGGAATCTCTACTATACTGCAGGAGATTGAGCGTTTCTGAAGTCACTGGTAACATCTCATTAATAAGCTCTTTTTAAGAGAAAAGCATTATCTGTCCATCCCCATCAAAACAGGCCAATACGCGTATACATTGAAACAATTTCTCCAGGCCTGGTTTCCAATGCGCTTCCATGGGTCTACTCTGAGTAGGACTATTTTCGTGTTTCTTTATATACATAATGTAAGTTTTGTGTTTTGTTGCCAATTCTAGTTAAACCCTTCAATAAAACGTTCCACAGGAGTCTTTACTATATATTGCAGGAGTCTGAGCGTTTTTGGTAACATATCACAAAAAGTTATTTTTAAGAGAAACGCATGCCAATCTACTGATTTACATTGAAAACCGTTCTCACGGCCTGGTTTCCAATGCATTTCCATGGGTCTACTCTGAGTAGGACTATTTTCGTGTTTCTTTATATACGTAACGTAAGTTTTGTGTTTTGTTGCTAATTCTATTTACACTCTGTAATAAGGCACTCTATAGGAATCTCTACTATACTGCAGGAGATTGAGCGTTTCTGAAGTCACTGGTAACATCTCATTAATAAGCCCTTTTTAAGAGAAAAGCATTCTCTGTCCATCCCCATCAAAACAGGCCAATACGCGTATACATTGAATCATGTTCTCCAGGCCTGGTTTCCATGGGTCTACTCTGAGTAGGACTATTTTCGTGTTTCTTTATATACATAACGTAAGTTTTGTGTTTTGTTGCCAATTCTAGTTAAACCCTTCAATAAAACGTTCCACAGGAGTCTTTACTATATATTGCAGGAGTCTGAGCGTTTTTGGTAACATATCACAAAAAGGCCTTTTTAAGAGAAACGCATGCCAATCTACTGATTTAAATTGAAACCCGTACTCACGGCCTGTTTTCCAATGCATTTCCATGGGTCTACTCTGAGTAGGACTATTTTTTTGTTTCTTTATATACATAAAGTAAGTTTTGTGTTTTGTTGCCAATTCTATTTACACTCTGTAATAAGGCTCTCTATTGGAATCTCTACTATACTGCAGGAGATTGAGCGTTTCTGAAGTCACTGGTAACATCTCATTAATAAGCCCTTTTTAAGAGAAAAGCATTATCTGTCCATCCCCATCAAAACAGGCCAATACGCGTATACATTGAAACATGTTCTCCAGGCCTGGTTTCCAATGCGCTTCCATGGGTCTACTCTGAGTAGGACGCGTTTTTGGTAACATATCACAAAAAGTCTTTTTATGAGAAATGCATGCCTTTCTACTGATTTAAATTGAAACCCGTACTCACGGCCTGGTTTCCAATGCATTTCCATGGGTCTACTCTGAGTAGGACTATTTTCGTGTTTCTTTATACACATAACGTAAGTTTTGTGTTTTGTTGCCAATTCTATTTACACTCTGTAATAAGGCACTCTATTGGAATCTCTACTATACTGCAGGAGATTGAGCGTTTCTGAAGTCACTGGTAACATCTCATTAATAAGCTCTTTTTAAGAGAAAAGCATTATCTGTCCATCCCCATCAAAACAGGCCAATACGCGTATACATTGAAACAATTTCTCCAGGCCTGGTTTCCAATGCGCTTCCATGGGTCTACTCTGAGTAGGACTATTTTCGTGTTTCTTTATATACATAATGTAAGTTTTGTGTTTTGTTGCCAATTCTAGTTAAACCCTTCAATAAAACGTTCCACAGGAGTCTTTACTATATATTGCAGGAGTCTGAGCGTTTTTGGTAACATATCACAAAAAGTTATTTTTAAGAGAAACGCATGCCAATCTACTGATTTACATTGAAAACCGTTCTCACGGCCTGGTTTCCAATGCATTTCCATGGGTCTACTCTGAGTAGGACTATTTTCGTGTTTCTTTATATACGTAACGTAAGTTTTGTGTTTTGTTGCTAATTCTATTTACACTCTGTAATAAGGCACTCTATAGGAATCTCTACTATACTGCAGGAGATTGAGCGTTTCTGAAGTCACTGGTAACATCTCATTAATAAGCCCTTTTTAAGAGAAAAGCATTCTCTGTCCATCCCCATCAAAACAGGCCAATACGCGTATACATTGAATCATGTTCTCCAGGCCTGGTTTCCATGGGTCTACTCTGAGTAGGACTATTTTCGTGTTTCTTTATATACATAACGTAAGTTTTGTGTTTTGTTGCCAATTCTAGTTAAACCCTTCAATAAAACGTTCCACAGGAGTCTTTACTATATATTGCAGGAGTCTGAGCGTTTTTGGTAACATATCACAAAAAGTTATTTTTAAGAGAAACGCATGCCAATCTACAGATTTACATTGAAAACCGTTCTCACGGCCTGGTTTCCAATGCATTTCCATGGGTCTACTCTGAGTAGGACTATTTTCGTGTTTTTTATATACATAACGTAAGTTTTGTGTTTTGTTGCCAATTCTATTTACACTCTGTAATAAGGCACTCTATAGGAATCTCTACTATACTGCAGGAGATTGAGCGTTTCTGAAGTCACTGGTAACATCTCATTAATAAGCCCTTTTTAAGAGAAAAGCATTATCTGTCCATCCCCATCAAAACAGGCCAATACGCGTATACATTGAAACATGTTCTCCAGGCCTGGTTTCCAATGAGCTTCCATGGGTCTACTCTGAGTAGGACTATTTTCGTGTTTCTTTATATACATAACGTAAGGTTTGTGTTTTGTTGCCAATTCTAGTTAAACCCTTCAATAAAACGTTCCACAGGAGTCTTTACTATATATTGCAGGAGTCTGAGCGTTTTTGGTAACATATCACAAAAAGTCCTTTTTAAGAGAAACGCATGCCAATCTACTGATTTACATTGTAACCCGTTCTCACGGCCTGGTTTCCAATGCATTTCCATGGGTCTACTCTGAGTAGGACTATTTTCGTGTTTCTTTATATACATAACGTAAGTTTTGTGTTTTGTTGCCAATTCTATTTACACTCTGTAATAAGGCACTCTATTGGAATCTCTACTATACTGCAGGAGATTGAGCGTTTCTGAAGTCACTGGTAACATCTCATTAATAAGCCCTTTTTAAGAGAAAAGCACTATCTGTGCATCCCCATCAAAAATGTCCAATACGGGTATACATTGAAACATGTTCTCCAGGCCTGGTTTCCAATGCGCTTCCATGGGTCTACTCTGAGTAGGACTATTTTCGTGTTTCTTTATATACATAACGTAAGGTTTGTGTTTTGTTGCCAATTCTAGTTAAACCCTTCAATAAAACGTTCCACAGGAGTCTTTACTATATATTGCAGGAGTCTGAGCGTTTTTGGTAACATATCACAAAAAGTCCTTTTTAAGAGAAACGCATGCCAATCTACTGATTTACATTGAAACCCGTTCTCACGGCCTGGTTTCCAATGCATTTCCATGGGTCTACTCTGAGTAGGACTATTTTCGTGTTTCTTTATATACATAACGTAAGTTTTGTGTTTTGTTGCCAATTCTATTTACACTCTGTAATAAGGCACTCTATTGGAATCTCTACTATACTGCAGGAGATTGAGCGTTTCTGAAGTCACTGGTAACATCTCATTAATAAGCCCTTTTTAAGAGAAAAGCACTATCTGTGCATCCCCATCAAAAATGTCCAATACGGGTATACATTGAAACATGTTCTCCAGGCCTGGTTTCCAATGCGCTTCCATGGGTCTACTCTGAGTAGGACTATTTTCGTGTTTCTTTATATACATAACGTAAGGTTTGTGTTTTGTTGCCAATTCTAGTTAAACCCTTCAATAAAACGTTCCACAGGAGTCTTTACTATATATTGCAGGAGTCTGAGCGTTTTTGGTAACATATCACAAAAAGTCCTTTTTAAGAGAAACGCATGCCAATCTACTGATTTACATTGAAACCCGTTCTCACGGCCTGGTTTCCAATGCATTTCCATGGGTCTACTCTGAGTAGGACTATTTTCGTGTTTCTTTATATACATAACGTAAGTTTTGTGTTTTGTTGCCAATTCTATTTACACTCTGTAATAAGGCACTCTATTGGAATCTCTACTATACTGCAGGAGATTGAGCGTTTCTGAAGTCACTGGTAACATCTCATTAATAAGCCCTTTTTAAGAGAAAAGCACTATCTGTGCATCCCCATCAAAAATGTCCAATACGGGTATACATTGAAACATGTTCTCCAGGCCTGGTTTCCAATGCGCTTCCATGGGTCTACTCTGAGTAGGACTATTTTCGTGTTTCTTTATATACATAACGTAAGGTTTGTGTTTTGTTGCCAATTCTAGTTAAACCCTTCAATAAAACGTTCCACAGGAGTCTTTACTATATATTGCAGGAGTCTGAGCGTTTTTGGTAACATATCACAAAAAGTCCTTTTTAAGAGAAACGCATGCCAATCTACTGATTTACATTGAAACTCGTTCTCACGGCCTGGTTTCCAATGCATTTCCATGGGTCTACTCTGAGTAGGACTATTTTCGTGTTTCTTTATATACATAACGTAAGTTTTGTGTTTTGTTGCCAATTCTATTTACACTCTGTAATAAGGCACTCTATTGGAATCTCTACTATACTGCAGGAGATTGAGCGTTTCTGAAGTCACTGGTAACATCTCATTAATAAGCCCTTTTTAAGAGAAAAGCACTATCTGTGCATCCCCATCAAAAATGTCCAATACGGGTATACATTGAAACATGTTCTCCAGGCCTGGTTTCCAATGCGCTTCCATGGGTCTACTCTGAGTAGGACTATTTTCGTGTTTCTTTATATACATAACGTAAGGTTTGTGTTTTGTTGCCAATTCTAGTTAAACCCTTCAATAAAACGTTCCACAGGAGTCTTTACTATATATTGCAGGAGTCTGAGCGTTTTTGGTAACATATCACAAAAAGTCCTTTTTAAGAGAAACGCATGCCAATCTACTGATTTACATTGAAACCCGTTCTCACGGCCTGGTTTCCAATGCATTTCCATGGGTCTACTCTGAGTAGGACTATTTTCGTGTTTCTTTATATACATAACGTAAGTTTTGTGTTTTGTTGCCAATTCTATTTACACTCTGTAATAAGGCACTCTATTGGAATCTCTACTATACTGCAGGAGATTGAGCGTTTCTGAAGTCACTGGTAACATCTCATTAATAAGCCCTTTTTAAGAGAAAAGCATTATCTGTCCATCCCCTTCAAAACAGGCCAATACGCGTATACATTGAAACAATTTCTCCAGGCCTGGTTTCCAATGCGCTTCCATGGGTCTACTCTGAGTAGGACTATTTTCGTGTTTCTTTATATACATAACGTAAGTTTTGTGTTTTGTTTCCAATTCTAGTTAAACCCTTCAATAAAACGTTCCACAGGAGTCTTTACTATATATTGCAGGAGTCTGAGCGTTTTTGGTAACATATCACAAAAAGTTATTTTTAAGAGAAACGCATGCCAATCTACTGATTTACATTGAAAACCGTTCTCACGGCCTGGTTTCCAATGCATTTCCATGGGTCTACTCTGAGTAGGACTATTTTCGTGTTTCTTTATATACATAACGTAAGTTTTGTGTTTTGTTGCTAATTCTATTTACACTCTGTAATAAGGCACTCTATAGGAATCTCTACTATACTGCAGGAGATTGAGCGTTTCTGAAGTCACTGGTAACATCTCATTAATAAGCCCTTTTTAAGAGAAAAGCATTATCTGTCCATCCCCATCAAAACAGGCCAATACGCGTATACATTGAAACATGTTCTCCAGGCCTGGTTTCCAATGAGCTTCCATGGGTCTACTCTGAGTAGGACTATTTTCGTGTTTCTTTATATACATAACGTAAGTTTTGTGTTTTGTTGCCAATTCTAGTTAAACCCTTCAATAAAACGTTCCACAGGAGTCTTTACTATATATTGCAGGAGTCTGAGCGTTTTTGGTAACATACCACAAAAAGTCCTTTTTAAGAGAAACGCATGCCAATCTACTGATTTACATTGAAAACCGTTCTCACGGCCTGGTTTCCAATGCATTTCCATGGGTCTACTCTGAGTAGGACTATTTTCGTGTTTCTTTATATACATAACGTAAGTTTTGTGTTTTGTTGCCAATTCTATTTACACTCTGTAATAAGGCACTCTATAGGAATCTCTACTATACTGCAGGGGATTGAGCGTTTCTGAAGTCACTGGTAACATCTCATTAATAAGCCCTTTTTAAGAGAAAAGCATTATCTGTCCATCCCCATCAATACAGGCCAATACGCTTATACATTGAAACATGTTCTCCAGGCCTGGTTTCCAATGCGCTTCCATGGGTCTACTCTGAGTAGGACGCGTTTTTGGTAACATATCACAAAAAGTCCTTTTTAAGAGAAATGCATGCCACTCTACTGATTTACATTGAAACCCGTTCTCACAGCCTGGTTTCCAATGCATTTCCATGGGTCAACTCTGCGACGGACTATTTTCGTGTTTCTTTATATACATAACGTAAGTTTTGTGTTTTGTTGCCAATTCTAGTTAAACCCTTCAATAAAACGTTCCACAGGAGGCTTTACTATATATTGCAGGAGTCTGAGCGTTTTTGGTAACATATCACAAAAAGTCCTTTTTAAGAGAAACGCATGATAATCTACTGATTTACATTGAAACCCGTTCTCACGGCCTGTTTTCCAATGCATTTCCATGGGTCTACTCTGAGTAGGACTATTTTTTTGTTTCTTTATATACATAAAGTAAGTTTTGTGTTTTGTTGCCAATTCTATTTACACTCTGTAATAAGGCACTGTATTGGAATCTCTACCATACTGCAGGAGATTGAGCGTTTCTGAAGTCACTGGTAACATCACATTAATAAGCCCTTTTTAAGAGAAAAGCATTATCTGTCCATCCCCATCAAAACAGGCCAATACGCGTATACATTGAAACATGTTCTCCAAGCCTGGTTTCCAATGCGCTTCCATGGGTCTACTCTGAGTAGGACTATTTTCGTGTTTCTTTATATACATAACGTACGTTTTGTGTTTTGTTGCCAATTCTTGTTAAACCCTTCAATAAAACGTTCCACAGGATTCTTTACTATATATTGCAGGAGTCTGAGCGTTTTTGGTAACATATCACAAAAAGGCCTTTTTAAGAGAAACGCATGCCAATCTACTGATTTACATTGAAACCCGTTCTCACGGCCTGTTTTCCAATGCATTTCCATGGGTCTACTCTGAGTAGGACTATTTTTTTGTTTCTTTATATACATAACGTAAGTTTTGTGTTTTGTTGCCAATTCTATTTACACTCTGTAATAAGGCACTCTATTGGAATCTCTACTATACTGCAGGAGATTGAGCGTTTCTGAAGTCACTGGTAACATCTCATTAATAAGCCCTTTTTAAGAGAAAAGCATTATCTGTCCATCCCCATCAAAACAGGCCAATACGCTTATACATTGAAACATGTTCTCCAGGCCTGGTTTCCAACGCGCTTCCATGGGTTTACTCTGAGTAGGACGCGTTTTTGGTAACATATCACAAAAAGTCCTTTTTAAGAGAAATGCATGCCACTCTACTGATTTACATTGAAACCCGTTCTCACAGCCTGGTTTCCAATGCATTTCCATGGGTCAACTCTAAGACGTACTATTTTCGTGTTTCTTTATATACATAAAGTAAGTTTTGTGTTTTGTTGCCAATTCTATTTACACTCTGTAATAAGGCACTCTATTGGAATCTCTACTATACTGCAGGAGATTGAGCGTTTCTGAAGTCACTGGTAACATCTCATTAATAAGCCCTTTTTAAGAGAAAATCATTATCTGTCCATCCCCATCAAAACAGGCCAATACGCTTATACATTGAAACATGTTCTCCAGGCCTGGTTTCCAATGCGCTTCCATGGGTCTACTCTGAGTAGGACGCGTTTTTGGTAACATATCACAAAAAGTCCTTTTTAAGAGAAATGCATGCCACTCTACTGATTTACATTGAAACCCGTTCTCACAGCCTGGTTTCCAATGCATTTCCATGGGTCAACTCTGAGACGGACTATTTTCGTGTTTCTTTATATACATAAAATAAGTTTTGTGTTTTGTTGCCAATTCTATTTACACTCTGTAATAAGGCACTCTATTGGAATCTCTACTATACTGCAGGAGATTGAGCGTTTCTGAAGTCACTGGTAACATCTCATTAATAAGCCCTTTTTAAGAGAAAATCATTATCTGTCCATCCCCATCAAAACAGGCCAATACGCTTATACATTGAAACATGTTCTCCAGGCCTGGTTTCCAATGCGCTTCCATGGGTCTACTCTGAGTAGGACGCGTTTTTGGTAACATATCACAAAAAGTCCTTTTTAAGAGAAATGCATGCCACTCTACTGATTTACATTGAAACCCGTTCTCACAGCCTGGTTTCCAATGCATTTCCATGGGTCAACTCTGCGACGGACTATTTTCGTGTTTCTTTATATACATAACGTAAGTTTTGTGTTTTGTTGCCAATTCTAGTTAAACCCTTCAATAAAACGTTCCACAGGAGGCTTTACTATATATTGCAGGAGTCTGAGCGTTTTTGGTAACATATCACAAAAAGTCCTTTTTAAGAGAAACGCATGATAATCTACTGATTTACATTGAAACCCGTTCTCACGGCCTGTTTTCCAATGCATTTCCATGGGTCTACTCTGAGTAGGACTATTTTTTTGTTTCTTTATATACATAAAGTAAGTTTTGTGTTTTGTTGCCAATTCTATTTACACTCTGTAATAAGGCACTCTATTGGAATCTCTACCATACTGCAGGAGATTGAGCGTTTTTGAAGTCACTGGTAACATCACATTAATAAGCCCTTTTTAAGAGAAAAGCATTATCTGTCCATCCCCATCAAAACAGGCCAATACAAGTATACATTGAAACATGTTCTCCAGGACTCTTTTCCAATGCGCTTCCATGGGTCTACTCTGAGTAGGACTATTTTCGTGTTTCTTTATATACATAACGTACATTTTGTGTTTTGTTGCCAATTCAAGTTAAACCCTTCAATAAAACGCTCCACAGGAGTCTTTACTATATATTGCAGGAGTCTGAGCGTTTTTGGTAACATATCACAAAAAGGCCTTTTTAAGAGAAACGCATGCAAATCTACTGATTTAAATTGAAACCCGTTCTCACGGCCTTTCCAATGCATTTCCATGGGTCTACTCTGAGTAGGACTATTTTTTTGTTTCTTTATATACATAACGTAAGTTTTGTGTTTTGTTGCCAATTCTATTTACACTCTGTAATAAGGCACTCTATTGGAATCTCTACTATACTGCAGGAGATTGAGCGTTTTTGAAGTCACTGGTATCATCTCATTAATAAGCCCTTTTTAAGAGAAAAGCATTTTCTGTCCATCCCCATCAAAAAAGGCCAATACGCGTATACATTGAAACATGTTCTGCAGGCCTGGTTTCCAATGCGCTTCCATGGGTCTACTCTGAGTAGGACGCGTTTTTGGTAAAAATCACAAAAAGTCCTTTTTAAGAGAAATGCATGCCACTCTACTGATTTACATTGAAACCCGTTTTCACAGCCTGGTTTCCAATGCATTTCCATGGGTCTACTCTGAGTAGGACTATTTTTGTGTTTCTTTATATACATAACGTAAGTTTTGTGTTTTGTTGCCAATTCTATTTACACTCTGTAATAAGGCACTCTATTGGAATCTCTACTATACTGCAGGAGATTGAGCGTTTCTGAAGTCACTGGTAACATCACATTAATAAGCCCTTTTTAAGAGAAAAGCATTATCTGTCCATCCCCATCAAAACAGGCCAATACGCGTATACATTGAAACATGTTCTCCAAGCCTGGTTTCCAATGCGCTTCCATGGGTCTACTCTGAGTAGGACTATTTTCGTGTTTCTTTATATACATAACGTACGTTTTGTGTTTTGTTGCCAATTCTTGTTAAACCCTTCAATAAAACGTTCCACAGGATTCTTTACTATATATTGCAGGAGTCTGAGCGTTTTTGGTAACATATCACAAAAAGGCCTTTTTAAGAGAAACGCATGCCAATCTACTGATTTACATTGAAACCCGTTCTCACGGCCTGTTTTCCAATGCATTTCCATGGGTCTACTCTGAGTAGGACTATTTTTTTGTTTCTTTATATACATAACGTAAGTTTTGTGTTTTGTTGCCAATTCTATTTACACTCTGTAATAAGGCACTCTATTGGAATCTCTACTATACTGCAGGAGATTGAGCGTTTATGAAGTCACTGGTATCATCTCATTAATAAGCCCTTTTAAGAGAAAAGCATTCTCTGTCCTTCCCCATCAAAAAAGGCCAATACGCGTATACATTGAAACATGTTCTCCAGGCCTGGTTTCCAATGCGCTTCCATCGGTCTACTCTGAGTAGGACTATTTTCGTGTTTCTTTATATACATAACGTAAGTTTTGTGTTTTGTTGCCAATTCTAGTTAAACCCTTCAATGAAACGTTCCACAGGAGTCTTTACTATATATTGCAGGAGTCTGAGCGTTTTTGGTAACATATCACAAAAAGTCCTTTTTAAGAGAAACGCATGCCAATCTACTGATTTACATTGAAACCCGTTCTCACGGCCTGGTTTCCAATGCATTTCCATGGGTCTACTCTGAGACGGACTATTTTCGTGTTTCTTTATATACATAAAGTAAGTTTTGTGTTTTGTTGCCAATTCTATTTACACTCTGTAATAAGGCACTCTATTGGAATCTCTACTATACTGCAGGAGATTGAGCGTTTCTGAAGTTACTGGTAACATCTCATTAATAAGCCCTTTTTAAGAGAAAAGCATTATCTGTCCATCCCCATCAAAACAGGCCAATACGCTTATACATTGAAACATGTTCTCCAGGCCTGGTTTCCAATGCGCTTCCATGGGTCTACTCTGAGTAGGACGCGTTTTTGGTAACATATCACAAAAAGTCCTTTTTAAGAGAAATGCATGCCACTCTACTGATTTACATTGAAACCCGTTCTCACAGCCTGGTTTCCAATGCATTTCCATGGGTCAACTCTGCGACGGACTATTTTCGTGTTTCTTTATATACATAAAGTAAGTTTTGTGTTTTGTTGCCAATTCTATTTACAATCTGTAATAAGGCACTCTATTGGAATCTCTACTATACTGCAGGAGATTGAGCGTTTCTGAAGTCACTGGTAACATCTCATTAATAAGCCCTTTTTAAGAGAAAAGCATTATCTGTCCATCCCCATCAAAACAGGCCAATACGCTTATACATTGAAACATGTTCTCCAGGCCTGGTTTCCAATGCGCTTCCATGGGTCTACTCTGAGTAGGACGCGTTTTTGGTAACATATCACAAAAAGTCCTTTTTTAGAGAAACGCATGCCAATCTACTGATTTACATTGAAACCCGTTCTCACGGCCTGTTCTCTAGGCTTGGTTTCAAATGCGCTTCCATGGGTCTACTCTGAGTAGGACTATTTTCGTGTTTCTTTATAAACATAAGGAAAGTTTTTGTTTTGTTGCCAATTCTATTTACACTCTGTAATAAGGCACTCTATTGGAATCTCTACTATACTGCAGGAGATTGAGCGTTTCTGAAGTCACTGGTAACATCTCATTAATAAGCCCTTTTTAAGAGAAAAGCATTATCTGTCCATCCCCATCAAAACAGGCCAATACGCTTATACATTGAAACATGTTCTCCAGGCCTGGTTTCCAATGAGCTTCCATGGGTCTACTCTGAGTAGGACTATTTTCGTGTTTCTTTATATACATAACGTCCGTTTTGTGTTTTGTTGCCAATTCTAGTTAAACCCTTCAATAAAAACGTTCCGCAGGAGTCTTTACTATATATTGCAGGAGTCTGAGCGTTTTTGGTAACATATCACAAAAAGTCCTTTTTAAGAGAAACGCATGCAAATCTACTGATTTAAATTGAAACCCGTTCTCACGGCCTTTCCAATGCATTTCCATGGGTCTACTCTGAGTAGGACTATTTTTTTGTTTCTTTATATACATAACGTAAGTTTTGTGTTTTGTTGCCAATTCTATTTACACTCTGTAATAAGGCACTCTATTGGAATCTCTACTATACTGCAGGAGATTGAGCGTTTTTGAAGTCACTGGTATCATCTCATTAATAAGCCCTTTTTAAGAGAAAAGCATTTTCTGTCCATCCCCATCAAAAAAGGCCAATACGCGTATACATTGAAACATGTTCTGCAGGCCTGGTTTCCAATGCGCTTCCATGGGTCTACTCTGAGTAGGACGCGTTTTTGGTAAAAATCACAAAAAGTCCTTTTTAAGAGAAATGCATGCCACTCTACTGATTTACATTGAAACCCGTTTTCACAGCCTGGTTTCCAATGCATTTCCATGGGTCTACTCTGAGTAGGACTATTTTTGTGTTTCTTTATATACATAACGTAAGTTTTGTGTTTTGTTGCCAATTCTATTTACACTCTGTAATAAGGCACTCTATTGGAATCTCTACTATACTGCAGGAGATTGAGCGTTTCTGAAGTCACTGGTAACATCACATTAATAAGCCCTTTTTAAGAGAAAAGCATTATCTGTCCATCCCCATCAAAACAGGCCAATACGCGTATACATTGAAACATGTTCTCCAAGCCTGGTTTCCAATGCGCTTCCATGGGTCTACTCTGAGTAGGACTATTTTCGTGTTTCTTTATATACATAACGTACGTTTTGTGTTTTGTTGCCAATTCTTGTTAAACCCTTCAATAAAACGTTCCACAGGATTCTTTACTATATATTGCAGGAGTCTGAGCGTTTTTGGTAACATATCACAAAAAGGCCTTTTTAAGAGAAACGCATGCCAATCTACTGATTTACATTGAAACCCGTTCTCACGGCCTGTTTTCCAATGCATTTCCATGGGTCTACTCTGAGTAGGACTATTTTTTTGTTTCTTTATATACATAACGTAAGTTTTGTGTTTTGTTGCCAATTCTATTTACACTCTGTAATAAGGCACTCTATTGGAATCTCTACTATACTGCAGGAGATTGAGCGTTTATGAAGTCACTGGTATCATCTCATTAATAAGCCCTTTTAAGAGAAAAGCATTCTCTGTCCTTCCCCATCAAAAAAGGCCAATACGCGTATACATTGAAACATGTTCTCCAAGCCTGGTTTCCAATGCGCTTCCATGGGTCTACTCTGAGTAGGACTATTTTCGTGTTTCTTTATATACATAACGTACGTTTTGTGTTTTGTTGCCAATTCTTGTTAAACCCTTCAATAAAACGTTCCACAGGATTCTTTACTATATATTGCAGGAGTCTGAGCGTTTTTGGTAACATATCACAAAAAGGCCTTTTTAAGAGAAACGCATGCCAATCTACTGATTTACATTGAAACCCGTTCTCACGGCCTGTTTTCCAATGCATTTCCATGGGTCTACTCTGAGTAGGACTATTTTTTTGTTTCTTTATATACATAACGTAAGTTTTGTGTTTTGTTGCCAATTCTATTTACACTCTGTAATAAGGCACTCTATTGGAATCTCTACTATACTGCAGGAGATTGAGCGTTTATGAAGTCACTGGTATCATCTCATTAATAAGCCCTTTTAAGAGAAAAGCATTCTCTGTCCTTCCCCATCAAAAAAGGCCAATACGCGTATACATTGAAACATGTTCTCCAGGCCTGGTTTCCAATGCGCTTCCATCGGTCTACTCTGAGTAGGACTATTTTCGTGTTTCTTTATATACATAACGTAAGTTTTGTGTTTTGTTGCCAATTCTAGTTAAACCCTTCAATGAAACGTTCCACAGGAGTCTTTACTATATATTGCAGGAGTCTGAGCGTTTTTGGTAACATATCACAAAAAGTCCTTTTTAAGAGAAACGCATGCCAATCTACTGATTTACATTGAAACCCGTTCTCACGGCCTGGTTTCCAATGCATTTCCATGGGTCTACTCTGAGACGGACTATTTTCGTGTTTCTTTATATACATAAAGTAAGTTTTGTGTTTTGTTGCCAATTCTATTTACACTCTGTAATAAGGCACTCTATTGGAATCTCTACTATACTGCAGGAGATTGAGCGTTTCTGAAGTTACTGGTAACATCTCATTAATAAGCCCTTTTTAAGAGAAAAGCATTATCTGTCCATCCCCATCAAAACAGGCCAATACGCTTATACATTGAAACATGTTCTCCAGGCCTGGTTTCCAATGCGCTTCCATGGGTCTACTCTGAGTAGGACGCGTTTTTGGTAACATATCACAAAAAGTCCTTTTTAAGAGAAATGCATGCCACTCTACTGATTTACATTGAAACCCGTTCTCACAGCCTGGTTTCCAATGCATTTCCATGGGTCAACTCTGCGACGGACTATTTTCGTGTTTCTTTATATACATAAAGTAAGTTTTGTGTTTTGTTGCCAATTCTATTTACAATCTGTAATAAGGCACTCTATTGGAATCTCTACTATACTGCAGGAGATTGAGCGTTTCTGAAGTCACTGGTAACATCTCATTAATAAGCCCTTTTTAAGAGAAAAGCATTATCTGTCCATCCCCATCAAAACAGGCCAATACGCTTATACATTGAAACATGTTCTCCAGGCCTGGTTTCCAATGCGCTTCCATGGGTCTACTCTGAGTAGGACGCGTTTTTGGTAACATATCACAAAAAGTCCTTTTTTAGAGAAACGCATGCCAATCTACTGATTTACATTGAAACCCGTTCTCACGGCCTGTTCTCTAGGCTTGGTTTCAAATGCGCTTCCATGGGTCTACTCTGAGTAGGACTATTTTCGTGTTTCTTTATAAACATAAGGAAAGTTTTTGTTTTGTTGCCAATTCTATTTACACTCTGTAATAAGGCACTCTATTGGAATCTCTACTATACTGCAGGAGATTGAGCGTTTCTGAAGTCACTGGTAACATCTCATTAATAAGCCCTTTTTAAGAGAAAAGCATTATCTGTCCATCCCCATCAAAACAGGCCAATACGCTTATACATTGAAACATGTTCTCCAGGCCTGGTTTCCAATGAGCTTCCATGGGTCTACTCTGAGTAGGACTATTTTCGTGTTTCTTTATATACATAACGTCCGTTTTGTGTTTTGTTGCCAATTCTAGTTAAACCCTTCAATAAAAACGTTCCGCAGGAGTCTTTACTATATATTGCAGGAGTCTGAGCGTTTTTGGTAACATATCACAAAAAGTCCTTTTTAAGAGAAACGCATGCAAATCTACTGATTTAAATTGAAACCCGTTCTCACGGCCTTTCCAATGCATTTCCATGGGTCTACTCTGAGTAGGACTATTTTTTTGTTTCTTTATATACATAACGTAAGTTTTGTGTTTTGTTGCCAATTCTATTTACACTCTGTAATAAGGCACTCTATTGGAATCTCTACTATACTGCAGGAGATTGAGCGTTTTTGAAGTCACTGGTATCATCTCATTAATAAGCCCTTTTTAAGAGAAAAGCATTTTCTGTCCATCCCCATCAAAAAAGGCCAATACGCGTATACATTGAAACATGTTCTGCAGGCCTGGTTTCCAATGCGCTTCCATGGGTCTACTCTGAGTAGGACGCGTTTTTGGTAAAAATCACAAAAAGTCCTTTTTAAGAGAAATGCATGCCACTCTACTGATTTACATTGAAACCCGTTTTCACAGCCTGGTTTCCAATGCATTTCCATGGGTCTACTCTGAGTAGGACTATTTTTGTGTTTCTTTATATACATAACGTAAGTTTTGTGTTTTGTTGCCAATTCTATTTACACTCTGTAATAAGGCACTCTATTGGAATCTCTACTATACTGCAGGAGATTGAGCGTTTCTGAAGTCACTGGTAACATCACATTAATAAGCCCTTTTTAAGAGAAAAGCATTATCTGTCCATCCCCATCAAAACAGGCCAATACGCGTATACATTGAAACATGTTCTCCAAGCCTGGTTTCCAATGCGCTTCCATGGGTCTACTCTGAGTAGGACTATTTTCGTGTTTCTTTATATACATAACGTACGTTTTGTGTTTTGTTGCCAATTCTTGTTAAACCCTTCAATAAAACGTTCCACAGGATTCTTTACTATATATTGCAGGAGTCTGAGCGTTTTTGGTAACATATCACAAAAAGGCCTTTTTAAGAGAAACGCATGCCAATCTACTGATTTACATTGAAACCCGTTCTCACGGCCTGTTTTCCAATGCATTTCCATGGGTCTACTCTGAGTAGGACTATTTTTTTGTTTCTTTATATACATAACGTAAGTTTTGTGTTTTGTTGCCAATTCTATTTACACTCTGTAATAAGGCACTCTATTGGAATCTCTACTATACTGCAGGAGATTGAGCGTTTATGAAGTCACTGGTATCATCTCATTAATAAGCCCTTTTAAGAGAAAAGCATTCTCTGTCCTTCCCCATCAAAAAAGGCCAATACGCGTATACATTGAAACATGTTCTCCAGGCCTGGTTTCCAATGCGCTTCCATCGGTCTACTCTGAGTAGGACTATTTTCGTGTTTCTTTATATACATAACGTAAGTTTTGTGTTTTGTTGCCAATTCTAGTTAAACCCTTCAATGAAACGTTCCACAGGAGTCTTTACTATATATTGCAGGAGTCTGAGCGTTTTTGGTAACATATCACAAAAAGTCCTTTTTAAGAGAAACGCATGCCAATCTACTGATTTACATTGAAACCCGTTCTCACGGCCTGGTTTCCAATGCATTTCCATGGGTCTACTCTGAGACGGACTATTTTCGTGTTTCTTTATATACATAAAGTAAGTTTTGTGTTTTGTTGCCAATTCTATTTACACTCTGTAATAAGGCACTCTATTGGAATCTCTACTATACTGCAGGAGATTGAGCGTTTCTGAAGTTACTGGTAACATCTCATTAATAAGCCCTTTTTAAGAGAAAAGCATTATCTGTCCATCCCCATCAAAACAGGCCAATACGCTTATACATTGAAACATGTTCTCCAGGCCTGGTTTCCAATGCGCTTCCATGGGTCTACTCTGAGTAGGACGCGTTTTTGGTAACATATCACAAAAAGTCCTTTTTAAGAG
Organism: Elgaria multicarinata webbii; assembly: GCF_023053635.1. NCBI lineage: Eukaryota > Metazoa > Chordata > Lepidosauria > Squamata > Anguidae > Elgaria > Elgaria multicarinata. The sequence continues at coordinate 144,470,022 of NC_086174.1, forward strand.
AAATGCATGCCACTCTACTGATTTACATTGAAACCCGTTCTCACAGCCTGGTTTCCAATGCATTTCCATGGGTCAACTCTGCGACGGACTATTTTCGTGTTTCTTTATATACATAAAGTAAGTTTTGTGTTTTGTTGCCAATTCTATTTACAATCTGTAATAAGGCACTCTATTGGAATCTCTACTATACTGCAGGAGATTGAGCGTTTCTGAAGTCACTGGTAACATCTCATTAATAAGCCCTTTTTAAGAGAAAAGCATTATCTGTCCATCCCCATCAAAACAGGCCAATACGCTTATACATTGAAACATGTTCTCCAGGCCTGGTTTCCAATGCGCTTCCATGGGTCTACTCTGAGTAGGACGCGTTTTTGGTAACATATCACAAAAAGTCCTTTTTTAGAGAAACGCATGCCAATCTACTGATTTACATTGAAACCCGTTCTCACGGCCTGTTCTCTAGGCTTGGTTTCAAATGCGCTTCCTTGGGTCTACTCTGAGTAGGACTATTTTCGTGTTTCTTTATAAACATAAGGAAAGTTTTTGTTTTGTTGCCAATTCTATTTACACTCTGTAATAAGGCACTCTATTGGAATCTCTACTATACTGCAGGAGATTGAGCGTTTCTGAAGTCACTGGTAACATCTCATTAATAAGCCCTTTTTAAGAGAAAAGCATTATCTGTCCATCCCCATCAAAACAGGCCAATACGCTTATACATTGAAACATGTTCTCCAGGCCTGGTTTCCAATGAGCTTCCATGGGTCTACTCTGAGTAGGACTATTTTCGTGTTTCTTTATATACATAACGTCCGTTTTGTGTTTTGTTGCCAATTCTAGTTAAACCCTTCAATAAAAACGTTCCGCAGGAGTCTTTACTATATATTGCAGGAGTCTGAGCGTTTTTGGTAACATATCACAAAAAGTCCTTTTTAAGAGAAACGCATGCCAATCTACTGATTTACATTGAAACCCGTTCTCACGGCCGTGTTTCCAATGCATTTCCATGGGTCTACTCTGAGTCGGACTATTTTCGTGTTTCTTTATAAACATGAGGAAAGTTTTTGTTTTGTTGCCAATTCTACTTACACTCTGTAATAAAGTACTCTATTGGAATCTCTACTATACTGCAGGAGATTGAGCGTTTCTGTAGTCACTGGTAACATCTCATTAATAAGCCCTTTTTAAGAGAAATGCATTATCTGTCCATCCCCATCAAAACAGGCCAATACGCTTATACATTGAAACATGTTCTCCAGGCCTGGTTTCCAATGCGTTTTCATGGGTCTACTTTGAGTAGGAATATTTTCGTTTTTCTTTATAAACATGAGGAAAGTTTTTGTTTTGTTGCCAATTCTATTTACACTCTGTAATAAGGCACTCTATTGGAATCTCTACTATACTGCAGGAGATTGAGTGTTTCTGAAGTCACTGGTAACATCTCATTAATAAGCCCTTTTTAAGAGAAAAGCATTATCTGTCCATCCCCATCAAAACAGGCCAATGTGCGTGTACATTGAAACATGTTCTCCAGGCTTCGTTTCCATTGCGCTTCCATGGGTCTACTATGAGTAGGACTATTTTCGTGTTTCTTTATATATATAACGTAAGTTTTGTGTTTTGTTGCCAATTCTAGTTAAACCTTTTTATTAAATTCTAGTTAAGTCCTTTTTAAGAGAAACGCATGCCAATCTACTGATTTACATTGAAAACCGTTCTCGCGGCCTCTTTTCCAATGCATTTCCATGGGTCTACTCTGAGTAGGACCATTTTCGTGTTTCTTTATAAACATGAGGAAAGTTTTGTGTTTTGTTGCCAATTCCAGTTAAACCCTTCAATAAAACGTTCCACAGGAGTCTTTACTATATATTGCATTAGACTGAGCGTTTTTGGTAACATATCACAAAAAGTCCTTTTTAAGAGAAACGCATGCCAATCTACTGATTTACATTGAAACCCGTTCTCACGGCCTGGTTTCCAATGCATTTCCATGGGTCTACTCTGAGTAGGACTATTTTCGTGTTTCTTTATAAACATGAGGAAAGTTTTTGTTTTGTTGCCAATTCTATTTACACTCTGTAATAAGGCACTCTATTGGAATCTCTACTATACTGCAGGACATTGAGCGTTTCTGAAGTCACATCTCATTAATAACCCCATTTTAAGAGAAAAGCAAGTCTTCACTTTACTACTATTGCAGTAGGCTGAGCGTTTATGGTAACATATCACAAAAAGTCCTTTTTAAGAGAAACGCATGCCAATCTACTGATTTACATTGAAGCCTGTTCTCACGGCCTGGTTTCCAATGCATTTCCATGTGTCTACTCTGAGTAGGACTATTTTCTTGTTTCTTTATATACATAACGTAAGTTTTGTGTTTTGTTGCCAATTCTATTTACACTCTGTAATAAGGCACTGTATTGGAATCTCTACTATACTGCAGGAGATTGAGCGTTTCTGAAGTCACTGGTAACATCTCATTAATAAGCCCTTTTTAAGAGAAAAGCATTATCTGTCCATCCCCATCAAAACAGGCCAATACGCGTATACATTGAAACATGTTCTCCAGGCCTGGTTTCCAATGCGTTTCCATGGGTCTACTTTGAGTAGGAATATTTTCGTTTTTCTTTATAAACATGAGGAAAGTTTTTGTTTTGTTGCCAATACTATTTACACTCTGTAATAAGGCACTCTATTGGAATCTCTACTATACTGCAGGAGATTGAGCGTTTCTGAAGACACTGGTAACATCTCATTAATAAGCCCTTTTTAAGAGAAAATCATTATCTGTCCATCCCCATCAAAACAGGCCAATACGCGTATACATTGAAACATGTTCTCCAGGCCTGGTTTCCAATGCGCTTCCATGGGTCTACTCTGAGTAGGACTATTTTCGTGTTTCTATATATACATAACGTAAGTTTTGTGTTTTGTTGCCAATTCTAGTTAAACCCTTCAATAAAACGTTCCACAGGAGTCTTTACTATATATTGCAGTAGACTGAGCGTTTTTGGTAACATATCACAAAAAGTCCTTTTTAAGAGAAATGCATGCCACTCTACTGATTTACATTGAAACCCGTTCTCACAGCCTGGTTTCCAATGCATTTCCATGGGTCAACTCTGCGACGGACTATTGTCGTATTTCTTTATATACATAAAGTAAGTTTTGTGTTTTGTTGCCAATTCTATTTACACTCTGTAATAAGGCACTCTATTGGAATCTCTACTATACTGCAGGAGATTGAGCGTTTCTGAAGTCACTGGTAACATCTCATTAATAAGCCCTTTTTAAGAGAAAAGCATTATCTGTCCATCCCCATCAAAACAGGCCAATACGCTTATACATTGAAACATGTTCTCCAGGCCTGGTTTCCAATACGCTTCCATGGGTCTACTCTGAGTAGGACGCGTTTTTGGTAACATATCACAAAAAGTCCTTTTTAAGAGAAACGCATGCCAATCTACTGATTTACATTGAAACCCGTTCTCACGGCCTGTTCTCTAGGCTTGGTTTCAAATGCGCTTCCATGGGTCTACTCTGAGTAGGACTATTTTCGTGTTTCTTTATAAACATGAGGAAAGTTTTTGTTTTGTTGCCAATTCTATTTACACTCTGTAATAAGGCACTCTATTGGAATCTCTACTATACTGCAGGAGATTGAGCGTTTCTGAAGTCACTGGTAACATCTCATTAATAAGCCCTTTTTAAGAGAAAAGCATTATCTGTCCATCCCCATCAAAACAGGCCAATACGCTTATACATTGAAACATGTTCTCCAGGCCTGGTTTCCAATGAGCTTCCATGGGTCTACTCTGAGTAGGACTATTTTCGTGTTTCTTTATATACATAACGTCCGTTTTGTGTTTTGTTGCCAATTCTAGTTAAACCCTTCAATAAAAACGTTCCGCAGGAGTCTTTACTATATATTGCATTAGACTGAGCGTTTTTGGTAACATATCACAAAAAGTCCTTTTTAAGAGAAACGCATGCCAATCTACTGATTTACATTGAAACCCGTTCTCACTGCCTGGTTTCCAATGCATTTCCATGGGTCTACTCTGAGTAGGACTATTTTCGTGTTTTTGTTTTGTTGCCAATTCTACAGAGTGTAAATAGAATTGGCAACAAAACAAAAACACGAAAATAGTCCTACTCAGAGTTTTTTATTAAATTCTAGTTAAGTCCTTTTTAAGAGAAACGCATGCCAATCTACTGATTTACATTGAAAACCGTTCTCGCGGCCTCTTTTCCAATGCATTTCCATGGGTCTACTCTGAGTAGGACCATTTTCGTGTTTCTTTATAAACATGAGGAAAGTTTTGTGTTTTGTTGCCAATTCTAGTTAAACCCTTCAATAAAACGTTCCACAGGAGTCTTTACTATATATTGCATTAGACTGAGCGTTTTTGGTAACATATCACAAAAAGTCCTTTTTAAGAGAAACGCATGCCAATCTACTGATTTACATTGAAACCCGTTCTCACTGCCTGGTTTCCAATGTATTTCCATGGGTCTACTCTGAGTAGGACTATTTTCGTGTTTCTTTATAAACATGAGGAAAGTTTTTGTTTTGTTGCCAATTCTATTTACACTCTGTAATAAGGCACTCTATTGGAATCTCTACTATACTGCAGGACATTGAGCGTTTCTGAAGTCACATCTCATTAATAACCCCATTTTAAGAAAAAAGCAAGTCTTCACTTTACTACTATTGCAGTAGTCTGAGCGTTTATGGTAACATATCACAAAAAGTCCTTTTTAAGAGAAACGCATGCCAATCTACTGATTTACATTGAAAACCGTTCTCGCGGCCTGTTTTCTAATGCATTTCCATGGGTCTACCATTTTCGTGTTTCTTTATAAACATGAGGAAAGTTTTTGTTTTGTTGCCAATTCTACTTACACTCTGTAATAAAGTACTCTATTGGAATCTCTACTATACTGCAGGAGATTGAGCGTTTCTGTAGTCACTGGTAACATCTCATTAATAAGCCCTTTTTAAGAGAAATGCATTATCTGTCCATCCCCATCAAAACAGGCCAATACGCTTATACATTGAAACATGTTCTCCAGGCCTGGTTTCCAATGCGTTTTCATTGGTCTACTTTGAGTAGGAATATTTTCGTTTTTCTTTATAAACATGAGGAAAGTTTTTGTTTTGTTGCCAATTCTATTTACACTCTGTAATAAGGCACTCTATTGGAATCTCTACTATACTGCAGGAGACTGAGTGTTTCTGAAGTCACTGGTAACATCTCATTAATAAGCCCTTTTTAAGAGAAAAGCATTATCTGTCCATCCCCATCAAAACAGGCCAATGCGCGTGTACATTGAAACATGTTCTCCAGGCTTCGTTTCCATTGCGCTTCCATGGGTCTACTCTGAGTAGGACTATTTTCGTGTTTCTTTATATATATAACGTAAGTTTTGTGTTTTGTTGCCAATTCTAGTTAAACCTTTTTATTAAATTCTAGTTAAGTCCTTTTTAAGAGAAACGCATGCCAATCTACTGATTTACATTGAAAACCGTTCTCGCGGCCTCTTTTCCAATGCATTTCCATGGGTCTACTCTGAGTAGGACCATTTTCGTGTTTCTTTATAAACATGAGGAAAGTTTTGTGTTTTGTTGCCAATTCTAGTTAAACCCTTCAATAAAACGTTCTTCAGGAGTCTTTACAATATATTGCAGGAGTCTGAGCCTTTTTCGTACATATCAAAAAAAGTCCTTTTTAAGAGAAACGCATGCCAATCTACTGATTTACATTGAAGCCTGTTCTCACGGCCTGGTTTCCAATGCATTTCCATGTGTCTACTCTGAGTAGGACTATTTTCTTGTTTCTTTATATACATAACGTAAGTTTTGTGTTTTGTTGCCAATTCTATTTACACTCTGTAATAAGGCACTGTATTGGAATCTCTACTATACTGCAGGAGATTGAGCGTTTCTGAAGTCACTGGTAACATCTCATTAATAAGCCCTTTTTAAGAGAAAAGCATTATCTGTCCATCCCCATCAAGACAGGCCAATACGCGTATACATTGAAACATGTTCTCCAGGCCTGGTTTCCATTGCGTTTCCATGGGTCTACTTTGAGTAGGAATATTTTCGTTTTTCTTTATAAACATGAGGAAAGTTTTTGTTTTGTTGCCAATTCTATTTACACTCTGTAATAAGGCACTCTATTGGAATCTCTACTATACTGCAGGAGATTGAGCGTTTCTGAAGACACTGGTAACATCTCATTAATAAGCCCTTTTTAAGAGAAAATCATTATCTGTCCATCCCCATCAAAACAGGCCAATACGCGTATACATTGAAACATGTTCTCCAGGCCTGGTTTCCAATGCGCTTCCATGGGTCTACTCTGAGTAGGACTATTTTCGTGTTTCTTTATATACATAACGTAAGTTTTGTGTTTTGTTGCCAATTCTAGTTAAACCCTTCAATAAAACGTTCCACAGGAGTCTTTACTATATATTGCAGTAGACTGAGCGTTTTTGGTAACATATCACAAAAAGTCCTTTTTAAGAGAAACACATTCCAATCTTCTGATTTACATTGAAACCCGTTCTCACGGCCTGGTTTCCAATGCATTTCCATGGGTCTACTCTAAGTAGGACTATTTTCTTGTTTCTTTATAAACATGAGGAAAGTTTTTGTTTTGTTGCCAATTCTATTTACACACTGTAATAAGGCACTCTATTGGAATCTCTACTATACTGCAGGAGATTGAGCGTTTCTGAAGTCACTGGTAACATCTCATTAATAAGCCCATTTAAAGAAAAAAGCAAGTCTTCACTTTACTACTATTGCAGTAGTCTGAGCGTTTACGGTAACATATCACAAAAAGTCCTTTTTAAGAGAAACGCATGCCAATCTACTGATTTACATTGAAACCCGTTCTCACGGCCTGGTTTCCAATGCATTTCCATGGGTCTACTATGAGTAGGACTATTTCCTTGTTTCTTTATATACATAACGTAAGTTTTGTGTTTTGTTGCCAATTCTATTTACACTCTGTAATTTTTTTTCTTTTAAAATTTTTTATTTATTTTCAACACTTTATAAACATAGATAAACATTACCAAAATATAACTGAAACAAAACACAATAAGAAAAAAAAACATCAAATATCTGCTGCATACATATTGAATGATTGTTGAGTACAAATATCAAAAACTATTACATATACCTACAACATCTTCGTTCTTAACATAAAAGTGCACCCCCCACCTCGGGATCATTCTTGAGTCCAAAATCTAATCGTTTCTTCTGCTGGTGGTTTCCCACTTCCCTTAGTAAACACAAACACTAGGAACTGTTTCCAAATTCCTTCGAACTCATTTATTTTAGTTACGCCTTTTCTCCACTTAATATTACAGGTCAGTTTATCATTAATGGCTATGTCCCAGACTTCTTTATACCATTCCTCAATAGAGTATTCCCCTTGGATCTTCCAGTTCCTAGCTACCATCAGTCGTGCTGCAACCAACAAATTCGATATCAGCTCTATAGTTCCTTTTCCACACTTTATATCTTCAAATAGTGACAGCAATGCTATTTTTGGTGTTTGTTCTATTTTCATTCCCACTATTTCTTCAATTTCTGAGAACACCATCTTCCATAATCTTTGTACATATTTGCATTGCCACCACATATGTAAATACGTTCCTTTTTCCCCACAACCTCTCCAACAATTTGCTGAATGTTGATCACTTATCTTATTCAATCTAACCGGGGTTAGGTACCACCTCCATAGAATTTTAAAATAATTCTCCCTTATTCTTACTGATAAACTTCTCAACACTCTTTGTTTCCATAGTCCCTCCCAGCTCTGTCGCCCTATTTGTATCTTCAAATCTGATTCCCAAACCATTTTCTCTGTATTCTCTCTAAACTCCTTCTCTAACAATATTTTATATATTTCACTCATTAATCCTTTTGAAACTATACTACCTCCTTTCCCTTCCTCCTTACTTACTACTAATTCTTCAAACCTCGTCATCTTTCTGCACATTCTATTATCTTTAATCCACTTTTTATTCCATTGCTCTAATTGACCATATTCTAGCCAAGATAGCTTCTTCTCCTTTAACAAATTTTCCATATCCTCTCTTGTTTTAATATCTCTTACCCAATCCTTTAATTTTATTTTATTTTTCTCTTTTAATATTTTACATAATCTAGCCTTTAGATCCTCTGGGAAATTTTTTAACATTATTATCGGTGCTAAGGGAGAGTTGCTCGGAAGCAGCTTCCCTTTAAATTTACTCCAAATTTCCCATTGAGTCCTCAGGAGTGGATTATCTATACTTCCAACCCACTTTCTTCCTCCGTCTTTAAAAAAAACATTCTCCAAATTCATCTCTACCTTATTTATGGTTTTTTCTTCCATCCAATATAAATCTCCTACTCCCATAATTGCTTCTACAACATGTCTTAATCTATTTGCTACGTAGTATAATTTTATGTTTGGGAGACCCATTCCCCCCTTTTTTTGGCTTAGGTACCAATTATTTTTATTCACTCTTGCTCTCTTTTCTCCATTACAATATTTATTAATAATATTTTGCCAACTTTTTATCTCGGTTTCTGATATTTTTATAGGTAACATTCTAAATACAAAATTAATTTTAGCTAATATCTTCATTTTTATTAAGGCTATTCTTCCGAACCAAGATAAATTTAATCTTTTATATTTCTCCAATTTCTCTAATACCTCTTTCTTTAACCTCGTTAAATTTTCCTTTTCAAGATTCTCTAATTTTTTTGTAATTTTAATTCCCAAATATTTAATCTCATTCTTAACTTTCAATTCCATTCCCTTAAATTCCCAATCCTTTTCTTCCTTCTTGGTATAGTTAAACAACATCATCTCTGATTTAGACCAATTTATTTTTAACCCTGTAATTTCCTCAAATTCCCTCAACTGATATTTAATTCTTTCTAATTTTCTTAATGGATTCTTAATGGTCAATAAAGTGTCATCCGCAAACATGTTTAACTTTATTTCCCTTACCTCTCCAATTCCTTCTAACTCTTCATCCTCCCTTAGTGCCTTCGCCAAAACTTCCATAACCATTACAAACAGGACCGGCGAGAGCGGACATCCTTGTCTTGTTCCTCTGGCTAGTCGTATCTTTTCAGTAAGTCCGTCATTTACCACCACTACCGCCGTATTTTGGGAATATAGCTGTTCTATTACATTTTTAAATTTATTTCCAAATCCCAATTTATCTATAATACTCTTTAGTGCCTGCCAGCTCACACAATCAAAACCTTTAAAAATATCTAATGCCATAATACCTGCCTTAATATTTGCTTTTTTTATTACATTTATTACATTTAAAACTCTACCCACTAAATTATGCATATGCCTTCCTATCACAAACCCACATTGATCTGCTCCTATATATTCTGCCAAAAATTTATTTAGCCGTTTGGCCATAATAGATGTAAAAATTTTAGCATCCTGATTTATTAAAGAAATAGGTCTATAAGAATCGGGATTAGTCAAATCTTTATCTGGTTTTGGGATCAGAATTATCACTGAATGTTCCCATGATTCAGGTATCTTCTCTCCTGATAATATCCTATTATAAAGTTCCATTAATTTTGGAACTAAACAGTCTTTGAAGACCTTATAATATTCTGGACCCAAACCATCTGCTCCCGGTGATTTACCAACTTTTAACTTATCAATAACCTCTTCAACTTCTCTTTGAGTTATTACTGACTCCATTAACTCCTTATATTCTAATTTTATTCCCTTCTTTATAAACCTTCCAATATACTCCTCCACCTTTTCTTGTTGAATTTCTTTACCCTTATACAATTCCTGATAAAATTCCTGAAATTTTTTTATTTTAGCTTTCATTGCATGACAATAATTCCCTCGGCTATCTTTCAACGTTTCTATCCCATTCCTCCCTTTTTCTTTTTGTGTGAGCTTGGCAAGCAACCTCGAGTTCTTATCACTGTTTTCAAAATATTCCCTTTTCATATACATTAAATTCTTTTGAATCTCTTCTATATTTAAATTTTCTAATTGTTTCTTCTTAGCTTGTATTTCCACTAATTTATATTTATCTTTAACTCGCCAATATCTTTCCTCCAAGTTTTTAATTTCTATCTCTAACTTTTCCTGTTCTGCACGTTGTTGTCTTTTTAAACTACATGTTTCTCTAATACAGATTCCTCTTGCTACAGCCTTCATGGTGTCCCAAATGACTGACCCAGCTGTTCCTCCTTTTTCATTAATTTCCCATGACTCCGACAGTTCCTTCCGAATTTTATCTACTATTTTATTATATTTCAATATCTTTGTATTCAGCTTCCATCTATATGCCTCTTTATAATCTTTCTTAACTGTAAATTCTAGACTTAACAAGGCATGATCAGTTACTTTTATTACCCCCATTTCCATTTTACAAATCCTCGTTGCAAAATCTTTTGAAACAAATATATAATCTATCCTGGAGTATGTATGATGAACTGGGGAAAAGTATGAAAATCCAGGCCTATTCCCGTTAAGTAAACGCCACGAATCTAAATAATCATTTTCTTTTACTAATTTATTCAATATAGTCATATTGTTCCTCTTTTCAGCATTAGTGGGATTTGACCTGTCCCGTTTATTATCCATAACCATATTAAAATCCCCAGCTAATATAGCATACCCCTCCTTAAATTCTTCTATTTCTTTAAACAACTTTATAAAAAACTCTCTATGCCTCTCATTTGGGGCATAAACATTAATCAAAGTATAGACCTTTCCCTCAATTTTACCTTTTAACATAAGATATCTGCCCTTATCATCCTTTTTTACTTCTTCTAATATAAACCCACTTTTTTTTGAAATCAAAGTGGCCACTCCATTTTTTTTCGATGTCCCTAATGACTTTTCATAATAGGCTAACCACTTTAATTTTATCATATTCGAATTCTCGGAGCCTTGGTGTGTCTCTTGGACCATTATAATATCTGATCCCTCTTTATTAAGCATTTGTTCTATTCTCTTCCTTTTCACGACTGCCCCCAAACCTTTAACATTGAGTGTTGATACCTTTATCTTTTTATCCATAATCACCCTTTTGAAATCTCTTCCGATCCCTTGTGCTCAGCAATTCAAACTTGCTTACATAAAAAAATAAACTCCATACATAAAACCCCCACCCTCCTACCCCAATCCCTCCTCTCCTACCTTCCCCCCTCCCCACCCCCCCACTCTAATCCCCCCCCATATCCCCGTGAGTCTAGTACTCCAGCCATCTACTTTAAAGGGGGGGAGGCAGTGCTGCGCCTGGCCGGCAGGTTTCTATATTAGCATTTCTATTTGCAATTATCTCCAAACATAATTAACAATTCTCTTACTCTCCAGATGTCCCAGCCTCATTCCCTCCCCCACCCACTCCAGCCCCATTTGCTTCCCCATCCAGACCCAGCCTCTTCAGCAATTCTTTACCTTGATCCAATGAGGTTACTCTGTGTTCCCTCCTCCCATATGTAAATCTTAAGAAAACCGGGTAACCCCATGCATATGGAATTTTGTTCTGCATTAACATTCCAGTTATTGGTTTAATACTCCGTCTCCAATTTAATGTATGTTGAGAAAGATCATTATAAATTTGTACTGCTTTGCCTTTATATTGTAACTGGGTCAAAGATCTCAATTCTTTCATGATTTGCTCTTTTTTATAATAGTTACCAAATTTCACCAAAATATCTCTAGTCCCTTTGTAGTTTTGCCCCCCCACGCGGTGGACTCGGTCCAGATCCGATCCATCTATTGGTATGTCAGGCATCAGCTCTTTGAACCAGTTCAGAATGATTTCTCTAAGATCTTCTCCTTGTATCTGCTTCAGCTGCTTTATTCGAATCGAAGATCTACGAGATTGATCTTCCAAGGCAATCAGACGTAATTCCCATTCCTTAAATTGAATATTTGTTGATTTTTCAAAAGCCTCTTGCTTCTTCTGGTCCAATTCCGCTTTTGCCTCTATCTCTTTGATCTTATCCGAGTTTTCTGCGGTCTTATCCGAAAGAACACGCATTTGTTGTCTAAATTCATTCATTTGCTGATCCATTTTTTAAAAAATGATGATATTATTCTCTACAATAACTGCCTTAATTTCTGCTAGGGAGGGAAAGTTGCTGTCCATTGCTTTTCCCACTTCAGCCATATTCTTTTCTTTATTTGGTACTGTATCCAAAGAAACTGGGTCTATAACTTCGTCTTCCTGGTCTGTTCCAGGGGCTGTATCTTCCAGGTGGGAGAGGTGGGTTAAATTATGATTTGAAGGTTTCTTTTTTTGTATGTTCAACTTTTCCCACTTCTTAATCTTTTTTTTAATGTTGGACATAGGACCCTTCTGAGTAGGGCATAAATCTTAGAGCCCCCACTTCCTTAGCAACTTTTACTGGCTTCTCTTCTATGTGCCAAACACACCACCTTCTTCCCGAGGGGGAGGAAATATATTCAGTTCACAACAGCATTCACTAGAGGGGATCAGATCCAATCATTCACAGTTTCTCAAAATCCCACAACTCCCTCACAGAATGCTGTTTCTTCCCCTTCACCCCCCCCTTCTCGGCACACCGCAAACAGCTTCCACTTTCCACTTTACAAAGATTACAGCAAACAACTTCAAAGCCAGTATTTCAATCTTTCCAACTTAAGATAAAGGATGAGAAGTGAGGATCGCTGTAAATCAGATCAACGTCTAACAAGCATAAGTTCTTTCTTTTCAAACTGCGACATCAATCATGTTACTTTCGGTTTTGCCTCTGCAGTTTATAAAGACATTCCGTCAAGCTCACCTCCTCCCATCGGCTCTTCTCAACACTTTCCAGCTCCGATAGCTTTTATAATCATTTCCTGTCGTTTGCTCAAAGATTTATGCCCATTAAAAAATAGATAATTGCTTTTTCCGGCAAAGCCGCTCAGAGCCTCAGAAGAAACCTGCCACCGCCATGGCTGCCAAGCTCCGCCCCCTTACATATATGTACTTTATATACATAACGTAAGTTTTGGTTTTTTTTGCCAATTCTAGTTAAACCCTTCAATAGAACGTTCTTCAGGAGTCTTTACTATATATTGCAGGAGTCTGAGCGTTTTTGGTAACATATCAAAAAAAAGTCCTTTTGAAGAGAAACGCATGCCAATCTATTGATTTACATTGAAGCCTGTTCTCATGGCCTGGTTTCCAATGCATTTCCATGGGTCTACTCTGAGTAGGACTATTTTCGTGTTTCTTTATATACATAACGTAAGTTTTGTGTTTTGTTGCCAATTCTAGTTAAACCCTTCAATAAAACGTTCCACTGGAGTCTTTACTATAAATTGCAGGAGTCTGAGCGTTTTTGGTAACATATCAAAAAAAAGTCCTTTTGAAGAGAAACGCATGCCAATCTATTGATTTACATTGAAACCCGTTCTCATGGCCTGGTTTCCAATGCATTTCCATAGGTCTACTCTGAGTAGAACTATTTTCTTGTTTCTTTATATACATAACGTAAGTTTTGTGTTTTGTTGCCAATTCTATTTACACTCTGTAATAAGGCACTCTATTGGAATCTATACTATACTGCAGGAGATTGAGCGTTTCTGAAGTCACTGGTAACATCTCATTAATAAGCCCTTTTTAAGAGAAAAGCATTATCTGTCCATCCCCATCAAAACAGGCCAATGCGCATGTACATTGAAACATGTTCTCCAGGCTTCGTTTCCATTGCGCTTCCATGGGTCTACTCAGAGTAGGACTATTTTCGAGTTTCTTTATATACATAACGTAAGTTTTGTGTTTTGTTGCCAATTCTAGTTAAACCCTTCAATAAAACGTTCCACTGGAGTCTTTACTATAAATTGCAGGAGTCTGAGCGTTTTTGGTAACATATCAAAAAAAAGTCCTTTTGAAGAGAAACGCATGCCAATCTATTGATTTACATTGAAACCCGTTCTCATGGCCTGGTTTCCAATGCATTTCCATAGGTCTACTCTGAGTAGGACTATTTTCTTGTTTCTTTATATACATAACGTAAGTTTTGTGTTTTGTTGCCAATTCTATTTACACTCTGTAATAAGGCACTCTATTGGAATCTCTACTATACTGCAGGAGATTGAGCGTTTCTGAAGTCACTGGTAACATCTCATTAATAAGCCCTTTTTAAGAGAAAAGCATTATCTGTCCATCCCCATCAAAACAGGCCAATACGCGTGTACATTGAAACATGTTCTCCAGGCTTGGTTTCCAATGCGCTTCCATCGGTCTACTCTGAGTAGGACTATTTTCGTGTTTCTTTATAAACATGAGGAAAGTTTTTGTTTTGTTGCCAATTCTATTTACACTCTGTAATAAGGCACTCTATTGGAATCTCTACTATACTGCAGGAGATTGAGCGTTTCTGAAGTCACTGGTAACATCTCATTAATAAGCCCTTTTTAAGAGAAAAGCATTATCTGTCCATCCCCATCAAAACAGGCCAATACGTGTATACATTGAATCCTGTTCTCCAGTCCTGGTTTCCAATGCGCTTCCATGGGTCTACTCTGAGTAGGACTATTTTCGTGTTTCTTTATAAACATAACGTAAGTTTTGTGTTTTGTTGCCAATTCTAGTTAAACCCCTCAATAAAACGTTCTTCAGGTGTCTTTACTATATATTGCAGTAGACTGAGCGTTTTTGGTAACATATCACAAAAAGTCCTTTTTAAGAGAAACACATGCCAATCTACTGATTTACATTGAAACCCGTTCTCACGGCCTGGTTTGCAATGCATTTCCATGGGTCTACTCTGAGTAGGACTATTTTCTTGTTTCTTTATAAACATGAGGAAAGTTTTTCTTTTGTTGCCAATTCTATTTACACTCTGTAATAAGGCACTCTATCGGAATCTCTACTATACTGCAGGAGATTGAGCGTTTCTGAAGTCACTGGTAACATCTCATTAATAAGCCCTTTTTAAGAGAAAAGCATTATCTGTCCATCCCCATGAAAACAGGCCAATACGCGTGTACATTGAAACATGTTCTCTAGGCTTGGTTTCAAATGCGCTTCCATGGGTCTACTCTGAGTAGGACTATTTTCGTGTTTCTTTATAAACATGAGGAAAGTTTTTGTTTTGTTGCCAATTCTATTTACACTCTGTAATAAGGCACTCTATTGGAATCTCTACTATACTGCAGGAGATTGAGCGTTTCTGAAGTCACTGGTAACATCTCATTAATAAGTCCTTTTTAAGAGAAAAGCATTATCTGTCCATCCCCATCAAAACAGGCCAATACGCGTATACATTGAAACATGTTCTCCAGGCTTGGTTTCCAATGCGATTCCATGGGTCTACTCTGAGTAGGACCATTTTCGTGTTTCTTTATAAACATGAGGAAAGTTTATCTTTTGTTGCGAATTCTATTTACACTCTGTAATAAGGCACTCTATTGGAATCTCTACTATACTGCAGGAGATTGAGCGTTTCCGAAGTCACTGGTAACATCTCATTAATAAGTCCTTTTTAAGAGAAAAGCATTATCTGTCCATCCCCATCAAAACAGGCCAATACGCGTATACATTGAAACATGTTCTCCAGGCCTGGTTTCCAATGTGCTTCCATGGGTCTACTCTGAGTAGGAATATTTTCGTGTTTCTTTATATACATAACGTAAGTTTTGTGTTTTGTTGCCAATTCTATTTACACTCTGTAAACCAGGCCGTGAGAATGGGTTTCAATGTAAATCAGTAGAATGGCATGCCTTTCTCTTAAAAAGGACTTTTTGTGATATGTTACCAAAAACGCTCAGACTACTGCAATATATAGTAAAGACTCCTGTGGAACGTTTAATTGAAGGGTTTAACTAGAATTGGCAACAAAAAACAAAACTTACGTTATGTATATAAAGAAACACGAATATAGTCCTACTCAGAGTAGACCCATGGAAGAGCATTGGAAACCAGGCCTGGAGAACATGTTTCAATGTATACGCGTATTGGCCTGTTTTGATGG
Source organism: Elgaria multicarinata webbii (assembly GCF_023053635.1). Taxonomy (NCBI): domain Eukaryota; kingdom Metazoa; phylum Chordata; class Lepidosauria; order Squamata; family Anguidae; genus Elgaria; species Elgaria multicarinata. Next base: position 144,486,025 of record NC_086174.1, read on the forward strand.
GGAAGGACAGAGAATGCTTTTCTCTTAAAAAGGCTTATTAATGAGATGTTATTGAAGGGTTTAACTAGAATTGGCAACAAAACAAAAAACTTACGTTATGTATATAAAGAAACACGAAAATAGTCCTACTCATAGGACTATGAGTATGTAATGTAAATCAGTAGATTGGCATGCGTTTCTCTTAAAAAGGACTTTTTGTGATATGTTACCGTAAACGCTCAGACTACTACTGAAGACTTCCTCTTTTCTTAAAATGGGCTTATTAATGAGATGTTACCAGTGACTTCAGAAACGCTCAATCTCCTGCAGTATAGTAGAGATTCCAATAGAGTGCCTTATTATAGAGTGTAAATAGATTTGGCAACAAAACAAAAACTTTCCTCATGTTTATAAAGAAACACGAAAATAGTCCTACTCAGAGTAGACCTATGGAAATGCATTGGAAACCAGGCCGTGAGAACGGGTTTCAATGTAAATCAGTAGATTGGCATGCGTTTCTCTTAAAAAGGACTTTTTGTGATATGTTAACAAAAACGCTCAGTCTACTGCAATATATAGTGAAGACTCCGATGGAACGTTTTATTGAAGGGTTTAACTAGAATTGGCAACAAAACACAAAACTTACGTTATGTATATAAAGAAACACGAAAATAGTCCTACTCAGAGTAGACCCATGGAAATGCATTGGAAAACAGGCCGTGAAACCAGGCCTGGAGAACATGTTTCAATGTATTATGCTTTTTTCTTAAAAAGGGCTTATTCATGAGATGTTACCAGTGACTTCAGAAACGCTCAATCTCCTGCAGTATACTAGAGATTCCAATAGAGTGCCTTATTACGGAGTGTAAATAGAATTGGCAACAAAACACAAAACTTGCGTTATGTATATAAAGAAACGCGAAAATAGTCCTATTCAGAGTAGACCCATGGAAATGCATTGGAAACCAGGCCGTGAGAACGGCTTTCAATGTAAATCAGTAGATTGGCATGCGTTTCTCTTAAAAAGGTCTTTTTATGATATGTTACCAAAAACCCTCAGACTCTTGCAATATATAGTAAAGACTCCTGTGGAACGTTTTATTGAAGGGTTTAACTAGAATTGGCAACAAAACACAAAACTTACGTTATGTATATAAAGAAACACGAAAATAGTCCTACTCAGAGTAGACCCATGGAAGCGCATTGGAAACCAGGCCTGGAGAACATGTTTCAATGTATACGCGCTTTTGGCCTGTTTTGATGGGGATGGACAGATAATGCTTTTCTCTTAAAAAGGGCTTATTAATGAGATGTTACCAGTGACTTCAGAAACGCTCAATCTCCTGCAGTATAGTAGAGATTCCAATAGAGTGCCTTATTACAGAGTGTAAATAGAATTGGCAACAAAACACAAAACTTACGTTATGTATAAAGAAACAAGATAATAGTCCTACTCAGAGTAGACCCATGGAAATGCATTGGAAACCAGGCTATGAGAACAGGTTTCAATGTCAATCAGTAGAGTGGCATGCGTTTCTCTTAAAAAGGACTTTTTATGATATGTTACCAAAAACGCTCAGACTACTGCAATATATAGTAAAGACTCCTGTGGAACGTTTTATTGAAGGGTTTAACTAGAATTGGAAACAAAACACAAAACTTACGCTATGAATATAAAGAAACACGAAAATAGTCCTACTCAGAGTAGACCCATGGAAACGCATTGGAAACCAGGCCTGGAGAACATGTTTCAATGTATACGCGTATTGGCCTGTTTAGATGGGGATGGACAGATTATGCTTTTTTCTTAAAAAGAGCTTATTAATGAGATGTTACCAGTGACGTCAGAAACGCTCAATCTCCTGCAGTATAGTAGAGATTCCAATAGAGTGCCTTATTACAGAGTGTAAATAGAATTGGCAACAAAACAAAAACTTTCCTCATGTTTATAAAGAAACACGAAGATAGTCCTACTCAGAGTAGACCCATGGAAATGCATTGGAAACCAGGCTATGAGAACGGGTTTCAATGTCAATCAGTAGAGTGGCATGCGTTTCTCTTAAAAAGGACTTTTTATGATATGTTACCAAAAACGCTCAGACTCCTGCAATATATAGTAAAGACTCCTGTGGAACGTTTTATTGAAGGGTTTAACTAGAATTGGAAACAAAACACAAAACTTACGCTATGTATATAAAGAAACACGAAAATAGTCCTACTCATAGTAGACCCATGGAAACGCATTGGAAACCAGGCCTGGAGAACATGTTTCAATGTATACGAGTATTGGCCTGTTTTGATGGGGATGGACAGATTATGCTTTTTTCTTAAAAAGAGCTTATTAATGAGATGTTACCAGTGACTTCAGAAACGCTCAATCTCCTGCAGTATAGTAGAGATTCCAATAGAGTGTCTTATTACAGAGTGTAAATAGAATTGGCAACAAAACAAAAACTTTCCTCATATTTATAAAGAAACACGAAAATAGTCCTACTCAGAGTAGACCCATGGAAATGCATTGGAAACCAGGCCGTGAGAACGCGTTTCAATGTAAATCAGTAGAGTGGCATGCGTTTCTCTTAAAAAGGAGTTTTTGTGATATGTTACCAAAAACGCTCAGACTCCTGCAATATATAGTAAAGACTCCTGTGGAACGTTTTATTGAAGGGTTTAACTAGAATTGGCAACAAAACACAAAACTTACGTTATGTATATAAAGAAACACGAAAATAGTCCTACTCAGAGTAGACCCATGGAAACGCATTGGAAACCAGGCCTGGAGAACATGTTTCAATGTATACATGTATTGGCCTGTTTTGATGGGGATGGACAGATTATGCTTTTTTCTTAAAAAGGGCTTATTAATGAGATACCAGTGACTTCAGAAACGCTCAATCTCCTGCAGTATAGTAGAGATTCCAATAGAGTGCCTTATTACAGACTGTAAATAGAATTGGCAACAAAACACACAACTTACGATATGTTTATAAAGAAACACGAAAATAGTCCTACTCAGAATAGACCCATGGAAATGCAATGGAAACCAGGCCGTGAGAACGCGTTTCAATGTAAATCAGTAGATTGGCATGCGTTTCTCTTAAAAAGGACTTTTTGTGATATATTACCAAAAAGGCTCAGACTCCTGCAATATATAGTAAAGACTCCTGTGGAAAGTTTTATTGAAGGGTTTAACTAGAATTGGCAACAAAACACAAAACTTACGTTATGTATATAAAGAAACCCAAAAATAGTCCTACTCAGAGTAGACCCATGGAAGCGCATTGGAAACCAGGCCGGGAGAACATGTTTCAATGTATACGCTTATTGGCCTTTTTTGATGGGGAAGGACAGAGAATGCTTTTCTCTTAAAAAGAGCTTATTAATGAGATATTACCAGTGACTTCATAAACGCTCAATCTCCTGCAGTATAGTAGAGATTCCAATAGAGTGCCTTATTACAGAGTGTAAATAGAATTGGCAACAAAAGACAAAACTTACGTTATGTATATAAAGAAAAAAGGAAATAGTCCTACTCATAGTAGACCCATGGAAATGCATTGGAAACCAGGCCGTGAGAACTGGTTTCAATGTAAATCAGTAGATTGGCATGCGTTTCTCTTAAAAAGGACTTTTTGTGATATGTTACAGTAAACGCTCAGACTACTGCAATAGTAGTAAAGTGAAGACTTGCTTTTTTCTTAAAATGGGCTTATTAATGAGATGTTACCAGTGACTTCAGAAACGCGCAATCTCCTGCAGTATAGTAGAGATTCCAATAGAGTGCCTTATTAAAGAGTGTAAATAGAATTGGCAACAAAACAAAAAATTTCCTCATGTTTATAAAGAAACACGAAAATAGTCCTACTCAGAGTAGACCCATGGAAATGCATTGGAAACCAGGCAGTGAGAACGGGTTTCAATGTAAATCAGTAGATTGGCATGCGTTTCTCTTAAAAAGGACTTTTTGTGATATGTTACCAAAAACGCTCAGACTCCTGCAATATATAGTAAAGATTCCTTTGGATCGTTTTATTGAAGGGTTTAACTAGAATTGGCAAAAAAACACAAAACTTACGTTATGTATATAAATAAACACGAAAATAGTCCTACTCAGAGTAGACACATGGAAACGCATTGGAAACCAGGCCTGGAGAACATGTTTCAATGTATACGCGTTTTGGCCTGTTTTGATGGGGATGGACAGATTATGCTTTTTTCATAAAAAGGGCTTATTCATGAGATGTTACCAGTGACTTCAGAAACGCTCAATCTCCTGCAGTATAGTAGAGTTTCCAATAGAGTGCCTTATTACAGAGTGTAAATAGAATTGGCAACAAAACACAAAACTTACGTCATGTTTATAAAGAAACACGAAAATAGTCCTACTCAGAGTAGACCCATGGAAATGCATTGGAAACCAGGCTGTGAGAACGGGTTTCAATGTAAATCAGTAGAGTGGCATGCGTTTCTCTTAAAAAGGACTTTTTGTGATATGTTACCAAAAACGCTCAGACTCCTGCAATATATAGTAAAGACTCAAGCGGAACGTTTTATTGAAGGGTTTAACTAGAATTGGCAACAAAACACAAAACTTACGTTATGTATATAAAGAAACACGAAAATAGTCCTACTCAGAGTAGACCCATGGAAACGCATTGGAAACCAGGCCTGGAGAACATGTTTCAATGTATACGCGTATTGGCTTGTTTTGATGGGGATGGACATATTATGCTTTTTTCTTAAAATGGCTTATTAATGAGATGTCACCAGTGACTTCAGAAACGCTCAATCTCCTGCAGTATAGTAGAGATTCCAATAGAGTGCCTTTTTACAGAGTGTAAATAGAATTGGCAACAAAACAAAAACTTTCCTCATGTTTATAAAGAAACACGAAAATAGTCCTACTCAGAGTAGACCCATGGAAATGCATTGGAAACCAGGCCGTGAGAACGGGTTTCAATGTAAATCAGTAGATTGGCATGCGTTTCTCTTAAAAAGGACTTTTTGTGATATGTTACAAAAAAGGCTCAAACTCCTGCAATATATAGTAAAGACTCCTGTGGAACGTTTTATTGAAGGGTTTAACTAGAATTGGAAACAAAACACAAAACTTACGCTATGTATATAAAGAAACACGAAAATAGTCCTACTCAGAGTAGACCCATGGAAACGCATTGGAAACCAGGCCTGGAGAACATGTTTCAATGTATACGCGTATTGGCCTGTTTTGATGGGGATGGACAGATTATGCTTTTTTCTTAAAAAGAGCTAAATAATGAGATGTTACCAGTGACTTCAGAAACGCTCAATCTCCTGCAGCATAGTAGAGATTCGAATAGAGTGCCTTATTACAGAGTGTAAATAGAATTGGCAACAAAACACAAAACTTATGTTATGTTTATAAAGAAACACGAAAATAGTCCTACTCAGAGTAGACCCATGGAAATGCATTGGAAACCAGGCCGTGAGAACGGGTTTCAATGTAAATCAGTAGATTGGCATGCGTTTCTCTTAAAAAGGACTTTTTGTGATATGTTACCAAAAACGCTCCGACTCCTGCAATATATAGAAAAGACTCAAGCGGAACGTTTTATTGAAGGGTTTAAATAGAATTGGCAACAAAACACAAAACCTCCGTTATGTATATACAGAAACACGAAAATAGTCCTACTCAGAGTAGACCCATGGAAGCGCATTGGAAACCAGGCCTGGAGAACATGTTTCAATGTATACGCGTATTGGCCTGTATTGATGGGGATGGACAGATTATGCTTTTTTCTTAAAAAGGGCTTATTAATGAGATGTTACCAGTGACTTCAGAAACGCTCAATCTCCTACAGTATAGTAGAGATTCCAATAGAGTGCCTTATTACAGAGTGTAAATAGAATTGGCAACAAAACACAAAACTTACGTTATGTTTATAAAGAAACACGAAAATAGTCCTACTCAGAGTAGACCCATTGAAATGCATTGGAAACAAGGCCGTGAGAACGAGTTTCAATGTAAATCAGAAGATTGGCATGAGTTTCTCATAAAAAGGACTTTTTGTGATATGTTACCAAAAACGCTCAGACTCCTGCAATATATAGTAAAGATTCCTTTGGATCGTTTTATTGAAGGGTTTAACTAGAATTGGCAAAAAAACACAAAACTTACGTTATGTATATAAAGAAACACGAAAATAGTCCTACTCAGAGTAGATCCATGGAAGCGCATTGGAAACCAGGCCTGGAGAACATGTTTCAATGTATACGCGTAATGGCCTATTTTGATGGGGATGGACAGATAATGCTTTTCTCTTAAAAAGGGCTTATTAATGAGATGTTACCAGTGACTTCAGAAACGCTCAATCTCCTGCAGTATAGTAGAGATTCCAATAGAGTGCATTATTACAGAGTGTAAATAGAATTGGCAACAAAAAACAAAAGTTACTTTATGTGTATAAAGAAACAAGAAAATAGTCCTACTCAGAGTAGACCCATGGAAATGCATTGGAAACCAGGCCGTGAGAACGGGTTTCAATGTAAATCAGTAGATTGGCATGCGTTTCTCTTAAAAAGGACTTTTTGTGATATGTTACCAAAAACGCTCAGACTACTTCAATAGTAGTAAAGTGAAACTTGCTTTTTTCTTAAAATGGGCTTATTAATGAGATGTTTCCAGTGACTTCAGAAACGCTCAATCTCCTGCAGTATAGTAGAGATTCCAGTACAGTGCCTTATTACAGAGTGTAAATAGAATTGGCAACAAAACACAAAACTCACGTTATGTATATAAAGAAAAACGAAAATAGTCCTACTCAGAGTAGACCCATGGAAATGCATTGGAAACCAGGCCGTGAGAACTGGTTTCAATGTAAATCAGTAGAGTGGCATGCGTTTCTCTTAAAAAGGACTTTTTGTGATATGTTACCAAAAACACTCAGACTCCTGCAATATGTAGTAGAGACTCCTGTGGAACGTTTTATTGAAGGGTTTAACTAGAATTGGCAACAAAACACAAAACTTACGTTATGTATATAAAGAAACACGAAAATAGTCCTACTCAGAGTAGACCCATGGAAGCGCATTGGAAACCAGGCCTGGAGAACATGTTTCAATGTATACGCGCTTTTGGCCTGTTTTGATGGGGATGCAGAGATAATGCTTTTCTCTTAAAAAGGGCTTATTAATGAGATGTTACCAGTGACTTCAGAAACGCTCAATCTCCTGCAGTATAGTAGAGATTCCAATAGAGTGCCTTATTACAGAGTGTAAATAGAATTGGCAACAAAACACAAAACTTACGTTATGTTTATAAAGAAACAAGATAATAGTCCTACTCAGAGTAGACCCATGGAAATGCATTGGAAACCAGGCCGTGAGAAAGCGTTTCAATGTAAATCAGTAGAGTGGCATGCGTTTCTCTTAAAAAGGACTTTTTGTGATATGTTACCAAAAACGCTCAGTCTCCTGCAATATATAGTAAAGAGTCCTGTGGAACGTTTTATTGAAGGGTTTAACTAGAATTGGCAACAAAACACAAAACTTACGTTATGTATATAAAGAAACACGAAAATAGTCCTACTCAGAGTAGATCCATGGAAGCGCATTGGAAACCAGGCCTGGAGAACATGTTTCAATGTATACGCGTAATGGCCTATTTTGATGGGGATGGACAGATAATGCTTTTCTCTTAAAAAGGGCTTATTAATGAGATGTTACCAGTGACTTCAGAAACGCTCAATCTCCTGCAGTATAGTAGAGATTCCAATAGAGTGCATTATTACAGAGTGTAAATAGAATTGGCAACAAAAAACAAAAGTTACTTTATGTGTATAAAGAAACAAGAAAATAGTCCTACTCAGAGTAGACCCATGGAAATGCATTGGAAACCAGGCCGTGAGAACGGGTTTCAATGTAAATCAGTAGATTGGCATGCGTTTCTCTTAAAAAGGACTTTTTGTGATATGTTACCAAAAACGCTCAGACTACTTCAATAGTAGTAAAGTGAAACTTGCTTTTTTCTTAAAATGGGCTTATTAATGAGATGTTTCCAGTGACTTCAGAAACGCTCAATCTCCTGCAGTATAGTAGAGATTCCAGTACAGTGCCTTATTACAGAGTGTAAATAGAATTGGCAACAAAACACAAAACTCACGTTATGTATATAAAGAAAAACGAAAATAGTCCTACTCAGAGTAGACCCATGGAAATGCATTGGAAACCAGGCCGTGAGAACTGGTTTCAATGTAAATCAGTAGAGTGGCATGCGTTTCTCTTAAAAAGGACTTTTTGTGATATGTTACCAAAAACACTCAGACTCCTGCAATATGTAGTAGAGACTCCTGTGGAACGTTTTATTGAAGGGTTTAACTAGAATTGGCAACAAAACACAAAACTTACGTTATGTATATAAAGAAACACGAAAATAGTCCTACTCAGAGTAGACCCATGGAAGCGCATTGGAAACCAGGCCTGGAGAACATGTTTCAATGTATACGCGCTTTTGGCCTGTTTTGATGGGGATGCAGAGATAATGCTTAGTAAAGACTCCTGTGGAATATAGTAAAGACTCCTGTGGAACTAGAATTGGCAACAAAACACAAAACTTACGCTATGTATATAAAGAAACACGAAAATAGTCCTACTCAGAGTAGACCCATGGAAACGCATTGGAAACCAGGCCTGGAGAACATGTTTCAATGTATACGCGTATTGGCCTGTTTTGATGGGGATGGACAGATTATGCTTTTTTCTTATAAAGAGCTTATTAATGAGATGTTACCAGTGACTTCAGAAACGCTCAATCTCCTGCAGTATAGTAGAGATTCCAATAGAGTGCCTTATTACAGAGTGTAAATAGAATTGGCAACAAAACAAAAACTTTCCTGATGTTTATAAAGAAACACGAAAATAGTCCTACTCAGAGTAAACCCATGGAAATGCATTGGAAAACAGGCCGTGAGAACGGGTTTCAATGTAAATCAGTAGAGTGGCATGCGTTTCTCTTAAAAAGGACTTTTTGTGATATGTTACCAAAAACGCTCAGAATCCTGCAATATATAGTAAAGACTCAAGCGGAACGTTTTATTGAAGGGTTTAACTAGAATTGGCAACAAAACACAAAACTTACGTTATGTATATAAAGAAACACGAAAATACTCCTACTCAGAGTAGACCCATGGAAACGCATTGGAAACCAGGCCTGGAGAACTTGTTTCAATGTATACGCATATTGGCCTGTTTTGATGGGGATGGACAGATTATGCTTTTTTTTTAAAAAGAGCTTATTAATGAGATGTTACCAGTGACTTCAGAAACGCTCAATCTCCTGCAGCATAGTAGAGATTCGAATAGAGTGCCTTATTACAGAGTGTAAATAGAATTGGCAACAAAACACAAAACTTATGTTATGTTTATAAAGAAACACGAAAATAGTCCTACTCAGAGTAGACCCATGGAAATGCATTGGAAACCAGGCCGTGAGAACGGGTTTCAATGTAAATCAGTAGATTGGCATGCGTTTCTCTTAAAAAGGACTTTTTGTGATATGTTACCAAAAACGCTCCGACTCCTGCAATATATAGAAAAGACTCAAGCGGAACGTTTTATTGAAGGGTTTAACTAGAATTGGCAACAAAACACAAAACCTCCGTTATGTATATACAGAAACACGAAAATAGTCCTACTCAGAGTAGACCCATGGAAGCGCATTGGAAACCAGGCCTGGAGAACATGTTTCAATGTATACGCGTATTGGCCTGTATTGATGGGGATGGACAGATTATGCTTTTTTCTTAAAAAGAGCTTATTAATGAGATGTTACCAGTGACTTCAGAAACGCTCAATCTCCTGCAGCATAGTAGAGATTCGAATAGAGTGCCTTATTACAGAGTGTAAATAGAATTGGCAACAAAACACAAAACTTATGTTATGTTTATAAAGAAACACGAAAATAGTCCTACTCAGAGTAGACCCATGGAAATGCATTGGAAACCAGGCCGTGAGAACGGGTTTCAATGTAAATCAGTAGATTGGCATGCGTTTCTCTTAAAAAGGACTTTTTGTGATATGTTACCAAAAACGCTCCGACTCCTGCAATATATAGAAAAGACTCAAGCGGAACGTTTTATTGAAGGGTTTAACTAGAATTGGCAACAAAACACAAAACCTCCGTTATGTATATACAGAAACACGAAAATAGTCCTACTCAGAGTAGACCCATGGAAGCGCATTGGAAACCAGGCCTGGAGAACATGTTTCAATGTATACGCGTATTGGCCTGTATTGATGGGGATGGACAGATTATGCTTTTTTCTTAAAAAGGGCTTATTAATGAGATGTTACCAGTGACTTCAGAAACGCTCAATCTCCTACAGTATAGTAGAGATTCCAATAGAGTGCCTTATTACAGAGTGTAAATAGAATTGGCAACAAAACACAAAACTTACGTTATGTTTATAAAGAAACACGAAAATAGTCCTACTCAGAGTAGACCCATTGAAATGCATTGGAAACAAGGCCGTGAGAACGGGTTTCAATGTAAATCAGTAGATTGGCATGAGTTTCTCATAAAAAGGACTTTTTGTGATATGTTACCAAAAACGCTCAGACTCCTGCAATATATAGTAAAGATTCCTTTGGATCGTTTTATTGAAGGGTTTAACTAGAATTGGCAAAAAAACACAAAACTTACGTTATGTATATAAAGAAACACGAAAATAGTCCTACTCAGAGTAGATCCATGGAAGCGCATTGGAAACCAGGCCTGGAGAACATGTTTCAATGTATACGCGTAATGGCCTATTTTGATGGGGATGGACAGATAATGCTTTTCTCTTAAAAAGGGCTTATTAATGAGATGTTACCAGTGACTTCAGAAACGCTCAATCTCCTGCAGTATAGTAGAGATTCCAATAGAGTGCATTATTACAGAGTGTAAATAGAATTGGCAACAAAAAACAAAAGTTACTTTATGTGTATAAAGAAACAAGAAAATAGTCCTACTCAGAGTAGACCCATGGAAATGCATTGGAAACCAGGCCGTGAGAACGGGTTTCAATGTAAATCAGTAGATTGGCATGCGTTTCTCTTAAAAAGGACTTTTTGTGATATGTTACCAAAAACGCTCAGACTACTTCAATAGTAGTAAAGTGAAACTTGCTTTTTTCTTAAAATGGGCTTATTAATGAGATGTTTCCAGTGACTTCAGAAACGCTCAATCTCCTGCAGTATAGTAGAGATTCCAGTACAGTGCCTTATTACAGAGTGTAAATAGAATTGGCAACAAAACACAAAACTCACGTTATGTATATAAAGAAAAACGAAAATAGTCCTACTCAGAGTAGACCCATGGAAATGCATTGGAAACCAGGCCGTGAGAACTGGTTTCAATGTAAATCAGTAGAGTGGCATGCGTTTCTCTTAAAAAGGACTTTTTGTGATATGTTACCAAAAACACTCAGACTCCTGCAATATGTAGTAGAGACTCCTGTGGAACGTTTTATTGAAGGGTTTAACTAGAATTGGCAACAAAACACAAAACTTACGTTATGTATATAAAGAAACACGAAAATAGTCCTACTCAGAGTAGACCCATGGAAGCGCATTGGAAACCAGGCCTGGAGAACATGTTTCAATGTATACGCGCTTTTGGCCTGTTTTGATGGGGATGCAGAGATAATGCTTTTCTCTTAAAAAGGGCTTATTAATGAGATGTTACCAGTGACTTCAGAAACGCTCAATCTCCTGCAGTATAGTAGAGATTCCAATAGAGTGCCTTATTACAGAGTGTAAATAGAATTGGCAACAAAACACAAAACTTACGTTATGTTTATAAAGAAACAAGATAATAGTCCTACTCAGAGTAGACCCATGGAAATGCATTGGAAACCAGGCCGTGAGAAAGCGTTTCAATGTAAATCAGTAGAGTGGCATGCGTTTCTCTTAAAAAGGACTTTTTGTGATATGTTACCAAAAACGCTCAGTCTCCTGCAATATATAGTAAAGACTCCTGTGGAACGTTTTATTGAAGGGTTTAACTAGAATTGGCAACAAAACACAAAACTTACGCTATGTATATAAAGAAACACGAAAATAGTCCTACTCAGAGTAGACCCATGGAAACGCATTGGAAACCAGGCCTGGAGAACATGTTTCAATGTATACGCGTATTGGCCTGTATTGATGGGGATGGACAGATTATGCTTTTTTCTTAAAAAGGGCTTATTAATGAGATGTTACCAGTGACTTCAGAAACGCTCAATCTCCTACAGTATAGTAGAGATTCCAATAGAGTGCCTTATTACAGAGTGTAAATAGAATTGGCAACAAAACACAAAACTTACGTTATGTTTATAAAGAAACACGAAAATAGTCCTACTCAGAGTAGACCCATTGAAATGCATTGGAAACAAGGCCGTGAGAACGAGTTTCAATGTAAATCAGAAGATTGGCATGAGTTTCTCATAAAAAGGACTTTTTGTGATATGTTACCAAAAACGCTCAGACTCCTGCAATATATAGTAAAGATTCCTTTGGATCGTTTTATTGAAGGGTTTAACTAGAATTGGCAAAAAAACACAAAACTTACGTTATGTATATAAAGAAACACGAAAATAGTCCTACTCAGAGTAGATCCATGGAAGCGCATTGGAAACCAGGCCTGGAGAACATGTTTCAATGTATACGCGTAATGGCCTATTTTGATGGGGATGGACAGATAATGCTTTTCTCTTAAAAAGGGCTTATTAATGAGATGTTACCAGTGACTTCAGAAACGCTCAATCTCCTGCAGTATAGTAGAGATTCCAATAGAGTGCATTATTACAGAGTGTAAATAGAATTGGCAACAAAAAACAAAAGTTACTTTATGTGTATAAAGAAACAAGAAAATAGTCCTACTCAGAGTAGACCCATGGAAATGCATTGGAAACCAGGCCGTGAGAACGGGTTTCAATGTAAATCAGTAGATTGGCATGCGTTTCTCTTAAAAAGGACTTTTTGTGATATGTTACCAAAAACGCTCAGACTACTGCAATAGTAGTAAAGTGAAACTTGCTTTTTTCTTAAAATGGGCTTATTAATGAGATGTTTCCAGTGACTTCAGAAACGCTCAATCTCCTGCAGTATAGTAGAGATTCCAGTACAGTGCCTTATTACAGAGTGTAAATAGAATTGGCAACAAAACACAAAACTCACGTTATGTATATAAAGAAAAACGAAAATAGTCCTACTCAGAGTAGACCCATGGAAATGCATTGGAAACCAGGCCGTGAGAACTGGTTTCAATGTAAATCAGTAGAGTGGCATGCGTTTCTCTTAAAAAGGACTTTTTGTGATATGTTACCAAAAACACTCAGACTCCTGCAATATGTAGTAGAGACTCCTGTGGAACGTTTTATTGAAGGGTTTAACTAGAATTGGCAACAAAACACAAAACTTACGTTATGTATATAAAGAAACACGAAAATAGTCCTACTCAGAGTAGACCCATGGAAGCGCATTGGAAACCAGGCCTGGAGAACATGTTTCAATGTATACGCGCTTTTGGCCTGTTTTGATGGGGATGCAGAGATAATGCTTTTCTCTTAAAAAGGGCTTATTAATGAGATGTTACCAGTGACTTCAGAAACGCTCAATCTCCTGCAGTATAGTAGAGATTCCAATAGAGTGCCTTATTACAGAGTGTAAATAGAATTGGCAACAAAACACAAAACTTACGTTATGTTTATAAAGAAACAAGATAATAGTCCTACTCAGAGTAGACCCATGGAAATGCATTGGAAACCAGGCCGTGAGAAAGCGTTTCAATGTAAATCAGTAGAGTGGCATGCGTTTCTCTTAAAAAGGACTTTTTGTGATATGTTACCAAAAACGCTCAGTCTCCTGCAATATATAGTAAAGACTCCTGTGGAACGTTTTATTGAAGGGTTTAACTAGAATTGGCAACAAAACACAAAACTTACGTTATGTATATAAAGAAACACGAAAATAGTCCTACTCAGAGTAGATCCATGGAAGCGCATTGGAAACCAGGCCTGGAGAACATGTTTCAATGTATACGCGTAATGGCCTATTTTGATGGGGATGGACAGATAATGCTTTTCTCTTAAAAAGGGCTTATTAATGAGATGTTACCAGTGACTTCAGAAACGCTCAATCTCCTGCAGTATAGTAGAGATTCCAATAGAGTGCATTATTACAGAGTGTAAATAGAATTGGCAACAAAAAACAAAAGTTACTTTATGTGTATAAAGAAACAAGAAAATAGTCCTACTCAGAGTAGACCCATGGAAATGCATTGGAAACCAGGCCGTGAGAACGGGTTTCAATGTAAATCAGTAGATTGGCATGCGTTTCTCTTAAAAAGGACTTTTTGTGATATGTTACCAAAAACGCTCAGACTACTTCAATAGTAGTAAAGTGAAACTTGCTTTTTTCTTAAAATGGGCTTATTAATGAGATGTTTCCAGTGACTTCAGAAACGCTCAATCTCCTGCAGTATAGTAGAGATTCCAGTACAGTGCCTTATTACAGAGTGTAAATAGAATTGGCAACAAAACACAAAACTCACGTTATGTATATAAAGAAAAACGAAAATAGTCCTACTCAGAGTAGACCCATGGAAATGCATTGGAAACCAGGCCGTGAGAACTGGTTTCAATGTAAATCAGTAGAGTGGCATGCGTTTCTCTTAAAAAGGACTTTTTGTGATATGTTACCAAAAACACTCAGACTCCTGCAATATGTAGTAGAGACTCCTGTGGAACGTTTTATTGAAGGGTTTAACTAGAATTGGCAACAAAACACAAAACTTACGTTATGTATATAAAGAAACACGAAAATAGTCCTACTCAGAGTAGACCCATGGAAGCGCATTGGAAACCAGGCCTGGAGAACATGTTTCAATGTATACGCGCTTTTGGCCTGTTTTGATGGGGATGCAGAGATAATGCTTAGTAAAGACTCCTGTGGAATATAGTAAAGACTCCTGTGGAACTAGAATTGGCAACAAAACACAAAACTTACGCTATGTATATAAAGAAACACGAAAATAGTCCTACTCAGAGTAGACCCATGGAAACGCATTGGAAACCAGGCCTGGAGAACATGTTTCAATGTATACGCGTATTGGCCTGTTTTGATGGGGATGGACAGATTATGCTTTTTTCTTATAAAGAGCTTATTAATGAGATGTTACCAGTGACTTCAGAAACGCTCAATCTCCTGCAGTATAGTAGAGATTCCAATAGAGTGCCTTATTACAGAGTGTAAATAGAATTGGCAACAAAACAAAAACTTTCCTGATGTTTATAAAGAAACACGAAAATAGTCCTACTCAGAGTAAACCCATGGAAATGCATTGGAAACCAGGCCGTGAGAACGGGTTTCAATGTAAATCAGTAGAGTGGCATGCGTTTCTCTTAAAAAGGACTTTTTGTGATATGTTACCAAAAACGCTCAGAATCCTGCAATATATAGTAAAGACTCAAGCGGAACGTTTTATTGAAGGGTTTAACTAGAATTGGCAACAAAACACAAAACTTACGTTATGTATATAAAGAAACACGAAAATACTCCTACTCAGAGTAGACCCATGGAAACGCATTGGAAACCAGGCCTGGAGAACTTGTTTCAATGTATACGCATATTGGCCTGTTTTGATGGGGATGGACAGATTATGCTTTTTTTTAAAAAAGAGCTTATTAATGAGATGTTACCAGTGACTTCAGAAACGCTCAATCTCCTGCAGCATAGTAGAGATTCGAATAGAGTGCCTTATTACAGAGTGTAAATAGAATTGGCAACAAAACACAAAACTTATGTTATGTTTATAAAGAAACACGAAAATAGTCCTACTCAGAGTAGACCCATGGAAATGCATTGGAAACCAGGCCGTGAGAACGGGTTTCAATGTAAATCAGTAGATTGGCATGCGTTTCTCTTAAAAAGGACTTTTTGTGATATGTTACCAAAAACGCTCCGACTCCTGCAATATATAGAAAAGACTCAAGCGGAACGTTTTATTGAAGGGTTTAACTAGAATTGGCAACAAAACACAAAACCTCCGTTATGTATATACAGAAACACGAAAATAGTCCTACTCAGAGTAGACCCATGGAAGCGCATTGGAAACCAGGCCTGGAGAACATGTTTCAATGTATACGCGTATTGGCCTGTATTGATGGGGATGGACAGATTATGCTTTTTTCTTAAAAAGAGCTTATTAATGAGATGTTACCAGTGACTTCAGAAACGCTCAATCTCCTGCAGCATAGTAGAGATTCGAATAGAGTGCCTTATTACAGAGTGTAAATAGAATTGGCAACAAAACACAAAACTTATGTTATGTTTATAAAGAAACACGAAAATAGTCCTACTCAGAGTAGACCCATGGAAATGCATTGGAAACCAGGCCGTGAGAACGGGTTTCAATGTAAATCAGTAGATTGGCATGCGTTTCTCTTAAAAAGGACTTTTTGTGATATGTTACCAAAAACGCTCCGACTCCTGCAATATATAGAAAAGACTCAAGCGGAACGTTTTATTGAAGGGTTTAACTAGAATTGGCAACAAAACACAAAACCTCCGTTATGTATATACAGAAACACGAAAATAGTCATACTCAGAGTAGACCCATGGAAGCGCATTGGAAACCAGGCCTGGAGAACATGTTTCAATGTATACGCGTATTGGCCTGTATTGATGGGGATGGACAGATTATGCTTTTTTCTTAAAAAGGGCTTATTAATGAGATGTTACCAGTGACTTCAGAAACGCTCAATCTCCTACAGTATAGTAGAGATTCCAATAGAGTGCCTTATTACAGAGTGTAAATAGAATTGGCAACAAAACACAAAACTTACGTTATGTTTATAAAGAAACACGAAAATAGTCCTACTCAGAGTAGACCCATTGAAATGCATTGGAAACAAGGCCGTGAGAACGGGTTTCAATGTAAATCAGTAGATTGGCATGAGTTTCTCATAAAAAGGACTTTTTGTGATATGTTACCAAAAACGCTCAGACTCCTGCAATATATAGTAAAGATTCCTTTGGATCGTTTTATTGAAGGGTTTAACTAGAATTGGCAAAAAAACACAAAACTTACGTTATGTATATAAAGAAACACGAAAATAGTCCTACTCAGAGTAGATCCATGGAAGCGCATTGGAAACCAGGCCTGGAGAACATGTTTCAATGTATACGCGTAATGGCCTATTTTGATGGGGATGGACAGATAATGCTTTTCTCTTAAAAAGGGCTTATTAATGAGATGTTACCAGTGACTTCAGAAACGCTCAATCTCCTGCAGTATAGTAGAGATTCCAATAGAGTGCATTATTACAGAGTGTAAATAGAATTGGCAACAAAAAACAAAAGTTACTTTATGTGTATAAAGAAACAAGAAAATAGTCCTACTCAGAGTAGACCCATGGAAATGCATTGGAAACCAGGCCGTGAGAACGGGTTTCAATGTAAATCAGTAGATTGGCATGCGTTTCTCTTAAAAAGGACTTTTTGTGATATGTTACCAAAAACGCTCAGACTACTTCAATAGTAGTAAAGTGAAACTTGCTTTTTTCTTAAAATGGGCTTATTAATGAGATGTTTCCAGTGACTTCAGAAACGCTCAATCTCCTGCAGTATAGTAGAGATTCCAGTACAGTGCCTTATTACAGAGTGTAAATAGAATTGGCAACAAAACACAAAACTCACGTTATGTATATAAAGAAAAACGAAAATAGTCCTACTCAGAGTAGACCCATGGAAATGCATTGGAAACCAGGCCGTGAGAACTGGTTTCAATGTAAATCAGTAGAGTGGCATGCGTTTCTCTTAAAAAGGACTTTTTGTGATATGTTACCAAAAACACTCAGACTCCTGCAATATGTAGTAGAGACTCCTGTGGAACGTTTTATTGAAGGGTTTAACTAGAATTGGCAACAAAACACAAAACTTACGTTATGTATATAAAGAAACACGAAAATAGTCCTACTCAGAGTAGACCCATGGAAGCGCATTGGAAACCAGGCCTGGAGAACATGTTTCAATGTATACGCGCTTTTGGCCTGTTTTGATGGGGATGCAGAGATAATGCTTTTCTCTTAAAAAGGGCTTATTAATGAGATGTTACCAGTGACTTCAGAAACGCTCAATCTCCTGCAGTATAGTAGAGATTCCAATAGAGTGCCTTATTACAGAGTGTAAATAGAATTGGCAACAAAACACAAAACTTACGTTATGTTTATAAAGAAACAAGATAATAGTCCTACTCAGAGTAGACCCATGGAAATGCATTGGAAACCAGGCCGTGAGAAAGCGTTTCAATGTAAATCAGTAGAGTGGCATGCGTTTCTCTTAAAAAGGACTTTTTGTGATATGTTACCAAAAACGCTCAGTCTCCTGCAATATATAGTAAAGACTCCTGTGGAACGTTTTATTGAAGGGTTTAACTAGAATTGGCAACAAAACACAAAACTTACGCTATGTATATAAAGAAACACGAAAATAGTCCTACTCAGAGTAGACCCATGGAAACGCATTGGAAACCAGGCCTGGAGAACATGTTTCAATGTATACGCGTATTGGCCTGTTTTGATGGGGATGGACAGATTATGCTTTTTTCTTATAAAGAGCTTATTAATGAGATGTTACCAGTGACTTCAGAAACGCTCAATCTCCTGCAGTATAGTAGAGATTCCAATAGAGTGCCTTATTACAGAGTGTAAATAGAATTGGCAACAAAACAAAAACTTTCCTGATGTTTATAAAGAAACACGAAAATAGTACTACTCAGAGTAAACCCATGGAAATGCATTGGAAAACAGGCCGTGAGAACGGGTTACAATGTAAATCAGTAGAGTGGCATGCGTTTCTCTTAAAAAGGACTTTTTGTGATATGTTACCAAAAACGCTCAGACTCCTGCAATATATAGTAAAGACTCAAGCGGAACGTTTTATTGAAGGGTTTAACTAGAATTGGCAACAAAACACAAAACTTACGTTATGTATATAAAGAAACACGAAAATACTCCTACTCAGAGTAGACCCATGGAAACGCATTGGAAACCAGGCCTGGAGAACTTGTTTCAATGTATACGCATATTGGCTTGTTTTGATGGGGATGGACAGATTATGCTTTTTTCTTAAAATGGCTTATTAATGAGATGTTACCAGTGACTTCAGAAACGCTCAATCTCCTGCAGTATAGTAGAGATTCCAATAGAGTGCATTATTACAGAGTGTAAATAGAATTGGCAACAAAAAACAAAAGTTACTTTATGTGTATAAAGAAACAAGAAAATAGTCCTACTCAGAGTAGACCCATGGAAATGCATTGGAAACCAGGCCGTGAGAAGGGGTTCAATGTAAATCAGTAGATTGGCATGCGTTTCTCTTAAAAAGGACTTTTTGTGATATGTTACCAAAAACGCTCAGACTACTTCAATAGTAGTAAAGTGAAACTTGCTTTTTTCTTAAAATGGGCTTATTAATGAGATGTTTCCAGTGACTTCAGAAACGCTCAATCTCCTGCAGTATAGTAGAGATTCCAGTAGAGTGCCTTATTACAGAGTGTAAATAGAATTGGCAACAAAACACAAAACTCACGTTATGTATATAAAGAAACACGAAAATAATCCTACTCTGAGTAGACCCATGGAAATGCATTGGAAACCAGGCCGTGAGAACTGGTTTCAATGTAAATCAGTAGAGTGGCATGCGTTTCTCTTAAAAAGGACTTTTTGTGATATGTTACCAAAAACACTCAGACTCCTGCAATATATAGTAGAGACTCCTGTGGAACATTTTATTGAAGGGTTTAACTAGAATTGGCAACAAAACACAAAACTTACGTTATGTATATAAAGAAACACGAAAATAGTCCTACTCAGAGTAGACCCATGGAAGCGCATTGGAAACCAGGCCTGGAGAACATGTTTCAATGTATACGCGCTTTTGGCCTGTTTTGATGGGGATGCAGAGATAATGCTTTTCTCTTAAAAAGGGCTTATTAATGAGATGTTACCAGTGACTTCAGAAACGCTCAATCTCCTGCAGTATAGTAGAGATTCCAATAGAGTGCCTTATTACAGAGTGTAAATAGAATTGGCAACAAAACACAAAACTTACGTTATGTATATAAAGAAACACGAAAATAGTCCTACTCAGAGTAGACCCATGGATACGCATTGGAAACCAGGCCTGGAGAACATGTTTCAATGTATACGCGTATTGGCCTGTTTTGATGGGGATGGACAGATTATGCTTTTTTTTAAAAAAGAGCTTATTAATGAGATGTTACCAGTGACTTCAGAAACGCTCAATCTCCTGCAGTATAGTAGAGATTCCAATAGAGTGCCTTTTTACAGAGTGTAAATAGAATTGGCAACAAAACAAAAACTTTCCTCATGTTTATAAAGAAACACGAAAATAGTCCTACTCAGAGTAAACCCATGGAAATGCATTGGAAAACAGGCCGTGAGAACGGGTTTCAATGTAAATCAGTAGAGTGGCATGCGTTTCTCTTAAAAAGGACTTTTTGTGATATGTTACCAAAAACGCTCAGACTCCTGCAATATATAGTAAAGACTCAAGCGGAACGTTTTATTGAAGGGTTTAACTAGAATTGGCAACAAAACACAAAACTTACGTTATGTATATAAAGAAACACGAAAATACTCCTACTCAGAGTAGACCCATGGAAACGCATTGGAAACCAGGCCTGGAGAACTTGTTTCAATGTATACGCATATTGGCTTGTTTTGATGGGGATGGACAGATTATGCTTTTTTCTTAAAATGGCTTATTAATGAGATGTTACCAGTGACTTCAGAAACGCTCAATCTCCTGCAGTATAGTAGAGATTCCAATAGAGTGCATTATTACAGAGTGTAAATAGAATTGGCAACAAAAAACAAAAGTTACTTTATGTGTATAAAGAAACAAGAAAATAGTCCTACTCAGAGTAGACCCATGGAAATGCATTGGAAACCAGGCCGTGAGAAGGGGTTCAATGTAAATCAGTAGATTGGCATGCGTTTCTCTTAAAAAGGACTTTTTGTGATATGTTACCAAAAACGCTCAGACTACTTCAATAGTAGTAAAGTGAAACTTGCTTTTTTCTTAAAATGGGCTTATTATGAGATGTTTCCAGTGACTTCAGAAACGCTCAATCTCCTGCAGTATAGTAGAGATTCCAGTAGAGTGCCTTATTACAGAGTGTAAATAGAATTGGCAACAAAACACAAAACTCACGTTATGTATATAAAGAAAAACGAAAATAGTCCTACTCAGAGTAGACCCATGGAAATGCATTGGAAACCAGGCTGTGAGAACTGGTTTCAATGTAAATCAGTAGAGTGGCATGCGTTTCTCTTAAAAAGGACTTTTTGTGATATGTTACCAAAAACACTCAGACTCCTGCAATATATAGTAGAGACTCCTGTGGAACGTTTTATTGAAGGGTTTAACTAGAATTGGCAACAAAACACAAAACGTACGTTATGTATATAAAGAAACACGAAAATAGTCCTACTCAGAGTAGACCCATGGATACGCATTGGAAACCAGGCCTGGAGAACATGTTTCAATGTATACGCGTATTGGCCTGTTTTAATGGGGATGGACAGATTATGCTTTTTTTTAAAAAAGAGCTTATTAATGAGATGTTACCAGTGACTTCAGAAACGCTCAATCTCCTGCAGCATAGTAGAGATTCGAATAGAGTGCCTTATTACAGAGTGTAAATAGAATTGGCAACAAAACACAAAACTTATGTTATGTTTATAAAGAAACACGAAAATAGTCCTACTCAGAGTAGACCCATGGAAATGCATTGGAAACCAGGCCGTGAGAACGGGTTTCAATGTAAATCAGTAGATTGGCATGCGTTTCTCTTAAAAAGGACTTTTTGTGATATGTTACCAAAAACGCTCAGACTCCTGCAATATATAGAAAAGACTCAAGCGGAACGTTTTATTGAAGGGTTTAACTAGAATTGGCAACAAAACACAAAACCTCCGTTATGTATATACAGAAACACGAAAATAGTCCTACTCAGAGTAGACCCATGGAAGCGCATTGGAAACCAGGCCTGGAGAACATGTTTCAATGTATACGCGTATTGGCCTGTTTTGATGGGGATGGACAGATTATGCTTTTTTCTTAAAAAGGGCTTATTAATGAGATGTTACCAGTGACTTCAGAAACGCTCAATCTCCTACAGTATAGTAGAGATTCCAATAGAGTGCCTTATTACAGAGTGTAAATAGAATTGGCAACAAAACACAAAACTTACGTTATGTTTATAAAGAAACACGAAAATAGTCCTACTCAGAGTAGACCCATGGAAATGCATTGGAAAACAGGCCGTGAGAACGGGTTTCAATGTAAATCAGTAGAGTGGCATGCGTTTCTCTTAAAAAGGACTTTTTGTGATATGTTACCAAAAACGCTCAGACTCCTGCAATATATAGTAAAGACTCAAGCGGAACGTTTTATTGAAGGGTTTAACTAGAATTGGCAACAAAACACAAAACTTACGTTATGTATATAAAGAAACACGAAAATACTCCTACTCAGAGTAGACCCATGGAAACGCATTGGAAACCAGGCCTGGAGAACTTGTTTCAATGTATACGCATATTGGCTTGTTTTGATGGGGATGGACAGATTATGCTTTTTTCTTAAAATGGCTTATTAATGAGATGTTACCAGTGACTTCAGAAACGCTCAATCTCCTGCAGTATAGTAGAGATTCCAATAGAGTGCATTATTACAGAGTGTAAATAGAATTGGCAACAAAAAACAAAAGTTACTTTATGTGTATAAAGAAACAAGAAAATAGTCCTACTCAGAGTAGACCCATGGAAATGCATTGGAAACCAGGCCGTGAGAAGGGGTTCAATGTAAATCAGTAGATTGGCATGCGTTTCTCTTAAAAAGGACTTTTTGTGATATGTTACCAAAAACGCTCAGACTACTTCAATAGTAGTAAAGTGAAACTTGCTTTTTTCTTAAAATGGGCTTATTATGAGATGTTTCCAGTGACTTCAGAAACGCTCAATCTCCTGCAGTATAGTAGAGATTCCAGTAGAGTGCCTTATTACAGAGTGTAAATAGAATTGGCAACAAAACACAAAACTCACGTTATGTATATAAAGAAAAACGAAAATAGTCCTACTCAGAGTAGACCCATGGAAATGCATTGGAAACCAGGCCGTGAGAACTGGTTTCAATGTAAATCAGTAGAGTGGCATGCGTTTCTCTTAAAAAGGACTTTTTGTGATATGTTACCAAAAACACTCAGACTCCTGCAATATATAGTAGAGACTCCTGTGGAACGTTTTATTGAAGGGTTTAACTAGAATTGGCAACAAAACACAAAACGTACGTTATGTATATAAAGAAACACGAAAATAGTCCTACTCAGAGTAGACCCATGGAAGCGCATTGGAAACCAGGCCTGGAGAACATGTTTCAATGTATACGCGCTTTTGGCCTGTTTTGATGGGGATGCAGAGATAATGCTTTTCTCTTAAAAAGGGCTTATTAATGAGATGTTACCAGTGACTTCAGAAACGCTCAATCTCCTGCAGTATAGTAGAGATTCCAATAGAGTGCCTTATTACAGAGTGTAAATAGAATTGGCAACAAAACACAAAACTTACGTTATGTTAATAAAGAAACAAGATAATAGTCCTACTCAGAGTAGACCCATGGAAATGCATTGGAAACCAGGCCGTGAGAAAGCGTTTCAATGTAAATCAGTAGAGTGGCATGCGTTTCTCTTAAAAAGGACTTTTTGTGATATGTTACCAAAAACGCTCAGTCTCCTGCAATATATAGTAAAGACTCAAGCGGAACGTTTTATTGAAGGGTTTAACTAGAATTGGCAACAAAACACAAAACTTACGTTATGTATATAAAGAAACACGAAAATAGTCCTACTCAGAGTAGATCCATGGAAGCGCATTGGAAACCAGGCCTGGAGAACATGTTTCAATGTATACGCGTAATGGCCTATTTTGATGGGGATGGACAGATAATGCTTTTCTCTTAAAAAGGGCTTATTAATGAGATGTTACCAGTGACTTCAGAAACGCTCAATCTCCTGCAGTATAGTAGAGATTCCAATAGAGTGCATTATTACAGAGTGTAAATAGAATTGGCAACAAAAAACAAAAGTTACTTTATGTGTATAAAGAAACAAGAAAATAGTCCTACTCAGAGTAGACCCATGGAAATGCATTGGAAACCAGGCCGTGAGAAGGGGTTCAATGGAAATCAGTAGATTGGCATGCGTTTCTCTTAAAAAGGACTTTTTGTGATATGTTACCAAAAACGCTCAGACTACTTCAATAGTAGTAAAGTGAAACTTGCTTTTTTCTTAAAATGGGCTTATTAATGAGATGTTTCCAGTGACTTCAGAAACGCTCAATCTCCTGCAGTATAGTAGAGATTCCAGTAGAGTGCCTTATTACAGAGTGTAAATAGAATTGGCAACAAAACACAAAACTTACGTTATGTATATAAAGAAACACGAAAATAGTCCTACTCAGAGTAGACCCATGGAAATGCATTGGAAACCAGGCCGTGAGAACTGGTTTCAATGTAAATCAGTAGAGTGGCATGCGTTTCTCTTAAAAAGGACTTTTTGTGATATGTTACCAAAAACGCTCAGACTCCTGCAATATATAGTAAAGATTCCTGTGGATCGTTTTATTGAAGGGTTTAACTAGAATTGGCAACAAAACACAAAACTTACGTTATGTATATAAAGAAACACGAAAATAGTCCTACTCAGAGTAGACCCATGGAAGCGCATTGGAAACCAGGCCTGGAGAACATGTTTCAATGTATACTCGCTTTTGGCCTGTTTTGATGGGGATGCAGAGATAATGCTTTTCTCTTAAAAAGGGCTTATTAATGAGATGTTACCAGTTACTTCAGAAACGCTCAATCTCCTGCAGTATAGTAGAGATTCCAATAGAGTGCCTTATTACAGAGTGTAAATAGAATTGGCAACAAAACACAAAACTTACGTTATGTTTATAAAGAAACAAGATAATAGTCCTACTCAGAGTAGACGCATGGAAATGCATTGGAAACCAGGCCGTGAGAACGGGTTTCAATGTAAATCAGTAGATTGGCATGCGTTTCTCTTAAAAAGGACTTTTTGTGATATGTTACCAAAAACGCTCAGACTCCTGCAATATATAGTAAAGACTCCTGTGGAACGTATTATTGAAGGGTTTAACTAGAATTGGCAACAAAACACAAAACTTACGTTATGTATATAAAGAAACACGAAAATAGTCCTACTCAGAGTAGACCCATGGAAACGCATTGGAAACCAGGCCTGGAGAACATGTTTCAATATATACGCGTAATGGCCTATTTTGATGGGGATGGACAGATAATGCTTTTCTCTTAAAAAGGGCTTATTAATGAGATGTTACCAGTGACTTCAGAAACGCTCAATCTCCTGCAGTATAGTAGAGATTCCAATACAGTGCCTTATTACAGAGTGTAAATAGAATTGGCAACAAAACACAAAACTTACTTTATGTGTATAAAGAAACAAGAAAATAGTCCTACTCAGAGTAGACCCATGGAAATGCATTGGAAACCAGGCCGTGAGAAGGGGTTCAATGTAAATCAGTAGATTGGCATGCGTTTCTCTTAAAAAGGACTTTTTGTGATATGTTACCAAAAACGCTCAGACTACTTCAATAGTAGTAAAGTGAAACTTGCTTTTTTCTTAAAATGGGCTTATTAATGAGATGTTTCCAGTGACTTCAGAAACGCTCAATCTCCTGCAGTATAGTAGAGATTCCAGTAGAGTGCCTTATTACAGAGTGTAAATAGAATTGGCAACAAAACACAAAACTTACGTTGTGTATATAAAGAAACACGAAAATAGTCCTACTCAGAGTAGACCCATGGAAACGCATTGGAAACCAGACCTGGAGAACATGTTTCAATGTATTGGCCTGTTTTGATGGGGATGGACAGATTATGCTTTTTTCTTAAAAAGGGCTTATTCATGAGATGTTACCAGTGACTTCAGAAACGCTCAATCTCCTGCAGTATAGTAGAGATTCCAATAGAGTGCCTTATTACAGAGTGTAAATAGAATTGGCAACAAAACACAAAACTTACGTTATGTTTATAAAGAAACACGAAAATAGTCCTACTCAGAGTAGACCCATGGAAATGCATTGGAAACCAGGCCGTGAGAACGGGTTTCAATGTAAATCAGTTGATTGGCATGAGTTTCTCATAAAAAGGACTTTTTGTGATATGTTACCAAAAACGCTCAGACTCCTACAATATATAGTAAAGACTCCTGTGGAACGTTTTATTGAAGGGTTTAACTAGAATTGGCAACAAAACACAAAACTTACGTTATGTATATAAAGAAACACGAAAATAGTCCTACTCAGAGTAGACCCATGGAAGCGCATTGGAAACCAGGCCTGGAGAACATGTTTCAATGTATACGCGTAATGGCCTATTTTGATGGGGATGGACAGATAATGCTTTTCTCTTAAAAAGGGCTTATTAATGAGATGTTACCAGTGACTTCAGAAACGCTCAATCTCCTGCAGTAGATTCCAATACAGTGCCTTATTACAGAGTGTAAATAGAATTGGCAACAAAACACAAAACTTACTTTATGTGTATAAAGAAACAAGAAAATAGTCCTACTCAGAGTAGACCCATGGAAATGCATTGGAAACCAGGCCGTGAGAAGGGGTTCAATGTAAATCAGTAGATTGGCATGCGTTTCTCTTAAAAAGGACTTTTTGTGATATGTTACCAAAAACGCTCAGTCTACTTCAATAGTAGTAAAGTGAAACTTGCTTTTTTCTTAAAATGGGCTTATTAATGAGATGTTTCCAGTGACTTCAGAAACGCTCAATCTCCTGCAGTATAGTAGAGATTCCAGTAGAGTGCCTTATTACAGAGTGTAAATAGAATTGGCAACAAAACACAAAACTTACGTTATGTATATAAAGAAACACGAAAATAGTCCTACTCAGAGTAGACCCAGGGAAACGCATTGGAAACCAGACCTGGAGAACATGTTTCAATGTATTGGCCTGTTTTGATGGGGATGGACAGATTATGCTTTTTTCTTAAAAAGGGCTTATTCATGAGATGTTACCAGTGACTTCAGAAACGCTCAATCTCCTGCAGTATAGTAGAGATTCCAATAGAGTGCTTTATTACAGAGTGTAAATAGAATTGGCAACAAAACACAAAACTTACGTTATGTATATAAAGAAACACGAAAATAGTCCTACTCAGAGTAGACCCATGGAAATGCATTGGAAACCAGGCCGTGAGAACGGGTTTCAATGTAAATCAGTAGATTGGCATGCGTTTCTCTTAAAAAGGACTTTTTGTGATATGTTACCAAAAACGCTCAGACTCCTGCAATATATAGTAAAGACTCCTGTGGAACGTTTTATTGAAGGGTTTAACTAGAATTGGCAACAAAACACAAAACTTACGTTATGTATATAAAGAAACACGAAAATAGTCCGACTCAGAGTAGACCCATGGATACGCATTGGAAACCAGGCCTGGAGAACATGTTTCAATGTATACGCGTATTGGCCTGTTTTGATGGGGATGGACAGATTATGCTTTTTTCTTAAAAAGAGCTTATTAATGAGATGTTACCAGTGACTTCAGAAACGCTCAATCTCCTGCAGTATAGTAGAGATTCCAATAGAGTGCCTTATTACAGAGTGTAAATAGAATTGGCAACAAAACAAAAACTTTCCTGATGTTTATAAAGAAACACGAAAATAGTCCTACTCAGAGTAGACCCATGGAAATGCATTGGAAACCAGGCCGTGAGAACGGGTTTCAATGTAAATCAGTAGAGCGGCGTGCGTTTCTCTTAAAAAGGACTTTTTGTGATATGTTACCAAAAACGCTCAGACTCCTGCAATATATAGTAAAGACTCAAGCGGAACGTTTTACTGAAGGGTTTAACTAGAATTGGCAACAAAACAAAAAACTTACGTTATGTATATAAAGAAACAGGAAAATAGTCCTACTCAGTGTAGACCCATGGAAACGCATTGGAAACCAGGCCTGGAGAACATGTTTCAATGTATACGCGTAATGGCCTATTTTGATGGGGATGGACAGATAATGCTTTTCTCTTAAAAAGGGCTTATTAATGAGATGTTACCAGTGACTTCAGAAACGCTCAATCTCCTGCAGTATAGTAGAGATTCCAATACAGTGCCTTATTACAGAGTGTAAATAGAATTGGCAACAAAACACAAAACTTACTTTATGTGTATAAAGAAACAAGAAAATAGTCCTACTCAGAGTAGACCCATGGAAATGCATTGGAAACCAGGCCGTGAGAAGGGGTTCAATGTAAATCAGTAGATTGGCATGCGTTTCTCTTAAAAAGGACTTTTTGTGATATGTTACCAAAAACGCTCAGACTACTTCAATAGTAGTAAAGTGAAACTTGCTTTTTTCTTAAAATGGGCTTATTAATGAGATGTTTCCAGTGACTTCAGAAACGCTCAATCTCCTGCAGTATAGTAGAGATTCCAGTAGAGTGCCTTATTACAGAGTGTAAATAGAATTGGCAACAAAACACAAAACTTACGTTATGTATATAAAGAAACACGAAAATAGTCCTACTCAGAGTAGACCCATGGAAACGCATTGGAAACCAGACCTGGAGAACATGTTTCAATGTATTGGCCTGTTTTGATGGGGATGGACAGATTATGCTTTTTTCTTAAAATGGCTTATTAATGAGATGTTACCAGTGACTTCAGAAACGCTCAATCTCCTGCAGTATAGTAGAGATTCCAATAGAGTGCATTATTACAGAGTGTAAATAGAATTGGCAACAAAAAACAAAAGTTACTTTATGTGTATAAAGAAACAAGAAAATAGTCCTACTCAGAGTAGACCCATGGAAATGCATTGGAAACCAGGCCGTGAGAAGGGGTTCAATGTAAATCAGTAGATTGGCATGCGTTTCTCTTAAAAAGGACTTTTTGTGATATGTTACCAAAAACGCTCAGACTACTTCAATAGTAGTAAAGTGAAACTTGCTTTTTTCTTAAAATGGGCTTATTAATGAGATGTTTCCAGTGACTTCAGAAACGCTCAATCTCCTGCAGTATAGTAGAGATTCCAGTAGAGTGCCTTATTACAGAGTGTAAATAGAATTGGCAACAAAACACAAAACTCACGTTATGTATATAAAGAAAAACGAAAATAGCCCTACTCAGAGTAGACCCATGGAAATGCATTGGAAACCAGGCCGTGAGAACTGGTTTCAATGTAAATCAGTAGAGTGGCATGCGTTTCTCTTAAAAAGGACTTTTTGTGATATGTTACCAAAAACACTCAGACTCCTGCAATATATAGTAGAGACTCCTGTGGAACGTTTTATTGAAGGGTTTAACTAGAATTGGCAACAAAACACAAAACTTACGTTATGTATATAAAGAAACACGAAAATAGTCCTACTCAGAGTAGACCCATGGAAGCGCATTGGAAACCAGGCCTGGAGAACATGTTTCAATGTATACGCGCTTTTGGCCTGTTTTGATGGGGATGCAGAGATAATGCTTTTCTCTTAAAAAGGGCTTATTAATGAGATGTTACCAGTGACTTCAGAAACGCTCAATCTCCTGCAGTATAGTAGAGATTCCAATAGAGTGCCTTATTACAGAGTGTAAATAGAATTGGCAACAAAACAAAAACTTTCCTGATGTTTATAAAGAAACACGAAAATAGTCCTACTCAGAGTAAACCCATGGAGGGGGCGGAGCTTGGCAGCCATGGCGGTGGCAGGTTTCTTCTGAGGCTCTGAGCGGCGTTGCCGGAAAAAGCAATTATCTATTTTTTAATGGGCATAAATCTTTGAGCAAACGACAGGAAATGATTATAAAAGCTATCGGAGCTGGAAAGTGTTGAGAAGAGCCGATGGGATGAGGTGAGCTTGACGGAATGTCTTTATAAACTGCAGAGGCAAAACCGAAAGTAAAGTAACATGATTGATGTCGCAGTTTGAAAAGAAAGAACTTATGCTTGTTAGACGTTGATCTGATTTACAGCGATCCTCACTTCTCATCTTTTATCTTAAGTTGGAAAGATTGAAATACTGGCTTTGAAGTTGTTTGCTGTAATCTTTGTAAAGTGGAAAGTGGAAGCTGTTTGCGGTGTGCCGAGAAGGGGGGGGTGAAGGTGAAGAAACAGCATTCTGTGAGGGAGATGTGGGATTTTGAGAAACTGTGAATGATTGGATCTGATCCCCTCTAGTGAATGCTGTTGTGAACTGAATATATTTCCTCCCCCTCGGGAAGAAGGTGGTGTGTTTGGCACATAGAAGAGAAGCCAGTAAAAGTTGCTAAGGAAGTGGGGGCTCTAAGATTTATGCCCTACTCAGAAGGGTCCTATGTCCAACATTAAAAAAAAGATTAAGAAGTGGGAAAAGTTGAATAGACAAAAAAAGAAACCTTCAAATCATAATTTAACCCACCTCTCCCACCTGGAAGATACAGCCCCTGGAACAGACCAGGAAGACGAAGTTATAGACCCAGCTTCTTTGGATACAGTACCAAATAAAGAAAAGAATATGGCTGAAGGGGGAAAAGCAATGGACAGCAACTTTCCCTCCCTAGCAGAAATTAAGGCAGTTATTGTAGAGAATAATATCATCATTTTTAAAAAAATGGATCTGCAAATGAATGAATTTAGACAACAAATGCGTGTTCTTTCGGATAAGACCGCAGAAAACTCGGATAAGATCAAAGAGATAGAGGCAAAAGCGGAATTGGACCAGAAGAAGCAAGAGGCTTTTGAAAAATCAACAAATATTCAATTTAAGGAATGGGAATTACGTCTGATCGCCTTGGAAGACCAATCTCGTAGATCTTCAATTCGAATAAAGCAGCTGAAGCGGATACAAGGAGAAGATCTTAGAGAAATCATTCTGAACTGGTTCAAAGAGCTGATGCCTGACATACTAATAGATGGATCGGATCTGGACCGAGTCCACCGCGTGGGGGGGCAAAACTACAAAGGGACTAGAGATATTTTGGTGAAATTTGGTAACTATTATAAAAAAGAGCAAATCATGAAAGAATTGAGATCTTTGACCCAGTTACAATATAAAGGCAAAGCAGTGCAAATTTATAATGATCTTTCTCAACATACATTAAATTGGAGACGGAGTATTAAACCAATAACTGGAATGTTAATGCAGAACAAAATTCCATACGCATGGGGTTACCCGGTTTTCTTAAGATTTACATATGGGAGGAGGGAACACAGAGTAACCTCATTGGATCAAGGTAAAGAATTGCTGAAGAGGCTGGGTCTGGATGGGGAAGCAAATGGGGCTGGAGTGGGTGGGGGAGGGAATGAGGCTGGGACATCTGGAGAGTAAGAGAATTGTTAATTATGTTTGGAGATAATTGCAAATAGAAATGCTAATATAGAAACCTGCCGGCCAGGCGCAGCACTGCCTCCCCCCCCCCTTTAAAGTAGATGGCTGGAGTACTAGACTCACGGGGATATGGGGGGGGGATTAGAGTGGGGGGGTGGGGAGGGGGGGAAGGTAGGAGAGGAGGGATTGGGGTAGGAGGGTGGGGGTTTTATGTATGGAGTTTGTTTTTTTATGTAAGCAAGTTTGAACTGCTGAGCACAAGGGATCGGAAGAGATTTCAAAAGGGTGATTATGGATAAAAAGATAAAGGTATCAACACTCAATGTTAAAGGTTTGGGGGCAGTTGTGAAAAGGAAGAGAATAGAACAAATGCTTAATAAAGAGGGATCAGATATTATAATGGTCCAAGAGACACACCAAGGCTCCGAGAATTCGAATATGATAAAATTAAAGTGGTTAGCCTATTATGAAAAGTCATTAGGGACATCGAAAAAAAATGGAGTGGCCACTTTGATTTCAAAAAAAAGTGGGTTTATATTAGAAGAAGTAAAAAAGGATGATAAGGGCAGATATCTTATGTTAAAAGGTAAAATTGAGGGAAAGGTTTATACTTTGATTAATGTTTATGCCCCAAATGAGAGGCATAGAGAGTTTTTTATAAAGTTGTTTAAAGAAATAGAAGAATTTAAGGAGGGGTATGCTATATTAGCTGGGGATTTTAATATGGTTATGGATAATAAAAGGGACAGGTCAAATCCCACTAATGCTGAAAAGAGGAACAATATGACTATATTGAATAAATTAGTAAAAGAAAATGATTATTTAGATTCGTGGCGTTTACTTAACGGGAATAGGCCTGGATTTTCATACTTTTCCCCAGTTCATCATACATACTCCAGGATAGATTATATATTTGTTTCAAAAGATTTTGCAACGAGGATTTGTAAAATGGAAATGGGGGTAATAAAAGTAACTGATCATGCCTTGTTAAGTCTAGAATTTACAGTTAAGAAAGATTATAAAGAGGCATATAGATGGAAGCTGAATACAAAGATATTGAAATATAATAAAATAGTAGATAAAATTCGGAAGGAACTGTCGGAGTCATGGGAAATTAATGAAAAAGGAGGAACAGCTGGGTCAGTCATTTGGGACACCATGAAGGCTGTAGCAAGAGGAATCTGTATTAGAGAAACATGTAGTTTAAAAAGACAACAACGTGCAGAACAGGAAAAGTTAGAGATAGAAATTAAAAACTTGGAGGAAAGATATTGGCGAGTTAAAGATAAATATAAATTAGTGGAAATACAAGCTAAGAAGAAACAATTAGAAAATTTAAATATAGAAGAGATTCAAAAGAATTTAATGTATATGAAAAGGGAATATTTTGAAAACAGTGATAAGAACTCGAGGTTGCTTGCCAAGCTCACACAAAAAGAAAAAGGGAGGAATGGGATAGAAACGTTGAAAGATAGCCGAGGGAATTATTGTCATGCAATGAAAGCTAAAATAAAAAATTTTCAGGAATTCTATCAGGAATTGTATAAGGGTAAAGAAAGTCAACAAGAAAAGGTGGAGGAGTATATTGGAAGGTTTATAAAGAAGGGAATAAAATTAGAATATAAGGAGTTAATGGAGTCAGTAATAACTCAAAGAGAAGTTGAAGAGGTTATTGATAAGTTAAAAGTTGGTAAATCACCGGGAGCAGATGGTTTGGGTCCAGAATATTATAAGGTCTTCAAAGACTGTTTAGTTCCAAAATTAATGGAACTTTATAATAGGATATTATCAGGAGAGAAGATACCTGAATCATGGGAACATTCAGTGATAATTCTGATCCCAAAACCAGATAAAGATTTGACTAATCCCGATTCTTATAGACCTATTTCTTTAATAAATCAGGATGCTAAAATTTTTACATCTATTATGGCCAAACGGCTAAATAAATTTTTGGCAGAATATATAGGAGCAGATCAATGTGGGTTTGTGGTAGGAAGGCATATGCATAATTTAGTGGGTAGAGTTTTAAATGTAATAAATGTAATAAAAAAAGCAAATATTAAGGCAGGTATTATGGCATTAGATATTTTTAAAGGTTTTGATTGTGTGAGCTGGCAGGCACTAAAGAGTATTATAGATAAATTGGGATTTGGAAATAAATTTAAAAATGTAATAGAACAGCTATATTCCCAAAATACGGCGGTAGTGGTGGTAAATGACGGACTTACTGAAAAGATACGACTAGCCAGAGGAACAAGACAAGGATGTCCGCTCTCGCCGGTCCTGTTTGTAATGGTTATGGAAGTTTTGGCGAAGGCACTAAGGGAGGATGAAGAGTTAGAAGGAATTGGAGAGGTAAGGGAAATAAAGTTAAACATGTTTGCGGATGACACTTTATTGACCATTAAGAATCCATTAAGAAAGTTAGAAAGAATTAAATATCAGTTGAGGGAATTTGAGGAAATTACAGGGTTAAAAATAAATTGGTCTAAATCAGAGATGATGCTGTTTAACTATACCAAGAAGGAAGAAAAGGATTGGGAATTTAAGGGAATGGAATTGAAAGTTAAGAATGAGATTAAATATTTGGGAATTAAAATTACAAAAAATTTAGAGAATCTTGAAAAGGAAAATTTAACGAGGTTAAAGAAAGAGGTATTAGAGAAATTGGAGAAATATAAAAGATTAAATTTATCTTGGTTCGGAAGAATAGCCTTAATAAAAATGAAGATATTAGCTAAAATTAATTTTGTATTTAGAATGTTACCTATAAAAATATCAGAAACCGAGATAAAAAGTTGGCAAAATATTATTAATAAATATTGTAATGGAGAAAAGAGAGCAAGAGTGAATAAAAATAATTGGTACCTAAGCCAAAAAAAGGGGGGAATGGGTCTCCCAAACATAAAATTATACTACGTAGCAAATAGATTAAGACATGTTGTAGAAGCAATTATGGGAGTAGGAGATTTATATTGGATGGAAGAAAAAACCATAAATAAGGTAGAGATGAATTTGGAGAATGTTTTTTTTAAAGACGGAGGAAGAAAGTGGGTTGGAAGTATAGATAATCCACTCCTGAGGACTCAATGGGAAATTTGGAGTAAATTTAAAGGGAAGCTGCTTCCGAGCAACTCTCCCTTAGCACCGATAATAATGTTAAAGAATTTCCCAGAGGATCTAAAGGGTAGATTATGTAAAATATTAAAAGAGAAAAATAAAATAAGATTAAAGGATTGGGTAAGAGATATTAAAACAAGAGAGGATATGGAAAATTTGTTAAAGGAGAAGAAGCTATCTTGGCTAGAATATGGTCAATTAGAGCAATGGAATAAAAAGTGGATTAAAGATAATAGAATGTGCAGAAAGATGACGAGGTTTGAAGAATTAGTAGTAAGTAAAGAGGAAGGGAAAGGAGGGAGTATAGTTTCAAAAGGATTAATGAGTGAAATATATAAAATATTGTTAGAGAAGGAGTTTAGAGAGAATACAGAGAAAATGGTTTGGGAATCAGATTTGAAGATACAAATAGGGCGACAGAGCTGGGAGGGACTATGGAAACAAAGAGTGTTGAGAAGTTTATCAGTAAGAATAAAGGAGAATTATTTTAAAATCCTATGGAGGTGGTACCTAACCCCGGTTAGATTGAATAAGATAAGTGATCAACATTCAGCAAATTGTTGGAGAGGTTGTGGGGAAAAAGGAACGTATTTACATATGTGGTGGCAATGCAAATATGTACAAAGATTATGGAAGATGGTGTTCTCAG
Organism: Elgaria multicarinata webbii; assembly: GCF_023053635.1. Classification (NCBI taxonomy): domain Eukaryota; kingdom Metazoa; phylum Chordata; class Lepidosauria; order Squamata; family Anguidae; genus Elgaria; species Elgaria multicarinata. The sequence goes on from NC_086174.1 coordinate 144,521,211, forward strand.
AAATTGAAGAAATAGTGGGAATGAAAATAGAACAAACACCAAAAATAGCATTGCTGTCACTATTTGAAGATATAAAGTGTGGAAAAGGAACTATAGAGCTGATATCGAATTTGTTGGTTGCAGCACGACTGATGGTAGCTAGGAACTGGAAGGTCCAAGGGGAATATACTATTGAGGAATGGTACAAAGAAGTATGGGACATAGCCATTAATGATAAACTGACATGTAATATTAAGTGGAGAAAAGGCGTAACTAAAATAAATGAGTTCGAAGGAATTTGGAAACAGTTCCTAGTGTTTGTGTTTACTAAGGGAAGTGGGAAACCACCAGCAGAAGAAACGATTAGATTTTGGACTCAAGAATGATCCCGAGGTGGGGGGTGCACTTTTATGTTAAGAACGAAGATGTTGTAGTATGATAAGGTATATGTAATAGTTTTTGATATTTGTACTCAACAATCATTCAATATGTATGCAGCAGATATTTGATGTTTTTCTTTTTCTTATTGTGTTTTGTTTCAGTTATATTTTGGTAATGTTTATCTATGTTTATATAGTGTTGAAAATGAATAAAAATTAAAAAAAAAAAAAAAAGAGTAAACCCATGGAAATGCATTGGAAAACAGGCCGTGAGAACGGGTTTCAATGTAAATCAGTAGAGTGGCATGCGTTTCTCTTAAAAAGGACTTTTTGTGATATGTTACCAAAAACGCTCAGACTCCTGCAATATATAGTAAAGACTCAAGCGGAACGTTTTATTGAAGGGTTTAACTAGAATTGGCAACAAAACACAAAACTTACGTTATGTATATAAAGAAACACGAAAATACTCCTACTCAGAGTAGACCCATGGAAACGCATTGGAAACCAGGCCTGGAGAACTTGTTTCAATGTATACGCGTATTGGCCTGCTTTGATGGGGATGGACAGATAATGCTTTTTTCTTAAAAAGGGCTTATTAATGAGATGTTACCAGTGACTTCAGAAACGCTCAATCTCCTACAGTATAGTAGAGATTCCAATAGAGTGCCTTATTACAGAGTGTAAATAGAATTGGCAACAAAACACAAAACTTACGTTATGTTTATAAAGAAACACGAAAATAGTCCTACTCAGAGTAGACCCATGGAAATGCATTGGAAACCAGGCCGTGAGAACGGGTTTCAATGTAAATCAGTAGATTGGCATGAGTTTCTCATAAAAAGGACTTTTTGTGATATGTTACCAAAAACGCTCAGACTCCTGCAATATATAGTAAAGACTCCTGTGGAACGTTTTATTGAAGGGTTTAACTAGAATTGGCAACAAAACACAAAACTTACGTTATGTATATAAAGAAACACGAAAATAGTCCTACTCAGAGTAGACCCATGGAAGCGCATTGGAAACCAGGCCTGGAGAACATGTTTCAATGTATACGCGTAATGGCCTATTTTGATGGGGATGGACAGATAATGCTTTTCTCTTAAAAAGGGCTTATTAATGAGATGTTACCAGTGACTTCAGAAACGCTCAATCTCCTGCAGTATAGTAGAGATTCCAATACAGTGCCTTATTACAGAGTGTAAATAGAATTGGCAACAAAACACAAAACTTACTTTATGTGTATAAAGAAACAAGAAAATAGTCCTACTCAGAGTAGACCCATGGAAATGCATTGGAAACCAGGCCGTGAGAAGGGGTTCAATGTAAATCAGTAGATTGGCATGCGTTTCTCTTAAAAAGGACTTTTTGTGATATGTTACCAAAAACGCTCAGACTACTTCAATAGTAGTAAAGTGAAACTTGCTTTTTTCTTAAAATGGGCTTATTAATGAGATGTTTCCAGTGACTTCAGAAACGCTCAATCTCCTGCAGTATAGTAGAGATTCCAGTAGAGTGCCTTATTACAGAGTGTAAATAGAATTGGCAACAAAACACAAAACTTACGTTATGTATATAAAGAAACACGAAAATAGTCCTACTCAGAGTAGACCCATGGAAACGCATTGGAAACCAGACCTGGAGAACATGTTTCAATGTATTGGCCTGTTTTGATGGGGATGGACAGATTATGCTTTTTTCTTAAAAAGGGCTTATTCATGAGATGTTACCAGTGACTTCAGAAACGCTCAATCTCCTGCAGTATAGTAGAGATTCCAATAGAGTGCCTTATTACAGAGTGTAAATAGAATTGGCAACAAAACACAAAACTTACGTTATGTTTATAAAGAAACACGAAAATAGTCCTACTCAGAGTAGACCCATGGAAATGCATTGGAAACCAGGCCGTGAGAACGGGTTTCAATGTAAATCAGTAGATTGGCATGAGTTTCTCATAAAAAGGACTTTTTGTGATATGTTACCAAAAACGCTCAGACTCCTACAATATATAGTAAAGACTCCTGTGGAACGTTTTATTGAAGGGTTTAACTAGAATTGGCAACAAAACACAAAACTTACGTTATGTATATAAAGAAACACGAAAATAGTCCTACTCAGAGTAGACCCATGGAAGCGCATTGGAAACCAGGCCTGGAGAACATGTTTCAATGTATACGCGTAATGGCCTATTTTGATGGGGATGGACAGATAATGCTTTTCTCTTAAAAAGGGCTTATTAATGAGATGTTACCAGTGACTTCAGAAACGCTCAATCTCCTGCAGTATAGTAGAGATTCCAATACAGTGCCTTATTACAGAGTGTAAATAGAATTGGCAACAAAACACAAAACTTACTTTATGTGTATAAAGAAACAAGAAAATAGTCCTACTCAGAGTAGACCCATGGAAATGCATTGGAAACCAGGCCGTGAGAAGGGGTTCAATGTAAATCAGTAGATTGGCATGCGTTTCTCTTAAAAAGGACTTTTTGTGATATGTTACCAAAAACGCTCAGTCTACTTCAATAGTAGTAAAGTGAAACTTGCTTTTTTCTTAAAAAGGGCTTATTAATGAGATGTTTCCAGTGACTTCAGAAACGCTCAATCTCCTGCAGTATAGTAGAGATTCCAGTAGAGTGCCTTATTACAGAGTGTGAATAGAATTGGCAACAAAACACAAAACTTACGTTATGTATATAAAGAAACACGAAAATAGTCCTACTCAGAGTAGACCCAGGGAAACGCATTGGAAACCAGACCTGGAGAACATGTTTCAATGTATTGGCCTGTTTTGATGGGGATGGACAGATTATGCTTTTTTCTTAAAAAGGGCTTATTCATGAGATGTTACCAGTGACTTCAGAAACGCTCAATCTCCTGCAGTATAGTAGAGATTCCAATAGAGTGCTTTATTACAGAGTGTAAATAGAATTGGCAACAAAACACAAAACTTACGTTATGTATATAAAGAAACACGAAAATAGTCCTACTCAGAGTAGACCCATGGAAATGCATTGGAAACCAGGCCGTGAGAACGGGTTTCAATGTAAATCAGTAGATTGGCATGCGTTTCTCTTAAAAAGGACTTTTTGTGATATGTTACCAAAAACGCTCAGACTCCTGCAATATATAGTAAAGACTCCTGTGGAACGTTTTATTGAAGGGTTTAACTAGAATTGGCAACAAAACACAAAACTTACGTTATGTATATAAAGAAACACGAAAATAGTCCTACTCAGAGTAGACCCATGGATACGCATTGGAAACCAGGCCTGGAGAACATGTTTCAATGTATACGCGTATTGGCCTGTTTTGATGGGGATGGACAGATTATGCTTTTTTCTTAAAAAGAGCTTATTAATGAGATGTTACCAGTGACTTCAGAAACGCTCAATCTCCTGCAGTATAGTAGAGATTCCAATAGAGTGCCTTATTACAGAGTGTAAATAGAATTGGCAACAAAACACAAAACTTACTTTATGTATATAAAGAAACACGAAAATAGTCCTACTCAGAGTAGACCCATGGAAATGCATTGGAAACCAGGCCTTGAGAACGGGTTTCAATGTAAATCAGTAGAGTGGCGTGCGTTTCTCTTAAAAAGGACTTTTTGTGATATGTTACCAAAAACGCTCAGACTCCTGCAATATATAGTAAAGACTCAAGCGGAACGTTTTACTGAAGGGTTTAACTAGAATTGGCAACAAAACAAAAAACTTACGTTATGTATATAAAGAAACAGGAAAATAGTCCTACTCAGTGTAGACCCATGTAAACGCATTGGAAACCAGGCCTGGAGAACATGTTTCAATGTATACGCGTATTGGCCTGTTTTGATGGGGATGGACAGGTAATGCTTTTCTCTTAAAAAGGGCTTATTAATGAGATGATACCAGTGACTTCAAAACGCTCAATCTCCTGCAGTATAGTAGAGATTCCAATAGAGTGCCTTATTACAGAGTGTAAATAGAATTGGCAACAAAACACAAAACTTACGTTATGTTTATAAAGAAACACGAAAATAGTCCTACTCAGAGTAGACCCATTGAAATGCATTGGAAACAAGGCCGTGAGAACGGGTTTCAATGTACATCAGTAGATTGGCATGGGTTTCTCATAAAAAGGACTTTTTGTGATATGTTACCAAAAACGCTCAGACTCCTGCAATATATAGTAAAGACTCCTGTGGAACGTTTTATTGAAGGGTTTAACTAGAATTGGCAACAAAACACAAAACTTACATTATGTATATAAAGAAACACGAAAATAGTCCTACTCAGAGTAGACCCATGGAAGCGCATTGGAAACCAGGCCTGGAGAACATGTTTCAATGTATACGCGTAATGGCCTATTTTGAAGGGGATGGACAGATAATGCTTTTCTCTTAAAAAGGGCTTATTAATGAGATGTTACCAGTGACTTCAGAAACGCTCAATCTCCTGCAGTATAGTAGAGATTCCAATAGAGTGCCTTATACAGAGTGTAAATAGAATTGGCAACAAAAAACAAAAGTTACTTTATGTGTATAAAGAAACAAGAAAATAGTCCTACTCAGAGTAGACCCATGGAAATGCATTGGAAACCAGGCCGTGAGAAGGGGTTCAATGTAAATCAGTAGATTGGCATGCGTTTCTCTTAAAAAGGACTTTTTGTGATATGTTACCAAAAACGCTCAGACTACTTCAATAGTAGTAAAGTGAAGACTTGCTTTTTTCTTAAAATGGGCTTATTAATGAGATGTTTCCAGTGACTTCAGAAACGCTCAATCTCCTGCAGTATAGTAGAGATTCCAATACAGTGCCTTATTACAGAGTGTAAATAGAATTGGCAACAAAACACAAAACTTACTTTATGTGTATAAAGAAACAAGAAAATAGTCCTACTCAGAGTAGACCCATGGAAATGCATTGGAAACCAGGCCGTGAGAAGGGGTTCAATGTAAATCAGTAGATTGGCATGCGTTTCTCTTAAAAAGGACTTTTTGTGATATGTTACCAAAAACGCTCAGTCTACTTCAATAGTAGTAAAGTGAAACTTGCTTTTTTCTTAAAAAGGGCTTATTAATGAGATGTTTCCAGTGACTTCAGAAACGCTCAATCTCCTGCAGTATAGTAGAGATTCCAGTAGAGTGCCTTATTACAGAGTGTGAATAGAATTGGCAACAAAACACAAAACTTACGTTATGTATATAAAGAAACACGAAAATAGTCCTACTCAGAGTAGACCCAGGGAAACGCATTGGAAACCAGACCTGGAGAACATGTTTCAATGTATTGGCCTGTTTTGATGGGGATGGACAGATTATGCTTTTTTCTTAAAAAGGGCTTATTCATGAGATGTTACCAGTGACTTCAGAAACGCTCAATCTCCTGCAGTATAGTAGAGATTCCAATAGAGTGCTTTATTACAGAGTGTAAATAGAATTGGCAACAAAACACAAAACTTACGTTATGTATATAAAGAAACACGAAAATAGTCCTACTCAGAGTAGACCCATGGAAATGCATTGGAAACCAGGCCGTGAGAACGGGTTTCAATGTAAATCAGTAGATTGGCATGCGTTTCTCTTAAAAAGGACTTTTTGTGATATGTTACCAAAAACGCTCAGACTCCTGCAATATATAGTAAAGACTCCTGTGGAACGTTTTATTGAAGGGTTTAACTAGAATTGGCAACAAAACACAAAACTTACGTTATGTATATAAAGAAACACGAAAATAGTCCTACTCAGAGTAGACCCATGGATACGCATTGGAAACCAGGCCTGGAGAACATGTTTCAATGTATACGCGTATTGGCCTGTTTTGATGGGGATGGACAGATTATGCTTTTTTCTTAAAAAGAGCTTATTAATGAGATGTTACCAGTGACTTCAGAAACGCTCAATCTCCTGCAGTATAGTAGAGATTCCAATAGAGTGCCTTATTACAGAGTGTAAATAGAATTGGCAACAAAACACAAAACTTACTTTATGTATATAAAGAAACACGAAAATAGTCCTACTCAGAGTAGACCCATGGAAATGCATTGGAAACCAGGCCGTGAGAACGGGTTTCAATGTAAATCAGTAGAGTGGCGTGCGTTTCTCTTAAAAAGGACTTTTTGTGATATGTTACCAAAAACGCTCCGACTCCTGCAATATATAGTAAAGACTCAAGCGGAACGTTTTACTGAAGGGTTTAACTAGAATTGGCAACAAAACAAAAAACTTACGTTATGTATATAAAGAAACAGGAAAATAGTCCTACTCAGTGTAGACCCATGTAAACGCATTGGAAACCAGGCCTGGAGAACATGTTTCAATGTATACGCGTATTGGCCTGTTTTGATGGGGATGGACAGGTAATGCTTTTCTCTTAAAAAGGGCTTATTAATGAGATGATACCAGTGACTTCAAAACGCTCAATCTCCTGCAGTATAGTAGAGATTCCAATAGAGTGCCTTATTACAGAGTGTAAATAGAATTGGCAACAAAACACAAAACTTACGTTATGTTTATAAAGAAACACGAAAATAGTCCTACTCAGAGTAGACCCATTGAAATGCATTGGAAACAAGGCCGTGAGAACGGGTTTCAATGTACATCAGTAGATTGGCATGGGTTTCTCATAAAAAGGACTTTTTGTGATATGTTACCAAAAACGCTCAGACTCCTGCAATATATAGTAAAGACTCCTGTGGAACGTTTTATTGAAGGGTTTAACTAGAATTGGCAACAAAACACAAAACTTACATTATGTATATAAAGAAACACGAAAATAGTCCTACTCAGAGTAGACCCATGGAAGCGCATTGGAAACCAGGCCTGGAGAACATGTTTCAATGTATACGCGTAATGGCCTATTTTGAAGGGGATGGACAGATAATGCTTTTCTCTTAAAAAGGGCTTATTAATGAGATGTTACCAGTGACTTCAGAAACGCTCAATCTCCTGCAGTATAGTAGAGATTCCAATAGAGTGCCTTATACAGAGTGTAAATAGAATTGGCAACAAAAAACAAAAGTTACTTTATGTGTATAAAGAAACAAGAAAATAGTCCTACTCAGAGTAGACCCATGGAAATGCATTGGAAACCAGGCCGTGAGAAGGGGTTCAATGTAAATCAGTAGATTGGCATGCGTTTCTCTTAAAAAGGACTTTTTGTGATATGTTACCAAAAACGCTCAGACTACTTCAATAGTAGTAAAGTGAAGACTTGCTTTTTTCTTAAAATGGGCTTATTAATGAGATGTTTCCAGTGACTTCAGAAACGCTCAATCTCCTGCAGTATAGTAGAGATTCCAGTAGAGTGCCTTATTACAGAGTGTAAATAGAATTGGCAACAAAACACAAAACTTACGTTATGTATATAAAGAAACACGAAAATAGTCCTACTCAGAGTAGACCCATGGAAATGCATTGGAAACCAGGCCGTGAGAACTGGTTTCAATGTAAATCAGTAGAGTGGCATGCGTTTCTCTTAAAAAGGACTTTTTGTGATATGTTACCAAAAACACTCAGACTCCTGCAATATATAGTAAAGACTCCTGTGGAACGTTTTATTGAAGGGTTTAACTAGAATTGGCAACAAAACACAAAACTTACGTTATGTATATAAAGAAACAGGAAAATAGTCCTACTCAGAGTAGACCCATGGAAGCGCATTGGAAACCAGGCCTGGAGAACATGTTTCAATGTATACGCGCTTTTGGCCTGTTTTGATGGGGATGCAGAGATAATGCTTTTCTCTTAAAAAGGGCTTATTAATGAGATGTTACCAGTGACTTCAGAAACGCTCAATCTCCTGCAGTATAGTAGAGATTCCAATAGAGTGCCTTATTACAGAGTGTAAATAGAATTGGCAACAAAACACAGAACTTACGTTATGTTTATAAAGAAACAAGATAATAGTCCTACTCAGAGTAGACCCATGGAAATGCATTGGAAACCAGGCCGTGAGAACGGGTTTCAATGTAAATCAGTAGATTGGCATGCGTTTCTCTTAAAAAGGACTTTTTGTGATATGTTACCAAAAACGCTCAGACTCCTGCAATATATAGTAAAGACTCCTGTGGAACGTTTTATTGAAGGGTTTAACTAGAATTGGCAACAAAACACAAAACTTACGTTATGTATATAAAGAAACACGAAAATAGTCCTACTCAGAGTAGACCCATGGAAGCGCATTGGAAACCAGGCCTGGAGAAATGTTTCAATGTATACGCGTAATGGCCTATTTTGATGGGGATGGACAGATAATGCTTTTCTCTTAAAAAGGGCTTATTAATGAGATGTTACCAGTGACTTCAGAAACGCTCAATCTCCTGCAGTATAGTAGAGATTCCAATAGAGTGCCTTATACAGAGTGTAAATAGAATTGGCAACAAAAAACAAAAGTTACTTTATGTGTATAAAGAAACAAGAAAATAGTCCTACTCAGAGTAGACCCATGGAAATGCATTGGAAACCAGGCCGTGAGAAGGGGTTCAATGTAAATCAGTAGATTGGCATGCGTTTCTCTTAAAAAGGACTTTTTGTGATATGTTACCAAAAACGCTCAGACTACTTCAATAGTAGTAAAGTGAAGACTTGCTTTTTTCTTAAAATGGGCTTATTAATGAGATGTTTCCAGTGACTTCAGAAACGCTCAATCTCCTGCAGTATAGTAGAGATTCCAGTAGAGTGCCTTATTACAGAGTGAAAATAGAATTGGCAACAAAACACAAAACTTACGTTATGTATATAAAGAAACACGAAAATAGTCCTACTCAGAGTAGACCCATGGAAATGCATTGGAAACCAGGCCGTGAGAACGGGTTTCAATGTAAATCAGTAGATTGGCATGCGTTTCTCTTAAAAAGGACTTTTTGTGATATGTTACCAAAAACGCTCAGACTCCTGCAATATATAGTAAAGATTCCTGTGGATCTTTTAATTGAAGGGTTTAACTAGAATTGGCAACAAAACACAAAACTTACGTTATGTATTTAAAGAAATACGAAAATAGTCCTACTCAGAGTAGAACATTGGAAGCGCATTGGAAACAAGGCCTGGAGAACATGTTTCAATGTATACGCGTATTGGCCTGTTTTGATGGGGATGGACAGATAATGCTTTTCTCTTAAAAAGGGCTTATTAATGAGATGTTACCAGTGACTTCAGAAACGCTCAATCTCCTACAGTATAGTAGAGATTCCAATAGAGTGCCCTATTACAGAGTGTAAATAGAATTGGCAACAAAACAGAAAACTTACGTTATGTATATAAAGAAACACGAAAATAGTCCTACTCAGAGTAGACCCATGGAAATGCATTGGAAACCAGGCCGTGAGAACTGGTTTCAATGTAAATCAGTAGAGTGGCATGCGTTTCTCTTAAAAAGGACTTTTTGTGATATGTTACCAAAAACGCTCAGACTCCTGAAATATATAGTAAAGACTCCTGTGGAACGTTTTATTGAAGGGTGTAACTAGAATTGGCAACAAAACACAAAACTTACGTTATGTATACAAAGAAACACGAAAATAGTCCTACTCAGAGTAGACCCATGGAAACGCATTGGAAACCAGGCCTGGAGAACATGTTTCAATGTATACGCGTATTGGCCTGTTTTGATGGGGATGGACATATTATGCTTTTTTCTTAAAAAGGGCTTATTCATGAGATGTTACCAGTGACTACAGAAACGCTCAATCTCCTGCAGTATAGTAGAGATTCCAATAGAGTGCTTTATTACAGAGTGTAAATAGAATTGGCAACAAAACACAAAACTTACGTTATGTATATAAAGAAACAAGAAAATAGTCCTACTCAGAGTAGACCCATGGAAATGCATTGGAAACCAGGCCGTGAGAACGGGTTTCAATGTAAATCAGTAGATTGGCATGCGTCTCTCTTAAAAAGGACTTTTTGTGATATGTTACCAAAAACGCTCAGTCTAATGCAATATATAGTAAAGACTCCTGTGGAACGTTTTATTGAAGGGTTTAACTAGAATTGGCAACAAAACACAAAACTTACGTTATGTATATAAAGAAACACGAAAATAGTCCTACTCAGAGTAGACCCATGGAAGCGCATTGGAAACCAGGCCTGGAGAACATGTTTCAATGTATACGCGCTTTTGGCCTGTTTTGAAGTGGATGGACAGATAATTCTTTTCTCTTAAAAAGGGCTTATTAATGAGATGTTACCAGTGACTTCAGAAACGCTCAATCTCCTACAGTATAGTAGAGATTCCAATAGAGTGCCTTATTACAGAGTGTAAATAGAATTGGCAACAAAACACAAAACTTACGTTATGTTTATAAAGAAACACGAAAATAGTCCTACTCAGAGTAGACCCATGGAAATGCATTGGAAACAAGGCCGTGAGAACGGGTTTCAATGTAAATCAGTAGATTGGCATGAGTTTCTCATAAAAAGGACTTTTTGTGATATGTTACCAAAAACGATCAGACTCCTGCAATATATAGTAAAGACTCCTGTGGAACGTTTTATTGAAGGGTTTAACTAGAATTGGCAACAAAACACAAAACTTACGTTATGTATATAAAGAAACACGAAAATAGTCCTACTCAGAGTAGACCCATGGAAATGCATTGGAAACCAGGCCGTGAGAACGGGTTTCAATGTAAATCAGTAGATTGGCATGCGTTTCTCTTAAAAAGGACTTTTTGTGATATGTTACCAAAAACGCTCAGACTACTTCAATAGTAGTAAAGTGAAGACTTGCTTTTTTCTTAAAATGGGCTTATTAATGAGATGTTTCCAGTGACTTCAGAAACGCTCAATCTCCTGCAGTATAGTAGAGATTCCAATAGAGTGCTTTATTACAGAGTGTAAATAGAATTGGCAACAAAACACAAAACTTACGTTATGTATATAAAGAAACAAGAAAATAGTCCTACTCAGAGTAGACCAATGGAAATGCATTGGAAACCAGGCCGTGAGAACGGGTTTCAATGTAAATCAGTAGATTGGCATGCGTCTCTCTTAAAAAGGACTTTTTGTGATATGTTACCAAAAACGCTCAGTCTAATGCAATATATACTAAAGACTCCTGTGGAACGTTTTATTGAAGGGTTTAACTAGAATTGGCAACAAAACACAAAACTTACGTTATGTATATAAAGAACCACGAAAATAGTCCTACTCAGAGTAGACCCATGGAAGCGCATTGGAAACCAGGCCTGGAGAACATGTTTCAATGTATACGCGCTTTTGGCCTGTTTTGAAGTGGATGGACAGATAATTCTTTTCTCTTAAAAAGGGCTTATTAATGAGATGTTACCAGTGACTTCAGAAACGCTCAATCTCCTGCAGTATAGTAGAGATTCCAATAGAGTGCCTTATTACAGAGTGTAAATAGAATTGGCAACAAAACACAAAACTTACATTATGTTTATAAAGAAACAAGATAATAGTCCTACTCAGAGTAGACCCATGGAAATGCATTGGAAACCAGGCCGTGAGAACGGGTTTCAATGTAAATCAGTAGATTGGCATGCGTTTCTCTTAAAAAGGACTTTTTGTGATATGTTACCAAAAACGCTCAGACTACTTCAATAGTAGTAAAGTGAAGACTTGCTTTTTTCTTAAAATGGGCTTATTAATGAGATGTTTCCAGTGACTTCAGAAACGCTCAATCTCCTGCAGTATAGTAGAGATTCCAGTAGATTGCCTTATTACAGAGTGTAAATAGAATTGGCAACAAAACACAAAACTTACGTTATGTATATAAAGAAACACGAAAATAGTCCTACTCAGAGTAGACCCTTGGAAATGCATTGGAAACCAGGCCGTGAGAACGGGTTTCAATGTAAATCAGTAGAGTGGCATGCGTTTCTCTTAAAAAGGACTTTTTGTGATATGTTACCAAAAACACTCAGACTCCTGCAATATATAGTAGAGACTCCTGTGGAACGTTTTATTGAAGGGTTTAACTAGAATTGGCAACAAAACACAAAACTTACGTTATGTATATAAAGAAACACGAAAATAGTCCAACTCAGAGTAGACCCATGGAAGCGCATTGGAAACCAGGCCTGGAGAACATGTTTCAATGTATACTCGCTTTTGGCCTGTTTTGATGGGGATGCAGAGATAATGCTTTTCTCTTAAAAAGGGCTTATTAATGAGATGATACCAGTGACTTCAAAAACGCTCAATCTCCTGCAGTATAGTAGAGATTCCAATAGAGTGCCTTATTACAGAGTGTAAATAGAATTGGCAACAAAACACAAAACTTACGTTATGTTTATAAAGAAACACGAAAATAGTCCTACTCAGAGTAGACCCATTGAAATGCATTGGAAACAAGGCCGTGAGAACGGGTTTCAATGTACATCAGTAGATTGGCATGAGTTTCTCATAAAAAGGACTTTTTGTGATATGTTACCAAAAACGCTCAGACTCCTGCAATATATAGTAAAGACTCCTGTGGAACGTTTTATTGAAGGGTTTAACTAGAATTGGCAACAAAACACAAAACTTACGTTATGTATATAAAGAAACACGAAAATAGTCCTACTCAGAGTAGACCCATGGAAGCGCATTGGAAACCAGGCCTGGAGAACATGTTTCAATGTATACGCGTAATGGCCTATTTTGATGGGGATGGACAGATAATGCTTTTCTCTTAAAAAGGGCTTATTAATGAGATGTTACCAGTGACTTCAGAAACGCTCAATCTCCTGCAGTATAGTAGAGATTCCAATAGAGTGCCTTATACAGAGTGTAAATAGAATTGGCAACAAAAAACAAAAGTTACTTTATGTGTATAAAGAAACAAGAAAATAGTCCTACTCAGAGTAGACCCATGGAAATGCATTGGAAACCAGGCCGTGAGAAGGGGTTCAATGTAAATCAGTAGATTGGCATGCGTTTCTCTTAAAAAGGACTTTTTGTGATATGTTACCAAAAACGCTCAGACTACTTCAATAGTAGTAAAGTGAAGACTTGCTTTTTTCTTAAAATGGGCTTATTAATGAGATGTTTCCAGTGACTTCAGAAACGCTCAATCTCCTGCAGTATAGTAGAGATTCCAGTAGAGTGCCTTATTACAGAGTGTAAATAGAATTGGCAACAAAACACAAAACTTACGTTATGTATATAAAGAAACACGAAAATAGTCCTACTCAGAGTAGACCCATGGAAATGCATTGGAAACCAGGCCGTGAGAACTGGTTTCAATGTAAATCAGTAGAGTGGCATGCGTTTCTCTTAAAAAGGACTTTTTGTGATATGTTACCAAAAACACTCAGACTCCTGCAATATATAGTAAAGACTCCTGTGGAACGTTTTATTGAAGGGTTTAACTAGAATTGGCAACAAAACACAAAACTTACGTTATGTATATAAAGAAACACGAAAATAGTCCTACTCAGAGTAGACCCATGGAAGCGCATTGGAAACCAGGCCTGGAGAACATGTTTCAATGTATTCGCGCTTTTGGCCTGTTTTGATGGGGATGCAGAGATAATGCTTTTCTCTTAAAAAGGGCTTATTAATGAGATGTTACCAGTGACTTCAGAAAAGCTCAATCTCCTGCAGTATAGTAGAGATTCCAATAGAGTGCCTTATTACAGAGTGTAAATAGAATTGGCAACAAAACACAGAACTTACGTTATGTTTATAAAGAAACAAGATAATAGTCCTACTCAGAGTAGACCCATGGAAATGCATTGGAAACCAGGCCGTGAGAACGGGTTTCAATGTAAATCAGTAGATTGGCATGCGTTTCTCTTAAAAAGGACTTTTTGTGATATGTTACCAAAAACGCTCAGACTACTTCAATAGTAGTAAAGTGAAGACTTGCTTTTTTCTTAAAATGGGCTTATTAATGAGATGTTTCCAGTGACTTCAGAAACGCTCAATCTCCTGCAGTATAGTAGAGATTCCAGTAGAGTGCCTTATTACAGAGTGAAAATAGAATTGGCAACAAAACACAAAACTTACGTTATGTATATAAAGAAACACGAAAATAGTCCTACTCAGAGTAGACCCATGGAAATGCATTGGAAACCAGGCCGTGAGTACTGGTTTCAATGTAAATCAGTAGAGTGGCATGCGTTTCTCTTAAAAAGGACTTTTTGTGATATGTTACCAAAAACACTCAGACTCCTGCAATATATAGTAAAGACTCCTGTGGAACGTTTTATTGAAGGGTTTAACTAGAATTGGCAACAAAACACAAAACTTACGTTATGTATATAAAGAAACACGAAAATAGTCCTACTCAGAGTAGACCAATGGAAACGCATTGGAAACCAGGCCTGGAGAACATGTTTCAATGTATACGCGTATTGGCCTGTTTTGATGGGGATGGACAGATAATGCTTTTCTCTTAAAAAGGGCTTATTAATGAGATGATACCAGTGACTTCAAAAACGCTCAATCTCCTGCAGTATAGTAGAGATTCCAATAGAGTGCCTTATTACAGAGTGTAAATAGAATTGGCAACAAAACACAAAACTTACGTTATGTTTATAAAGAAACACGAAAATAGTCCTACTCAGAGTAGACCCATTGAAATGCATTGGAAACAAGGCCGTGAGAACGGGTTTCAATGTACATCAGTAGATTGGCATGAGTTTCTCTTAAAAAGGACTTTTTGTGATATGTTACCAAAAACGCTCAGACTACTTCAATAGTAGTAAAGTGAAGACTTGCTTTTTTCTTAAAATGGGCTTATTAATGAGATGTTTCCAGTGACTTCAGAAACGCTCAATCTCCTGCAGTATAGTAGAGATTCCAGTAGAGTGCCTTATTACAGAGTGTAAATAGAATTGGCAACAAAACACAAAACTTACGTTATGTATATAAAGAAACACGAAAATAGTCCTACTCAGAGTAGACCCATGGAAATGCATTGGAAACCAGGCCGTGAGAACTGGTTTCAATGTAAATCAGTAGAGTGGCATGCGTTTCTCTTAAAAAGGACTTTTTGTGATATGTTACCAAAAACACTCAGACTCCTGCAATATATAGTAAAGACTCCTGTGGAACGTTTTATTGAAGGGTTTAACTAGAATTGGCAACAAAACACAAAACTTACGTTATGTATATAAAGAAACACGAAAATAGTCCTACTCAGAGTAGACCCATGGAAGCGCATTGGAAACCAGGCCTGGAGAACATGTTTCAATGTATACGCGCTTTTGGCCTGTTTTGATGGGGATGCAGAGATAATGCTTTTCTCTTAAAAAGGGCTTATTAATGAGATGTTACCAGTGACTTCAGAAACGCTCAATCTCCTGCAGTATAGTAGAGATTCCAATAGAGTGCCTTATTACAGAGTGTAAATAGAATTGGCAACAAAACACAGAACTTACGTTATGTTTATAAAGAAACAAGATAATAGTCCTACTCAGAGTAGACCCATGGAAATGCATTGGAAACCAGGCCGTGAGAACGGGTTTCAATGTAAATCAGTAGATTGGCATGCGTTTCTCTTAAAAAGGACTTTTTGTGATATGTTACCAAAAACGCTCAGACTACTTCAATAGTAGTAAAGTGAAGACTTGCTTTTTTCTTAAAATGGGCTTATTAATGAGATGTTTCCAGTGACTTCAGAAACGCTCAATCTCCTGCAGTATAGTAGAGATTCCAGTAGAGTGCCTTATTACAGAGTGTAAATAGAATTGGCAACAAAACACAAAACTTACGTTATGTATATAAAGAAACACGAAAATAGTCCTACTCAGAGTAGACCCATGGAAATGCATTGGAAACCAGGCCGTGAGTACTGGTTTCAATGTAAATCAGTAGAGTGGCATGCGTTTCTCTTAAAAAGGACTTTTTGTGATATGTTACCAAAAACACTCAGACTCCTGCAATATATAGTAAAGACTCCTGTGGAACGTTTTATTGAAGGGTTTAACTAGAATTGGCAACAAAACACAAAACTTACGTTATGTATATAAAGAAACACGAAAATAGTCCTACTCAGAGTAGACCAATGGAAACGCATTGGAAACCAGGCCTGGAGAACATGTTTCAATGTATACGCGTATTGGCCTGTTTTGATGGGGATGGACAGATTATGCTTTTTTCTTAAAAAGGGCTTATTCATGAGATGTTACCAGTGACTTCAGAAACGCTCAATCTCCTGCAGTATAGTAGAGATTCCAATAGAGTGCCTTATTACAGAGTGTAAATAGAATTGGCAACAAAACACAAAACTTACGTTATGTTTATAAAGAAACAAGATAATAGTCCTACTCAGAGTAGACCCATGGAAATGCATTGGAAACCAGGCCGTGAGAACGGGTTTCAATGTAAATCAGTAGATTGGCATGCGTTTCTCTTAAAAAGGACTTTTTGTGATATGTTACCAAAAACGCTCAGACTACTTCAATAGTAGTAAAGTGAAGACTTGCTTTTTTCTTAAAATGGGCTTATTAATGAGATGTTTCCAGTGACTTCAGAAACGCTCAATCTCCTGCAGTATAGTAGAGATTCCAGTAGAGTGCCTTATTACAGAGTTTAAATAGAATTGGCAACAAAACACAAAACTTACGTTATGTATATAAAGAAACACGAAAATAGTCCTACTCAGAGTAGACCCATGGAAATGCATTGGAAACCAGGCCGTGAGAACTGGTTTCAATGTAAATCAGTAGAGTGGCATGCGTTTCTCTTAAAAAGGACTTTTTGTGATATGTTACCAAAAACACTCAGACTCCTGCAATATATAGTAAAGACTCCTGTGGAACGTTTTATTGAAGGGTTTAACTAGAATTGGCAACAAAACACAAAACTTACGTTATGTATATAAAGAAACACGAAAATAGTCCTACTCAGAGTAGACCCATGGATACGCATTGGAAACCAGGCCTGGAGAACATGTTTCAATGTATACGCGTATTGGCCTGTTTTGATGGGGATGGACAGATTATGCTTTTTTCTTAAAAAGAGCTTATTAATGAGATGTTACCAGTGACTTCAGAAACGCTCAATCTCCTGCAATATAGTAGAGATTCCAATAGAGTGCCTTATTACAGAGTGTAAATAGAATTGGCAACAAAACAAAAACTTTCCTGATGTTTATAAAGAAACACGAAAATAGTCCTACTCAGAGTAGACCCATGGAAATGCATTGGAAACCAGGTCGTGAGAACGGGTTTCAATGTAAATCAGTAGAGTGGCGTGCGTTTCTCTTAAAAAGGACTTTTTGTGATATGTTACCAAAAACGCTCAGACTCCTGCAATATATAGTAAAGACTCAAGCGGAACGTTTTACTGAAGGGTTTAACTAGAATTGGCAACAAAACAAAAAACTTACGTTATGTATATAAAGAAACAGGAAAATAGTCCTACTCAGAGTAGACCCATGGAAACGCATTGGAAACCAGGCCTGGAGAACATGTTTCAATGTATACGCGTATTGGCCTGTTTTGATGGCGATGGACAGATAATGCTTTTCTCTTAAAAAGGGCTTATTAATGAGATGATACCAGTGACTTCAAAAACGCTCAATCTCCTGCAGTATAGTAGAGATTCCAATAGAGTGCCTTATTACAGAGTGTAAATAGAATTGGCAACAAAACACAAAACTTACGTTATGTATATAAAGAAACACGAAAATAGTCCTACTCAGAGTAGACCCATGGAAATGCATTGGAAACCGGGCCGTGAGAACGGGTTTCAATGTAAATCAGTAGATTGGCATGCGTTTCTCTTAAAAAGGACTTTTTGTGATATGTTACCAAAAACGCTCAGACTCCTGCAATATATAGTAAAGACTCCTGTGGAACGTTTTATTGAAGGGTTTAACTAGAATTGGCAACAAAACACAAAACTTACGTTATGTATATAAAGAAACACGAAAATAGTCCTACTCAGAGTAGACCCATGGAAGCGCATTGGAAACCAGGCCTGGAGAACATGTTTCAATGTATACGCGTAATGGCCTATTTTGATGGGGATGGACAGATAATGCTTTTCTCTTAAAAAGGGCTTATTCATGAGATGTTACCAGTGACTTCAGAAACGCTCAATCTCCTACAGTATAGTAGAGATTCCAATAGAGTGCCTTATTACAGAGTGTAAATAGAATTGGCAACAAAACACAAAACTTACGTTATGTATATAAAGAAACAAGAAAATAGTCCTACTCAGAGTAGACCAATGGAAATGCATTGGAAACCAGGCCGTGAGAACGGGTTTCAATGTAAATCAGTAGATTGGCATGCGTCTCTCTTAAAAAGGACTTTTTGTGATATGTTACCAAAAACGCTCAGTCTAATGCAATATATAGTAAAGACTCCGGTGGAACGTTTTATTGAAGGGTTTAACTAGAATTGGCAACAAAACACAAAACTTACGTTATGTATATAAAGAAACACGAAAATAGTCCTACTCAGAGTAGACCCATGGAAGCGCATTGGAAACCAGGCCTGGAGAACATGTTTCAATGTATACGCGCTTTTTGCCTGTTTTGAAGTGGATGGACAGATAATTCTTTTCTCTTAAAAAGGGCTTATTAATGAGATGTTACCAGTGACTTCAGAAACGCTCAATCTCCTGCAGTATAGTAGAGATTCCAATAGAGTGCCTTATTACAGAGTGTAAATAGAATTGGCAACAAAACACAAAACTTACGGTATGTTTATAAAGAAACAAGATAATAGTCCTACTCAGAGTAGACCCATGGAAATGCATTGGAAACCAGGCCGTGAGAACGGGTTTCAATGTAAATCAGTAGATTGGCATGCGTTTCTCTTAAAAAGGACTTTTTGTGATATGTTACCAAAAACGCTCAGACTACTTCAATAGTAGTAAAGTGAAGACTTGCTTTTTTCTTAAAATGGGCTTATTAATGAGATGTTTCCAGTGACTTCAGAAACGCTCAATCTCCTGCAGTATAGTAGAGATTCCAGTAGATTGCCTTATTACAGAGTGTAAATAGAATTGGCAACAAAACACAAAACTTACGTTATGTATATAAAGAAACACGAAAATAGTCCTACTCAGAGTAGACCCATGGAAATGCATTGGAAACCAGGCCGTGAGAACGGGTTTCAATGTAAATCAGTAGAGTGGCATGCGTTTCTCTTAAAAAGGACTTTTTGTGATATGTTACCAAAAACACTCAGACTCCTGCAATATATAGTAAAGACTCCTGTGGAACGTTTTATTGAAGGGTTTAACTAGAATTGGCAACAAAACACAAAACTTACGTTATGTATATAAAGAAACACGAAAATAGTCCTACTCAGAGTAGACCCATGGAAACGCATTGGAAACCAGGCCTGGAGAACATGTTTCAATGTATACGCGTATTGGCCTGTTTTGATGGGGATGGACAGATTATGCTTTTTTCTTAAAAAGGGCTTATTCATGAGATGTTACCAGTGACATCAGAAACGCTCAATCTCCTGCAGTATAGTAGAGATTCCAATAGAGTGCTTTATTACAGAGTGTAAATAGAATTGGCAACAAAACACAAAACTTACGTTATGTATATAAAGAAACAAGAAAATAGTCCTACTCAGAGTAGACCCATGGAAATGCATTGGAAACCAGGCCGTGAGAACGGGTTTCAATGTAAATCAGTAGATTGGCATGCGTCTCTCTTAAAAAGGACTTTTTGTGATATGTTACCAAAAACGCTCAGTCTAATGCAATATATAGTAAAGACTCCTGTGGAACGTTTTATTGAAGGGTTTAACTAGAATTGGCAACAAAACACAAAACTTACGTTATGTATATAAAGAAACACGAAAATAGTCCTACTCAGAGTAGACCCATGGAAGCGCATTGGAAACCAGGCCTGGAGAACATGTTTCAATGTATACGCGCTTTTGGCCTGTTTTGAAGTGGATGGACAGATAATTCTTTTCTTTTAAAAAGGGCTTATTAATGAGATGTTACCAGTGACTTCAGAAACGCTCAATCTCCTGCAGTATAGTAGAGATTCCAATAGAGTGCCTTATTACAGTGTGTAAATAGAATTGGCAACAAAACACAAAACTTACGTTATGTTTATAAAGAAACAAGATAATAGTCCTACTCAGAGTAGACATATGGAAATGCATTGGAAACCAGGCCGTGAGAACGGGTTTCAATGTAAATCAGTAGATTGGCATGCGTTTCTCTTAAAAAGGACTTTTTGTGATATGTTACCAAAAACGCTCAGACTACTTCAATAGTAGTAAAGTGAAGACTTGCTTTTTTCTTAAAATGGGCTTATTAATGAGATGTTTCCAGTGACTTCAGAAACGCTCAATCTCCTGCAGTATAGTAGGGATTCCAGTAGAGTGCCTTATTACAGAGTGTAAATAGAATTGGCAACAAAACAGAAAACTTACGTTATGTATATAAAGAAACACGAAAATAGTCCTACTCAGAGTAGACCCATGGAAATGCATTGGAAACCAGGCCGTGAGAACTGGTTTCAATGTAAATCAGTAGAGTGGCATGCGTTTCTCTTAAAAAGGACTTTTTGTGATATGTTACCAAAAACACTCAGACTCCTGCAATATATAGTAAAGACTCCTGTGGAACGTTTTATTGAAGGGTTTAACTAGAATTGGCAACAAAACACAAAACTTACGTTATGTATACAAAGAAACACGAAAATAGTCCTACTCAGAGTAGACCCATGGAAACGCATTGGAAACCAGGCCTGGAGAACATGTTTCAATGTATACGCGTATTGGCCTGTTTTGATGGGGATGGACATATTATGCTTTTTTCTTAAAAAGGGCTTATTCATGAGATGTTACCAGTGACTACAGAAACGCTCAATCTCCTGCAGTATAGTAGAGATTCCAATAGAGTGCTTTATTACAGAGTGTAAATAGAATTGGCAACAAAACACAAAACTTACGTTATGTATATAAAGAAACAAGAAAATAGTCCTACTCAGAGTAGACCCATGGAAATGCATTGGAAACCAGGCCGTGAGAACGGGTTTCAATGTAAATCAGTAGATTGGCATGCGTCTCTCTTAAAAAGGACTTTTTGTGATATGTTACCAAAAACGCTCAGTCTAATGCAATATATAGTAAAGACTCCTGTGGAACGTTTTATTGAAGGGTTTAACTAGAATTGGCAACAAAACACAAAACTTACGTTATGTATATAAAGAAACACGAAAATAGTCCTACTCAGAGTAGACCCATGGAAGCGCATTGGAAACCAGGCCTGGAGAACATGTTTCAATGTATACGCGCTTTTGGCCTGTTTTGAAGTGGATGGACAGATAATTCTTTTCTCTTAAAAAGGGCTTATTAATGAGATGTTACCAGTGACTTCAGAAACGCTCAATCTCCTACAGTATAGTAGAGATTCCAATAGAGTGCCTTATTACAGAGTGTAAATAGAATTGGCAACAAAACACAAAACTTACATTATGTTTATAAAGAAACACGAAAATAGTCCTACTCAGAGTAGACCCATGGAAATGCATTGGAAACAAGGCCGTGAGAACGGGTTTCAATGTAAATCAGTAGATTGGCATGAGTTTCTCATAAAAAGGACTTTTTGTGATATGTTACCAAAAACGCTCAGACTCCTGCAATATATAGTAAAGACTCCTGTGGAACGTTTTATTGAAGGGTTTAACTAGAATTGGCAACAAAACACAAAACTTACGTTATGTATATAAAGAAACACGAAAATAGTCCTACTCAGAGTAGACCCATGGAAGCGCATTGGAAACCAGGCCTGGAGAACATGTTTCAATGTATACGCGCTTTTGGCCTGTTTTGAAGTGGATGGACAGATAATTCTTTTCTTTTAAAAAGGGCTTATTAATGAGATGTTACCAGTGACTTCAGAAACGCTCAATCTCCTGCAGTATAGTAGAGATTCCAATAGAGTGCCTTATTACAGAGTGTAAATAGAATTGGCAACAAAACACAAAACTTACGTTATGTTTATAAAGAAACAAGATAATAGTCCTACTCAGAGTAGACCCATGGAAATGCATTGGAAACCAGGCCGTGAGAACGGGTTTCAATGTAAATCAGTAGATTGGCATGCGTTTCTCTTAAAAAGGACTTTTTGTGATATGTTACCAAAAACGCTCAGACTACTTCAATAGTAGTAAAGTGAAGACTTGCTTTTTTCTTAAAATGGGCTTATTAATGAGATGTTTCCAGTGACTTCAGAAACGCTCAATCTCCTGCAGTATAGTAGAGATTCCAGTAGAGTGCCTTATTACAGAGTGTAAATAGAATTGGCAACAAAGCACAAAACTTACGTTATGTATATAAAGAAACACGAAAATAGTCCTACTCAGAGTAGACCCATGGAAATGCATTGGAAACCAGGCCGTGAGCACTGGTTTCAATGTAAATCAGTAGAGTGGCATGCGTTTCTCTTAAAAAGGACTTTTTGTGATATGTTACCAAAAACACTCAGACTCCTGCAATATATAGTAAAGACTCCTGTGGAACGTTTTATTGAAGGGTTTAACTAGAATTGGCAACAAAACACAAAACTTACGTTATGTATATAAAGAAACACGAAAATAGTCCTACTCAGAGTAGACCCATGGAAACGCATTGGAAACCAGGCCTGGAGAACATGTTTCAATGTATACGCGTATTGGCCTGTTTTGATGGGGATGGACAGATTATGCTTTTTTCTTAAAAAGGGCTTATTCATGAGATGTTACCAGTGACTTCAGAAACGCTCAATCTCCTGCAGTATAGTAGAGATTCCAATAGAGTGCTTTATTACAGAGTGTAAATAGAATTGGCAACAAAACACAAAACTTACGTTATGTATATAAAGAAACAAGAAAATAGTCCTACTCAGAGTAGACCCATGGAAATGCATTGGAAACCAGGCCGTGAGAACGGGTTTCAATGTAAATCAGTAGATTGGCATGCGTCACTCTTAAAAAGGACTTTTTGTGATATGTTACCAAAAACGCTGAGTTTAATGCAATATATAGTAAAGACTCCTGTGGAACGTTTTATTGAAGGGTTTAACTAGAATTGGCAACAAAACACAAAACTTACGTTATGTATATAAAGAAACACGAAAATAGTCCTACTCAGAGTAGACCCATGGAAGCGCATTGGAAACCAGGCCTGGAGAACATGTTTCAATGTATACGCGCTTTTGGCCTGTTTTGAAGTGGATGGACAGATAATTCTTTTCTCTTAAAAAGGGCTTATTAATGAGATGTTACCAGTGACTTCAGAAACGCTCAATCTCCTACAGTATAGTAGAGATTCCAATAGAGTGCCTTATTACAGAGTGTAAATAGAATTGGCAACAAAACACATAACTTACGTTATGTTTATAAAGAAACACGAAAATGGTCCTACTCAGAGTAGATCCATGGAAATGCATTGGAAACAAGGCCGTGAGAACGGGTTTCAATGTAAATCAGTAGATTGGCATGAGTTTCTCATAAAAAGGACTTTTTGTGATATGTTACCAAAAACGCTCAGACTCCTGCAATATATAGTAAAGACTCCTGTGGAACGTTTTATTGAAGGGTTTAACTAGAATTGGCAACAAAACACAAAACTTACGTTATGTATATAAAGAAACACGAAAATAGTCCTACTCAGAGTAGACCCATGGAAGCGCATTGGAAACCAGGCCTGGAGAACATGTTTCAATGTATACGCGTAATGGTCTATTTTGATGGGGATGGACAGATAATGCTTTTCTCTTAAAAAGGGCTTATTAATGAGATGTTACCAGTGACTTCAGAAACGCTCAATCTCCTGCAGTATAGTAGAGATTCCAATAGAGTGCCTTATTACAGAGTGTAAATAGAATTGGCAACAAAACACAAAACTTACTTTATGTGTATAAAGAAACAAGAAAATAGTCCTACTCAGAGTAGACCCATGGAAATTCATTGGAAACCAGGCCGTGAGAAGGGGTTCAATGTAAATCAGTAGATTGACATGCGTTTCTCTTAAAAAGGACTTTTTGTGATATGTTACCAAAAACGCTCAGACTACTTCAATAGTAGTAAAGTGAGGACTTGCTTTTTTCTTAAAATGGGCTTATTAATGAGATGTTTCCAGTGACTTCAGAAACGCTCAATCTCCTGCAGTATAGTAGAGATTCCAGTAGAGTGCCTTATTACAGAGTGTAAATAGAATTGGCAACAAAACACAAAACTTACGTTATGTATATAAAGAAACACGAAAATAGTCCTACTCAGAGTAGACCCATGGAAATGCATTGGAAACCAGGACGTGAGAACGGGTTTCAATGTAAATCAGTAGAGTGGCATGCGTTTCTCTTAAAAAGGACTTTTTGTGATATGTTACCAAAAACACTCAGACTCCTGCAATATATAGTAAAGACTCCTGTGGAACGTTTTATTGAAGGGTTTAACTAGAATTGGCAACAAAACACAAAACTTACGTTATGTATATAAAGAAACAAGAAAATAGTCCTACTCAGAGTAGACCCATGGAAATGCATTGGAAACCAGGCCGTGAGAACGGGTTTCAATGTAAATCAGTAGATTGGCATGCGTCTCTCTTAAAAAGGACTTTTTGTGATATGTTACCAAAAACGCTGAGTTTAATGCAATATATAGTAAAGACTCCTGTGGAACGTTTTATTGAAGGGTTTAACTAGAATTGGCAACAAAACACAAAACTTACGTTATGTATATAAAGAAACACGAAAATAGTCCTACTCAGAGTAGACCCATGGAAGCGCATTGGAAACCAGGCCTGGAGAACATGTTTCAATGTATACGCGCTTTTGGCCTGTTTTGAAGTGGATGGACAGATAATTCTTTTCTCTTAAAAAGGGCTTATTAATGAGATGTTACCAGTGACTTCAGAAACGCTCAATCTCCTACAGTATAGTAGAGATTCCAATAGAGTGCCTTATTACAGAGTGTAAATAGAATTGGCAACAAAACACATAACTTACGTTATGTTTATAAAGAAACACGAAAATGGTCCTACTCAGAGTAGATCCATGGAAATGCATTGGAAACAAGGCCGTGAGAACGGGTTTCAATGTAAATCAGTAGATTGGCATGAGTTTCTCATAAAAAGGACTTTTTGTGATATGTTACCAAAAACGCTCAGACTCCTGCAATATATAGTAAAGACTCCTGTGGAACGTTTTATTGAAGGGTTTAACTAGAATTGGCAACAAAACACAAAACTTACGTTATGTATATAAAGAAACACGAAAATAGTCCTACTCAGAGTAGACCCATGGAAGCGCATTGGAAACCAGGCCTGGAGAACATGTTTCAATGTATACGCGTAATGGTCTATTTTGATGGGGATGGACAGATAATGCTTTTCTCTTAAAAAGGGCTTATTAATGAGATGTTACCAGTGACTTCAGAAACGCTCAATCTCCTGCAGTATAGTAGAGATTCCAATAGAGTGCCTTATTACAGAGTGTAAATAGAATTGGCAACAAAACACAAAACTTACTTTATGTGTATAAAGAAACAAGAAAATAGTCCTACTCAGAGTAGACCCATGGAAATGCATTGGAAACCAGGCCGTGAGAAGGGGTTCAATGTAAATCAGTAGATTGACATGCGTTTCTCTTAAAAAGGACTTTTTGTGATATGTTACCAAAAACGCTCAGACTACTTCAATAGTAGTAAAGTGAGGACTTGCTTTTTTCTTAAAATGGGCTTATTAATGAGATGTTTCCAGTGACTTCAGAAACGCTCAATCTCCTGCAGTATAGTAGAGATTCCAGTAGAGTGCCTTATTACAGAGTGTAAATAGAATTGGCAACAAAACACAAAACTTACGTTATGTATATAAAGAAACACGAAAATAGTCCTACTCAGAGTAGACCCATGGAAATGCATTGGAAACCAGGACGTGAGAACGGGTTTCAATGTAAATCAGTAGAGTGGCATGCGTTTCTCTTAAAAAGGACTTTTTGTGATATGTTACCAAAAACACTCAGACTCCTGCAATATATAGTAAAGACTCCTGTGGAACGTTTTATTGAAGGGTTTAACTAGAATTGGCAACAAAACACAAAACTTACGTTATGTATATAAAGAAACACGAAAATAGTCCTACTCAGAGTAGACCCATGGAAACGCATTGGAAACCAGGCCTGGAGACCATGTTTCAATGTATACGCGTATTGGCCTGTTTTGATGGGGATGGACAGATTATGCTTTTTTCTTAAAAAGGGCTTATTCATGAGATGTTACCAGTGACTTCAGAAACGCTCAATCTCCTGCAGTATAGTAGAGATTCCAATAGAGTGCCTTATTACAGAGTGTAAATAGAATTGGCAACAAAACAAAAACTTTCCTGATGTTTATAAAGAAACACGAAAATAGTCCTACTCAGAGTAGACCCATGGAAATGCATTGGAAACCAGGCCGTGAGAACGGGTTTCAATGTAAATCAGTAGAGTGGCGTGCGTTTCTCTTAAAAAGGACTTTTTGTGATATGTTACCAAAAACGCTCAGACTCCTGCAATATATAGTAAAGACTCAAGCGGAACGTTTTAATGAAGGGTTTAACTAGAATTGGCAACAAAACAAAAAACTTACGTTATGTATATAAAGAAACAGGAAAATAGTCCTACTCAGAGTAGACCCATGGAAACGCATTGGAAACCAGGCCTGGAGAACATGTTTCAATGTATACGCGTATTGGCCTGTTTTGATGGGGATGGACAGATTATGCTTTTCTCTTAAAAAGGGCTTATTAATGAGATGATACCAGTGACTTCAAAAACGCTCAATCTCCTGCAGTATAGTAGAGATTCCAATAGAGTGCCTTATTACAGAGTGTAAATAGAATTGGCAACAAAACACAAAACTTACGTTATGTATATAAAGAAACACGAAAATAGTCCTACTCAGAGTAGACCCATGGAAATGCATTGGAAACCAGGCCGTGAGAACGGGTTTCAATGTAAATCAGTAGATTGGCATGCGTTTCTCTTAAAAAGGAGTTTCTGTGTTATGTTACCAAAAACGCTCAGACTCCTGCAATATATAGTAAAGACTCCTGTGGAACGTTTTATTGAAGGGTTTAACTAGAATTGGCAACAAAACACAAAACTTACGTTATGTATATAAAGAAACACGAAAATAGTCCTACTCAGAGTAGACCCATGGAAGCGCATTGGAAACCAGGCCTGGAGAACATGTTTTAATGTATACGCGTATTGGCCTGTATTGATGGGGATGGACAGATTATGCTTTTTTCTTAAAAAGGGCTTATTAATGAGATGTTACCAGTGACTTCAGAAACGCTCAATCTCCTGCAGTATAGTAGAGATTCCAATAGAGTGCCTTATTACAGAGTGTAAATAGAATTGGCAACAAAACACAAAACTTACTTTATGTGTATAAAGAAACAAGAAAATAGTCCTACTCAGAGTAGACCCATGGAAATGCATTGGAAACCAGGCCATGAGAAGGGGTTCAATGTAAATCAGTAGATTGACATGCGTTTCTCTTAAAAAGGACTTTTTGTGATATGTTACCAAAAACGCTCAGACTACTTCAATAGTAGTAAAGTGAGGACTTGCTTTTTTCTTAAAATGGGCTTATTAATGAGATGTTTCCTGTGACTTCAGAAACGCTCAATCTCCTTCAGTATAGTAGAGATTCCAGTAGAGTGCCTTATTACAGAGTGTAAATAGAATTGGCAACAAAACACAAAACTTACGTTATGTATATAAAGAAACACGAAAATAGTCCTACTCAGAGTAGACCCATGGAAATGCATTGGAAACCAGGACGTGAGAACGGGTTTCAATGTAAATCAGTAGAGTGGCATGCGTTTCTCTTAAAAAGGACTTTTTGTGATATGTTACCAAAAACACTCAGACTCCTGCAATATATAGTAAAGACTCCTGTGGAACGTTTTATTGAAGGGTTTAACTAGAATTGGCAACAAAACACAAAACTTACGTTATGTATATAAAGAAACACGAAAATAGTCCTACTCAGAGTAGACCCATGGAAACGCATTGGAAACCAGGCCTGGAGACCATGTTTCAATGTATACGCGTATTGGCCTGTTTTGATGGGGATGGACAGATTATGCTTTTTTCTTAAAAAGGGCTTATTCATGAGATGTTACCAGTGACTTCAGAAACGCTCAATCTCCTGCAGTATAGTAGAGATTCCAATAGAGTGCTTTATTACAGAGTGTAAATAGAATTGGCAACAAAACACAAAACTTACGTTATGTATATAAAGAAACACGAAAATAGTCCTACTCAGAGTAGACCCATGGAAATGCATTGGAAACCAGGCCGTGAGAACGGGTTTCAATGTAAATCAGTAGATTGGCATGCGTTTCTCTTAAAAAGGACTTTTTGTGATATGTTACCAAAAACGCTCAGACTCCTGCAATATATAGTAAAGACTCCTGTGGAACGTTTTATTGAAGGGTTTAACTAGAATTGGCAACAAAACACAAAACTTACGTTATGTATATAAAGAAACACGAAAATAGTCCTACTCAGAGTAGACCCATGGAAGCGCATTGGAAACCAGGCCTGGAGAACATGTTTCAATGTATACGCATATTGGCCTGTTTTGATGGGGATGGACAGATTATGCTTTTCTCTTAAAAAGGGCTTATTAATGAGATGTTACCAGTGACTTCAGAAACGCTCAATCTCCTGCAGTATAGTAGAGATTCCAATAGAGTGCCTTATTACAGAGTGTAAATAGAATTGGCAACAAAACACAAAACTTACGTTATGTATATAAAGAAACAAGATAATAGTGCTACTCAGAGTAGATCCATGGAAATGCATTGGAAACCAGGCCGTGAGAACGGGTTTCAATGTAAATCAGTAGATTGGCATGCGTTTCTCTTAAAAAGGACTTTTTGTGATATGTTAGCAAAAACGCTCAGACTCCTGCAATATATAGTAAAGACTCCTGTGGAACATTTTATTGAAGGCTTTAACTAGAATTGGCAACAAAACACAAAACTTACGTTATGTATATAAAGAAACACGAAAATAGTCCTACTCAGTCCTACCCATGGACGCGCATTGGAAACCAGGCCTGGAGAACATGTTTCAAAGTATATGCGTATTGGCCTGTTTTGATGGGGATGGACAGATAATGCTTTTCTCTTAAAAAGGGCTTATTAATGAGATGTTACCAGTGACTTCAGAAACGCTCAATCTCCTGCAGTATAGTAGAGATTCCAATAGAGTGCCTTATTACAGAGTGTAAATAGAATTGGCAACAAAACAAAAACTTTCCTCATGTTTATAAAGAAACACAAAAATAGTCCTACTCAGAGTAGACCCATGGAAATGCATTGGAAACCAGGCCGTGAGAACAGGTTTCAATGTAAATCAGTAGATTGGCATGCGTTTCTCTTAAAAAGGACTTTTTGTGATATATTACCAAAAACGCTCAGACTACTGCAATATATAGTAAAGACTCCTGTGGAATGTTTTATTGAAGGGTTTAACTAGAATTGGCAACAAAACACAAAACTTACGTTATGTATATAAAGAAACACGAAAATAGTCCTACTCAGAGTAGACCCATGGAAGCGCATTGGAAACCAGGCCTGGAGAACATGTTTCAATGTATACGCATATTGGCCTGTTTTGATGGGGATGGACAGATAATGCTTTTCTATTAAAAAGGGCTTATTAATGAGATGTTACCAGTGACTTCAGAAACGCTCAATCTCCTGCAGTATAGTAGAGATTCCAATAGAGTGCCTTATTACAGAGTGTAAATAGAATTGGCAACAAAACACAAAACTTACGTTATGTATATAAAGAAACACGAAAATAGTCCTACTCAGAGTAGACCCATGGAAATGCATTGGAAACCAGGACGTGAGAACGGGTTTCAATGTAAATCAGTAGAGTGGCATGCGTTTCTCTTAAAAAGGACTTTTTGTGATATGTTACCAAAAACACTCAGACTCCTGCAATATATAGTAAAGACTCCTGTGGAACGTTTTATTGAAGGGTTTAACTAGAATTGGCAACAAAACACAAAACTTACGTTATGTATATAAAGAAACACGAAAATAGTCCTACTCAGAGTAGACCCATGGATACGCATTGGAAACCAGGCCTGGAGAACATGTTTCAATGTATACGCGTATTGGCCTGTTTTGATGGGGATGGACAGATTATGCTTTTTTCTTAAAAAGAGCTTATTAATGAGATGTTACCAGTGACTTCAGAAACGCTCAATCTCCTGCAGTATAGTAGAGATTCCAATAGAGTGCCTTATTACAGAGTGTAAATAGAATTGGCAACAAAACAAAAACTTTCCTGATGTTTATAAAGAAACACGAAAATAGTCCTACTCAGAGTAGACCCATGGAAATGCATTGGAAACCAGGCCGTGAGAACGGGTTTCAATGTAAATCAGTAGAGTGGCGTGCGTTTCTCTTAAAAAGGACTTTTTGTGATATGTTACCAAAAACGCTCAGACTCCTGCAATATATAGTAAAGACTCAAGCGGAACGTTTTAATGAAGGGTTTAACTAGAATTGGCAACAAAACAAAAAACTTACGTTATGTATATAAAGAAACAGGAAAATAGTCCTACTCAGAGTAGACCCATGGAAACGCATTGGAAACCAGGCCTGGAGAACATGTTTCAATGTATACGCGTATTGGCCTGTTTTGATGGGGATGGACAGATTATGCTTTTCTCTTAAAAAGGGCTTATTAATGAGATGATACCAGTGACTTCAAAAACGCTCAATCTCCTGCAGTATAGTAGAGATTCCAATAGAGTGCCTTATTACAGAGTGTAAATAGAATTGGCAACAAAACACAAAACTTACGTTATGTATATAAAGAAACACGAAAATAGTCCTACTCAGAGTAGACCCATGGAAATGCATTGGAAACCAGGCCGTGAGAACGGGTTTCAATGTAAATCAGTAGATTGGCATGCGTTTCTCTTAAAAAGGAGTTTTTGTGTTATGTTACCAAAAACGCTCAGACTCCTGCAATATATAGTAAAGACTCCTGTGGAACGTTTTATTGAAGGGTTTAACTAGAATTGGCAACAAAACACAAAACTTACGTTATGTATATAAAGAAACACGAAAATAGTCCTACTCAGAGTAGACCCATGGAAGCGCATTGGAAACCAGGCCTGGAGAACATGTTTTAATGTATACGCGTATTGGCCTGTATTGATGGGGATGGACAGATTATGCTTTTTTCTTAAAAAGGGCTTATTAATGAGATGTTACCAGTGACTTCAGAAACGCTCAATCTCCTGCAGTATAGTAGAGATTCCAATAGAGTGCCTTATTACAGAGTGTAAATAGAATTGGCAACAAAACACAAAACTTACTTTATGTGTATAAAGAAACAAGAAAATAGTCCTACTCAGAGTAGACCCATGGAAATGCATTGGAAACCAGGCCGTGAGAAGGGGTTTAATGTAAATCAGTAGATTGGCATGCGTTTCTCTTAAAAAGGACTTTTTGTGATATGTTACCAAAAACGCTCAGACTACTTCAATAGTAGTAAAGTGAAGACTTGCTTTTTTCTTAAAATGGGCTTATTAATGAGATGTTTCCAGTGACTTCAGAAACGCTCAATCTCCTGCAGTATAGTAGAGATTCCAGTAGAGTGCCTTATTACAGAGTGTAAATAGAATTGGCAACAAAACACAAAACTTACGTTATGTATATAAAGAAACACGAAAAGAGTCCTACTCAGAGTAGACCCATGGAAATGCATTGGAAACCAGGACGTGAGAACGGGTTTCAATGTAAATCAGTAGAGTGGCATGCGTTTCTCTTAAAAAGGACTTTTTGTGATATGTTACCAAAAACACTCAGACTCCTGCAATATATAGTAAAGACTCCTGTGGAACGTTTTATTGAAGGGTTTAACTAGAATTGGCAAAAAAACACAAAACTTTCCTGATGTTTATAAAGAAACACGAAAATAGTCCTACTCAGAGTAGACCCAAGGAAATGCATTGGAAACCAGGCCGTGAGAACGGGTTTCAATGTAAATCAGTAGAGTGGCGTGCGTTTCTCTTAAAAAGGACTTTTTGTGATATGTTACCAAAAACGCTCAGACTCCTGCAATATATAGTAAAGACTCAAGCGGAACGTTTTAATGAAGGGTTTAACTAGAATTGGCAACAAAACAAAAAACTTACGTTATGTATATAAAGAAACAGGAAAATAGTCCTACTCAGAGTAGACCCATGGAAACGCATTGGAAACCAGGCCTGGAGAACATGTTTCAATGTATACGCGTATTGGCCTGTTTTGATGGGGATGGACAGATTATGCTTTTCTCTTAAAAAGGGCTTATTAATGAGATGATACCAGTGACTTCAAAAACGCTCAATCTCCTGCAGTATAGTAGAGATTCCAATAGAGTGCCTTATTACAGAGTGTAAATAGAATTGGCAACAAAACACAAAACTTACGTTATGTATATAAAGAAACACGAAAATAGTCCTACTCAGAGTAGACCCATGGAAATGCATTGGAAACCAGGCCGTTTGAACGGGTTTCAATGTAAATCAGTAGATTGGCATGCGTTTCTCTTAAAAAGGAGTTTTTGTGTTATGTTACCAAAAACGCTCAGACTCCTGCAATATATAGTAAAGACTCCTGTGGAACGTTTTATTGAAGGGTTTAACTAGAATTGGCAACAAAACACAAAACTTACGTTATGTATATAAAGAAACACGAAAATAGTCCTACTCAGAGTAGACCCATGGAAGCGCATTGGAAACCAGGCCTGGAGAACATGTTTTAATGTATACGCGTATTGGCCTGTATTGATGGGGATGGACAGATTATGCTTTTTTCTTAAAAAGGGCTTATTAATGAGATGTTACCAGTGACTTCAAAAACGCTCAATCTCCTGCAGTATAGTAGAGATTCCAATAGAGTGCCTTATTACAGAGTGTAAATAGAATTGGCAACAAAACACAAAACTTACTTTATGTGTATAAAGAAACAAGAAAATAGTCCTACTCAGAGTAGACCCGTGGAAATGCATTGGAAACCAGGCCGTGAGAAGGGGTTCAATGTAAATCAGTAGATTGGCATGCGTTTCTCTTAAAAAGGACTTTTTGTGATATGTTACCAAAAACGCTCAGACTACTTCAATAGTAGTAAAGTGAAGACTTGCTTTTTTCTTAAAATGGGCTTATTAATGAGATGTTTCCAGTGACTTCAGAAACGCTCAATCTCCTGCAGTATAGTAGAGATTCCAGTAGAGTGCCTTATTACAGAGTGTAAATAGAATTGGCAACAAAACACAAAACTTACGTTATGTATATAAAGAAACACGAAAATAGTCCTACTCAGAGTAGACCCATGGAAATGCATTGGAAACCAGGACGTGAGAACGGGTTTCAATGTAAATCAGTAGAGTGGCATGCGTTTCTCTTAAAAAGGACTTTTTGTGATATGTTACCAAAAACACTCAGACTCCTGCAATATATAGTAAAGACTCCTGTGGAACGTTTTATTGAAGGGCAACAAAACACAAAACTTACGTTATGTATATAAAGAAACACGAAAATAGTCCTACTCAGAGTAGACCCATGGAAACGCATTGGAAACCAGGCCTGGAGAACATATTTCAATGTATACGCGTATTGGCCTGTTTTGATGGGGATGGACAGATTATGCTTTTTTCTTAAAAAGGGCTTATTCATGAGATGTTACCAGTGACTTCAGAAACGCTCAATGTCCTGCAGTATAGTAGAGATTCCAATAGAGTGCTTTATTACAGAGTGTAAATAGAATTGGCAACAAAACACAAAACTTACGTTATGTATATAAAGAAACAAGAAAATAGTCCTACTCAGAGTAGACCCATGGAAATGCATTGGAAACCAGGACGTGAGAACGGGTTTCAATGTAAATCAGTAGAGTGGCATGCGTTTCTCTTAAAAAGGACTTTTTGTGATATGTTACCAAAAACACTCAGACTCCTGCAATATATAGTAAAGACTCCTGTGGAACGTTTTATTGAAGGGTTTAACTAGGATTGGCAACAAAACACAAAACTTACATTATGTATATAAAGAAACACGAAAATAGTCCTACTCAGAGTAGACCCATGGATACGCATTGGAAACCAGGCCTGGAGAACATGTTTCAATGTATACGCGTATTGGCCTGTTTTGATGGGGATGGACAGATTATGCTTTTTTCTTAAAAAGAGCTTATTAATGAGATGTTACCAGTGACTTCAGAAACGCTCAATCTCCTGCAGTATAGTAGAGATTCCAATAGAGTGCCTTATTACAGAGTGTAAATAGAATTGGCAACAAAACAAAAACTTTCCTGATGTTTATAAAGAAACACGAAAATAGTCCTACTCAGAGTAGACCCATGGAAATGCATTGGAAACCAGGCCGTGAGAACGGGTTTCAATGTAAATCAGTAGAGTGGCGTGCGTTTCTCTTAAAAAGGACTTTTTGTGATATGTTACCAAAAACGCTCAGACTCCTGCAATATATAGTAAAGACTCAAGCGGAACGTTTTAATGAAGGGTTTAACTAGAATTGGCAACAAAACAAAAAACTTACGTTATGTATATAAAGAAACAGGAAAATAGTCCTACTCAGAGTAGACCCATGGAAACGCATTGGAAACCAGGCCTGGAGAACATGTTTCAATGTATACGCGTATTGGCCTGTTTTGATGGGGATGGACAGATTATGCTTTTCTCTTAAAAAGGGTTTATTAATGAGATGTTACCAGTGACTTCAGAAACGCTCAATCTCCTGCAGTATAGTAGAGATTCCAATAGAGTGCCTTATTACAGAGTGTAAATAGAATTGGCAACAAAACACAAAACTTACTTTATGTGTATAAAGAAACAAGAAAATAGTCCTACTCAGAGTAGACCCATGGAAATGCATTGGAAACCAGGCCGTGAGAAGGGGTTCAATGTAAATCAGTAGATTGGCATGCGTTTCTCTTAAAAAGGACTTTTTGTGATATGTTACCAAAAACGCTCAGACTACTTCAATAGTAGTAAAGTGAAGACTTGCTTTTTTCTAAAAAAGGGCTTATTAATGAGATGTTACCAGTGACTTCAGAAACGCTCAATCTCCTGCAGTATAGTAGAGATTCCAATAGAGTGCCTTATTACAGAGTGTAAATAGAATTGGCAACAAAACACAAAACTTACGTTATGTTTATAAAGAAACAAGATAATAGTCCTACTCAGAGTAGACCCATGGAAATGCATTGGAAACCAGGCCGTGAGAACGGGTTTCAATGTAAATCAGTAGATTGGCATGCGTTTCTCTTAAAAAGGACTTTTTGTGATATGTTACCAAAAACGCTCAGACTACTTCAATAGTAGTAAAGTGAAGACTTGCTTTTTTCTTAAAATGGGCTTATTAATGAGATGTTTCCAGTGACTTCAGAAACGCTCAATCTCCTGCAGTATAGTATAGATTCCAGTAGAGTGCCTTATTACAGAGTGTAAATAGAATTGGCAACAAAACACAAAACTTACGTTATGTATATAAAGAAACACGAAAATAGTCCTACTCAGAGTAGACCCATGGAAATGCATTGGAAACCAGGCCGTGAGAACAGGTTTCAATGTAAATCAGTAGAGTGGCATGCGTTTCTCTTAAAAAGGACTTTTTGTGATATGTTACCAAAAACACTCAGACTCCTGCAATATATAGTAAAGACTCCTGTGGAACGTTTTATTGAAGGGTTTAACTAGAATTGGCAACAAAACACAAAACTTACGTTATGTATATAAAGAAACACGAAAATAGTCCTACTCAGAGTAGACCCATGGAAACGCATTGGAAACCAGGCCTGGAGAACATGTTTCAATGTATACGCGTATTGGCCTGTTTTGATGGGGATGGACAGATTATGCTTTTTTCTTAAAAAGGGCTTATTCATGAGATGTTACCAGTGACTTCAGAAACGCTCAATCTCCTGCAGTATAGTAGAGATTCCAATAGAGTGCTTTATTACAGAGTGTAAATAGAATTGGCAACAAAACACAAAACTTACGTTATGTATATAAAGAAACAAGAAAATAGTCCTACTCAGAGTAGACCCATGGAAATGCATTGGAAACCAGGCCGTGAGAACGGGTTTCAATGTAAATCAGTAGATTGGCATGCGTCTCTCTTAAAAAGGACTTTTTGTGATATGTTACCAAAAACGCTCAGTCTAATGAAATATATAGTAAA
Source organism: Elgaria multicarinata webbii (assembly GCF_023053635.1). Taxonomy (NCBI): domain Eukaryota; kingdom Metazoa; phylum Chordata; class Lepidosauria; order Squamata; family Anguidae; genus Elgaria; species Elgaria multicarinata. The sequence continues at coordinate 144,557,685 of NC_086174.1, forward strand.
GACTCCTGTGGAACGTTTTATTGAAGGGTTTAACTAGAATTGGCAACAAAACACAAAACTTACGTTATGTATATAAAGAAACACGAAAATAGTCCTACTCAGAGTAGACCCATGGAAGTGCATTGGAAACCAGGCCTGGAGAACATGTTTCAATGTATACGCGCTTTTGGCCTGTTTTGAAGTGGATGGACAGATAATTCTTTTCTTTTAAAAAGGGCTTATTAATGAGATGTTACCAGTGACTTCAGAAACGCTCAATCTCCTGCAGTATAGTAGAGATTCCAATAGAGTGCCTTATTACAGAGTGTAAATAGAATTGGCAACAAAACACAAAACTTACGTTATGTTTATAAAGAAACAAGATAATAGTCCTACTCAGAGCAGACCCATGGAAATGCATTGGAAACCAGGCCGTGAGAACGGGTTTCAATGTAAATCAGTAGATTGGCATGCGTTTCTCTTAAAAAGGACTTTTTGTGATATGTTACCAAAAACGCTCAGACTACTTCAATAGTAGTAAAGTGAAGACTTGCTTTTTTCTTAAAATGGGCTTATTAATGAGATGTTTCCAGTGACTTCAGAAACGCTCAATCTCCTGCAGTATAGTAGAGATTCCAGTAGAGTGCCTTATTACAGAGTGTAAATAGAATTGGCAACAAAACACAAAACTTACGTTATGTATATAAAGAAACACGAAAATAGTCCTACTCAGAGTAGACCCATGGAAATGCATTGGAAACCAGGACGTGAGAACGGGTTTCAATGTAAATCAGTAGAGTGGCATGCGTTTCTCTTAAAAAGGACTTTTTGTGATATGTTACCAAAAACACTCAGACTCCTGCAATATATAGTAAAGACTCCTGTGGAACGTTTTATTGAAGGGTTTAACTAGAATTGGCAACAAAACACAAAACTTACGTTATGTATATAAAGAAACACGAAAATAGTCCTACTCAGAGTAGACCCATGGAAACGCATTGGAAACCAGGCCTGGAGAACATGTTTCAATGTATACGCGTATTGGCCTGTTTTGATGGGGATGGACAGATTATGCTTTTTTCTTAAAAAGGGCTTATTCATGAGATGTTACCAGTGACTTCAGAAACGCTCAATCTCCTGCAGTATAGTAGAGATTCCAATAGAGTGCTTTATTACAGAGTGTAAATAGAATTGGCAACAAAACACAAAACTTACGTTATGTATATAAAGAAACAAGAAAATAGTCCTACTCAGAGTAGACCCATGGAAATGCATTGGAAACCAGGACGTGAGAACGGGTTTCAATGTAAATCAGTAGAGTGGCATGCGTTTCTCTTAAAAAGGACTTTTTGTGATATGTTACCAAAAACACTCAGACTCCTGCAATATATAGTAAAGACTCCTGTGGAATGTTTTATTGAAGGGTTTAACTAGAATTGGCAACAAAACACAAAACTTACGTTATGTATATAAAGAAACACGAAAATAGTCCTACTCAGAGTAGACCCATGGAAGCGCATTGGAAACCAGGCCTGGAGAACATGTTTCAATGTATACGCGTAATGGTCTATTTTGATGGGGATGGACAGATAATGCTTTTCTCTTAAAAAGGGCTTATTAATGAGATGTTACCAGTGACTTCAGAAACGCTCAATCTCCTGCAGTATAGTAGAGATTCCAATAGAGTGCCTTATTACAGAGTGTAAATAGAATTGGCAACAAAACACAAAACTTACTTTATGTGTATAAAGAAACAAGAAAATAGTCCTACTCAGAGTAGACCCATGGAAATGCATTGGAAACCAGGCCGTGAGAAGGGGTTCAATGTAAATCAGTAGATTGACATGCGTTTCTCTTAAAAAGGACTTTTTGTGATATGTTACCAAAAACGCTCAGACTACTTCAATAGTAGTAAAGTGAGGACTTGCTTTTTTCTTAAAATGGGCTTATTAATGAGATGTTTCCAGTGACTTCAGAAACGCTCAATCTCCTTCAGTATAGTAGAGATTCCAGTAGAGTGCCTTATTACAGAGTGTAAATAGAATTGGCAACAAAACACAAAACTTACGTTATGTATATAAAGAAACACGAAAATAGTCCTACTCAGAGTAGACCCATGGAAATGCATTGGAAACCAGGACGTGAGAACGGGTTTCAATGTAAATCAGTAGAGTGGCATGCGTTTCTCTTAAAAAGGACTTTTTGTGATATGTTACCAAAAACACTCAGACTCCTGCAATATATAGTAAAGACTCCTGTGGAACGTTTTATTGAAGGGTTTAACTAGAATTGGCAACAAAACACAAAACTTACGTTATGTATATAAAGAAACACGAAAATAGTCCTACTCAGAGTAGACCCATGGAAACGCATTGGAAACCAGGCCTGGAGACCATGTTTCAATGTATACGCGTATTGGCCTGTTTTGATGGGGATGGACAGATTATGCTTTTTTCTTAAAAAGGGCTTATTCATGAGATGTTACCAGTGACTTCAGAAACGCTCAATCTCCTGCAGTATAGTAGAGATTCCAATAGAGTGCTTTATTACAGAGTGTAAATAGAATTGGCAACAAAACACAAAACTTACGTTATGTATATAAAGAAACACGAAAATAGTCCTACTCAGAGTAGACCCATGGAAATGCATTGGAAACCAGGCCGTGAGAAGGGGTTCAATGTAAATCAGTAGATTGACATGCGTTTCTCTTAAAAAGGACTTTTTGTGATATGTTACCAAAAACGCTCAGACTACTTCAATAGTAGTAAAGTGAGGACTTGCTTTTTTCTTAAAATGGGCTTATTAATGAGATGTTTCCAGTGACTTCAGAAACGCTCAATCTCCTTCAGTATAGTAGAGATTCCAGTAGAGTGCCTTATTACAGAGTGTAATTAGAATTGGCAACAAAACACAAAACTTACGTTATGTATATAAAGAAACACGAAAATAGTCCTACTCAGAGTAGACCCATGGAAATGCATTGGAAACCAGGACGTGAGAACGGGTTTCAATGTAAATCAGTAGAGTGGCATGCGTTTCTCTTAAAAAGGACTTTTTGTGATATGTTACCAAAAACACTCAGACTCCTGCAATATATAGTAAAGACTCCTGTGGAACGTTTTATTGAAGGGTTTAACTAGAATTGGCAACAAAACACAAAACTTACGTTATGTATATAAAGAAACACGAAAATAGTCCTACTCAGAGTAGACCCATGGAAACGCATTGGAAACCAGGCCTGGAGACCATGTTTCAATGTATACGCGTATTGGCCTGTTTTGATGGGGATGGACAGATTATGCTTTTTTCTTAAAAAGGGCTTATTCATGAGATGTTACCAGTGACTTCAGAAACGCTCAATCTCCTGCAGTATAGTAGAGATTCCAATAGAGTGCTTTATTACAGAGTGTAAATAGAATTGGCAACAAAACACAAAACTTACGTTATGTATATAAAGAAACACGAAAATAGTCCTACTCAGAGTAGACCCATGGAAATGCATTGGAAACCAGGCCGTGAGAACGGGTTTCAATGTAAATCAGTAGATTGGCATGCGTTTCTCTTAAAAAGGACTTTTTGTGATATGTTACCAAAAACGCTCAGACTCCTGCAATATATAGTAAAGACTCCTGTGGAACGTTTTATTGAAGGGTTTAACTAGAATTGGCAACAAAACACAAAACTTACGTTATGTATATAAAGAAACACGAAAATAGTCCTACTCAGAGTAGACCCATGGATACGCATTGGAAACCAGGCCTGGAGAACATGTTTCAATGTATACGCGTATTGGCCTGTTTTGATGGGGGATGGACAGATTATGCTTTTTTCTTAAAAAGAGCTTATTAATGAGATGTTACCAGTGACTTCAGAAACGCTCAATCTCCTGCAGTATAGTAGAGATTCCAATAGAGTGCCTTATTACAGAGTGTAAATAGAATTGGCAACAAAACACAAAACTTACTTTATGTGTATAAAGAAACAAGAAAATAGTCCTACTCAGAGTAGACCCATGGAAATGCATTGGAAACCAGGCCGTGAGAAAGGGTTCAATGTAAATCAGTAGATTGGCATGCGTCTCTCTTAAAAAGGACTTTTTGTGATATGTTACCAAAAACGCTCAGACTACTTCAATAGTAGTAAAGTGAAGACTTGCTTTTTTCTTAAAATGGGCTTATTAATGAGATGTTTCCAGTGACTTCAGAAACGCTCAATCTCCTGCAGTATAGTAGAGATTCCAGTAGAGTGCCTTATTACAGAGTGTAAATAGAATTGGCAACAAAACACAAAACTTACGTTATGTATATAAAGAAACACGAAAATAGTCCTACTCAGAGTAGACCCATGGAAATGCATTGGAAACCAGGACGTGAGAACGGGTTTCAATGTAAATCAGTAGAGTGGCATGCGTTTCTCTTAAAAAGGACTTTTTGTGATATGTTACCAAAAACACTCAGACTCCTGCAATATATAGTAAAGACTCCTGTGGAACGTTTTATTGAAGGGTTTAACTAGAATTGGCAACAAAACACAAAACTTACGTTATGTATATAAAGAAACACGAAAATAGTCCTACTCAGAGTAGACCCATGGATACGCATTGGAAACCAGGCCTGGAGAACATGTTTCAATGTATACGCGTATTGGCCTGTTTTGATGGGGATGGACAGATTATGCTTTTTTCTTAAAAAGAGCTTATTAATGAGATGTTACCAGTGACTTCAGAAACGCTCAATCTCCTGCAGTATAGTAGAGATTCCAATAGAGTGCCTTATTACAGAGTGTAAATAGAATTGGCAACAAAACAAAAACTTTCCTGATGTTTATAAAGAAACACGAAAATAGTCCTACTCAGAGTAGACCCATGGAAATGCATTGGAAACCAGGCCGTGAGAACGGGTTTCAATGTAAATCAGTAGAGTGGCGTGCGTTTCTCTTAAAAAGGACTTTTTGTGATATGTTACCAAAAACGCTCAGACTCCTGCAATATATAGTAAAGACTCAAGCGGAACGTTTTAATGAAGGGTTTAACTAGAATTGGCAACAAAACAAAAAACTTACGTTATGTATATAAAGAAACAGGAAAATAGTCCTACTCAGAGTAGACCCATGGATACGCATTGGAAACCAGGCCTGGAGAACATGTTTCAATGTATACGCGTATTGGCCTGTTTTGATGGGGATGGACAGATTATGCTTTTCTCTTAAAAAGGGCTTATTAATGAGATGATACCAGTGACTTCAAAAACGCTCAATCTCCTGCAGTATAGTAGAGATTCCAATAGAGTGCCTTATTACAGAGTGTAAATAGAATTGGCAACAAAACACAAAACTTACGTTATGTATATAAAGAAACACGAAAATAGTCCTACTCAGAGTAGACCCATGGAAATGCATTGGAAACCAGGCCGTGAGAACGGGTTTCAATGTAAATCAGTAGATTGGCATGCGTTTCTCTTAAAAAGGAGTTTTTGTGTTATGTTACCAAAAACGCTCAGACTCCTGCAATATATAGTAAAGACTCCTGTGGAACGTTTTATTGAAGGGTTTAACTAGAATTGGCAACAAAACACAAAACTTACGTTATGTATATAAAGAAACACGAAAATAGTCGTACTCAGAGTAGACCCATGGAAGCGCAATGGAAACCAGGCCTGGAGAACATGTTTTAATGTATACGCGTATTGGCCTGTATTGATGGGGATGGACAGATTATGCTTTTTTCTTAAAAAGGGCTTATTAATGAGATGTTACCAGTGACTTCAGAAACGCTCAATCTCCTGCAGTATAGTAGAGATTCCAATAGAGTGCCTTATTACAGAGTGTAAATAGAATTGGCAACAAAACACAAAACTTACTTTATGTGTATAAAGAAACAAGAAAATAGTCCTACTCAGAGTAGACCCATGGAAATGCATTGGAAACCAGGCCGTGAGAAGGGGTTTAATGTAAATCAGTAGATTGGCATGCGTTTCTCTTAAAAAGGACTTTTTGTGATATGTTACCAAAAACGCTCAGACTACTTCAATAGTAGTAAAGTGAAGACTTGCTTTTTTCTTAAAATGGGCTTATTAATGAGATGTTTCCAGTGACTTCAGAAACGCTCAATCTCCTGCAGTATAGTAGAGATTCCAATAGAGTGCTTTATTACAGAGTGTAAATAGAATTGGCAACAAAACACAAAACTTACGTTATGTATATAAAGAAACAAGAAAATAGTCCTACTCAGAGTAGACCCATGGAAATGCATTGGAAACCAGGCCGTGAGAACGGGTTTCAATGTAAATCAGTAGATTGGCATGCGTCTCTCTTAAAAAGGACTTTTTGTGATATGTTACCAAAAACGCTCAGTCTAATGCAATATATAGTAAAGACTCCTGTGGAACGTTTTATTGAAGGGTTTAACTAGAATTGGCAACAAAACACAAAACTTACGTTATGTATATAAAGAAACACGAAAATAGTCCTACTCAGAGTAGACCCATGGAAGCGCATTGGAAACCAGGCCTGGAGAACATGTTTCAATGTATACGCGCTTTTGGCCTGTTTTGAAGTGGATGGACAGATAATTCTTTTCTTTTAAAAAGGGCTTATTAATGAGATGTTACCAGTGACTTCAGAAACGCTCAATCTCCTGCAGTATAGTAGAGATTCCAATAGAGTGCCTTATTACAGAGTGTAAATAGAATTGGCAACAAAACACAAAACTTACGTTATGTTTATAAAGAAACAAGATAATAGTCCTACTCAGAGCAGACCCATGGAAATGCATTGGAAACCAGGCCGTGAGAACGGGTTTCAATGTAAATCAGTAGATTGGCATGCGTTTCTCTTAAAAAGGACTTTTTGTGATATGTTACCAAAAACGCTCAGACTACTTCAATAGTAGTAAAGTGAAGACTTGCTTTTTTCTTAAAATGGGCTTATTAATGAGATGTTTCCAGTGACTTCAGAAACGCTCAATCTCCTGCAGTATAGTAGAGATTCCAGTAGAGTGCCTTATTACAGAGTGTAAATAGAATTGGCAACAAAACACAAAACTTACGTTATGTATATAAAGAAACACGAAAATAGTCCTACTCAGAGTAGACCCATGGAAATGCATTGGAAACCAGGCCGTGAGAACTGGTTTCAATGTAAATCAGTAGAGTGGCATGCGTTTCTCTTAAAAAGGACTTTTTGTGATATGTTACCAAAAACACTCAGACTCCTGCAATATATAGTAAAGACTCCTGTGGAACGTTTTATTGAAGGGTTTAACTAGAATTGGCAACAAAACACAAAACTTACGTTATGTATATAAAGAAACACGAAAATAGTCCTACTCAGAGTAGACCCATGGAAACGCATTGGAAACCAGGCCTGGAGAACATGTTTCAATGTATACGCGTATTGGCCTGTTTTGATGGGGATGGACAGATTATGCTTTTTTCTTAAAAAGGGCTTATTCATGAGATGTTACCAGTGACTTCAGAAACGCTCAATCTCCTGCAGTATAGTAGAGATTCCAATAGAGTGCTTTATTACAGAGTGTAAATAGAATTGGCAACAAAACACAAAACTTACGTTATGTATATAAAGAAACAAGAAAATAGTCCTACTCAGAGTAGACCCATGGAAATGCATTGGAAACCAGGCCGTGAGAACGGGTTTCAATGTAAATCAGTAGATTGGCATGAGTTTCTCATAAAAAGGACTTTTTGTGATATGTTACCAAAAACGCTCAGACTCCTGCAATATATAGTAAAGACTCCTGTGGAACGTTTTATTGAAGGGTTTAACTAGAATTGGCAACAAAACACAAAACTTACGTTATGTATATAAAGAAACACGAAAATAGTCCTACTCAGAGTAGACCCATGGAAGCGCATTGGAAACCAGGCCTGGAGAACATGTTTCAATGTATACGCGTAATGGCCTATTTTGATGGGGATGGACAGATAATGCTTTTCTCTTAAAAAGGGCTTATTCATGAGATGTTACCAGTGACTTCAGAAACGCTCAATCTCCTGCAGTATAGTAGAGATTCCAATAGAGTGCCTTATTACAGAGTGTAAATAGAATTGGCAACAAAACACAAAACTTACTTTATGTGTATAAAGAAACAAGAAAATAGTCCTACTCAGAGTAGACCCATGGAAATGCATTGGAAACCAGGCCGTGAGAAGGGGTTCAATGTAAATCAGTAGATTGGCATGCGTTTCTCTTAAAAAGGACTTTTTGTGATATGTTACCAAAAACGCTCAGACTACTTCAATAGTAGTAAAGTGAAGACTTGCTTTTTTCTTAAAAAGGGCTTATTAATGAGATGTTTCCAGTGACTTCAGAAACGCTCAATCTCCTGCAGTATAGTAGAGATTCCAGTAGAGTGCCTTATTACAGAGTGTAAATAGAATTGGCAACAAAACACAAAACTTACGTTATGTATATAAAGAAACACGAAAATAGTCCTACTCAGAGTAGACCCATGGAAACGCATTGGAAACCAGGCCTGGAGAACATGTTTCAATGTATACGCGTATTGGCCTGTTTTGATGGGGATGGACAGATTATGCTTTTTTCTTAAAAAGGGCTTATTCATTAGATGTTACCAGTGACTTCAGAAACGCTCAATCTCCTGCAGTATAGTAGAGATTCCAATAGAGTGCTTTATTACAGAGTGTAAATAGAATTGGCAACAAAACACAAAACTTACGTTATGTATATAAAGAAACAAGAAAATAGTCCTACTCAGAGTAGACCCATGGAAATGCATTGGAAACCAGGCCGTGAGAACGGGTTTCAATGTAAATCAGTAGATTGGCATGCGTCTCTCTTAAAAAGGACTTTTTGTGATATGTTACCAAAAACGCTCAGTCTAATGCAATATATAGTAAAGACTCCTGTGGAACGTTTTATTGAAGGGTTTAACTAGAATTGGCAACAAAACACAAAACTTACGTTATGTATATAAAGAAACACGAAAATAGTCCTACTCAGAGTAGACCCATGGAAGCGCATTGGAAACCAGGCCTGGAGAACATGTTTCAATGTATACGCGCTTTTGGCCTGTTTTGAAGTGGATGGACAGATAATTCTTTTCTTTTAAAAAGGGCTTATTAATGAGATGTTACCAGTGACTTCAGAAACGCTCAATCTCCTGCAGTATAGTAGAGATTCCAATAGAATGCCTTATTACAGAGTGTAAATAGAATTGGCAACAAAACACAAAACTTACGTTATGTTTATAAAGAAACAAGATAATAGTCCTACTCAGAGTAGACCCATGGAAATGCATTGGAAACCAGGCCGTGAGAACGGGTTTCAATGTAAATCAGTAGATTGGCATGCGTTTCTCTTAAAAAGGACTTTTTGTGATATGTTACCAAAAACGCTCAGACTACTTCAATAGTAGTAAAGTGAAGACTTGCTTTTTTCTTAAAATGGGCTTATTAATGAGATGTTTCCAGTGACTTCAGAAACGCTCAATCTCCTGCAGTATAGTAGAGATTCCAGTAGAGTGCCTTATTACAGAGTGTAAATAGAATTGGCAACAAAACACAAAACTTACGTTATGTATATAAAGAAACACGAAAATAGTCCTACTCAGAGTAGACCCATGGAAATGCATTGGAAACCAGGCCGTGAGAACTGGTTTCAATGTAAATCAGTAGAGTGGCATGCGTTTCTCTTAAAAAGGACTTTTTGTGATATGTTACCAAAAACACTCAGACTCCTGCAATATATAGTAAAGACTCCTGTGGAACGTTTTATTGAAGGGTTTAACTAGAATTGGCAACAAAACACAAAACTTACGTTATGTATATAAAGAAACACGAAAATAGTCCTACTCAGAGTAGACCCATGGAAACGCATTGGAAACCAGGCCTGGAGAACATGTTTCAATGTATACGCGTATTGGCCTGTTTTGATGGGGATGGACAGATTATGCTTTTTTCTTAAAAAGGGCTTATTCATGAGATGTTACCAGTGACTTCAGAAACGCTCAATCTCCTGCAGTATAGTAGAGATTCCAATAGAGTGCTTTATTACAGAGTGTAAATAGAATTGGCAACAAAACACAAAACTTACGTTATGTATATAAAGAAACAAGAAAATAGTCCTACTCAGAGTAGACCCATGGAAATGCATTGGAAACCAGGCCGTGAGAACGGGTTTCAATGTAAATCAGTAGATTGGCATGCGTCTCTCTTAAAAAGGACTTTTTGTGATATGTTACCAAAAACGCTCAGTCTAATGAAATATATAGTAAAGACTCCTGTGGAACGTTTTATTGAAGGGTTTAACTAGAATTGGCAACAAAACACAAAACTTACGTTATGTATATAAAGAAACACGAAAATAGTCCTACTCAGAGTAGACCCATGGAAGCGCATTGGAAACCAGGCCTGGAGAACATGTTTCAATGTATACGCGCTTTTGGCCTGTTTTGAAGTGGATGGACAGATAATTCTTTTCTTTTAAAAAGGGCTTATTAATGAGATGTTACCAGTGACTTCAGAAACGCTCAATCTCCTGCAGTATAGTAGAGATTCCAATAGAGTGCTTTATTACAGAGTGTAAATAGAATTGGCAACAAAACACAAAACTTACGTTATGTATATAAAGAAACAAGAAAATAGTCCTACTCAGAGTAGACCCATGGAAATGCATTGGAAACCAGGCCGTGAGAACGGGTTTCAATGTAAATCAGTAGATTGGCATGCGTCTCTCTTAAAAAGGACTTTTTGTGATATGTTACCAAAAACGCTCAGTCTAATGCAATATATAGTAAAGACTCCTGTGGAACGTTTTATTGAAGGGTTTAACTAGAATTGGCAACAAAACACAAAACTTACGTTATGTATATAAAGAAACACGAAAATAGTCCTACTCAGAGTAGACCCATGGAAGCGCATTGGAAACCAGGCCTGGAGAACATGTTTCAATGTATACGCGCTTTTGGCCTGTTTTGAAGTGGATGGACAGATAATTCTTTTCTTTTAAAAAGGGCTTATTAATGAGATGTTACCAGTGACTTCAGAAACGCTCAATCTCCTGCAGTATAGTAGAGATTCCAATAGAATGCCTTATTACAGAGTGTAAATAGAATTGGCAACAAAACACAAAACTTACGTTATGTTTATAAAGAAACAAGATAATAGTCCTACTCAGAGTAGACCCATGGAAATGCATTGGAAACCAGGCCGTGAGAACGGGTTTCAATGTAAATCAGTAGATTGGCATGCGTTTCTCTTAAAAAGGACTTTTTGTGATATGTTACCAAAAACGCTCAGACTACTTCAATAGTAGTAAAGTGAAGACTTGCTTTTTTCTTAAAATGGGCTTATTAATGAGATGTTTCCAGTGACTTCAGAAACGCTCAATCTCCTGCAGTATAGTAGAGATTCCAGTAGAGTGCCTTATTACAGAGTGTAAATAGAATTGGCAACAAAACACAAAACTTACGTTATGTATATAAAGAAACACGAAAATAGTCCTACTCAGAGTAGACCCATGGAAATGCATTGGAAACCAGGCCGTGAGAACTGGTTTCAATGTAAATCAGTAGAGTGGCATGCGTTTCTCTTAAAAAGGACTTTTTGTGATATGTTACCAAAAACACTCAGACTCCTGCAATATATAGTAAAGACTCCTGTGGAACGTTTTATTGAAGGGTTTAACTAGAATTGGCAACAAAACACAAAACTTACGTTATGTATATAAAGAAACACGAAAATAGTCCTACTCAGAGTAGACCCATGGAAACGCATTGGAAACCAGGCCTGGAGAACATGTTTCAATGTATACGCGTATTGGCCTGTTTTGATGGGGATGGACAGATTATGCTTTTTTCTTAAAAAGGGCTTATTCATGAGATGTTACCAGTGACTTCAGAAACGCTCAATCTCCTGCAGTATAGTAGAGATTCCAATAGAGTGCTTTATTACAGAGTGTAAATAGAATTGGCAACAAAACACAAAACTTACGTTATGTATATAAAGAAACAAGAAAATAGTCCTACTCAGAGTAGACCCATGGAAATGCATTGGAAACCAGGCCGTGAGAACGGGTTTCAATGTAAATCAGTAGATTGGCATGCGTCTCTCTTAAAAAGGACTTTTTGTGATATGTTACCAAAAACGCTCAGTCTAATGAAATATATAGTAAAGACTCCTGTGGAACGTTTTATTGAAGGGTTTAACTAGAATTGGCAACAAAACACAAAACTTACGTTATGTATATAAAGAAACACGAAAATAGTCCTACTCAGAGTAGACCCATGGAAGCGCATTGGAAACCAGGCCTGGAGAACATGTTTCAATGTATACGCGCTTTTGGCCTGTTTTGAAGTGGATGGACAGATAATTCTTTTCTTTTAAAAAGGGCTTATTAATGAGATGTTACCAGTGACTTCAGAAACGCTCAATCTCCTGCAGTATAGTAGAGATTCCAATAGAGTGCTTTATTACAGAGTGTAAATAGAATTGGCAACAAAACACAAAACTTACGTTATGTATATAAAGAAACAAGAAAATAGTCCTACTCAGAGTAGACCCATGGAAATGCATTGGAAACCAGGCCGTGAGAACGGGTTTCAATGTAAATCAGTAGATTGGCATGCGTCTCTCTTAAAAAGGACTTTTTGTGATATGTTACCAAAAACGCTCAGTCTAATGCAATATATAGTAAAGACTCCTGTGGAACGTTTTATTGAAGGGTTTAACTAGAATTGGCAACAAAACACAAAACTTACGTTATGTATATAAAGAAACACGAAAATAGTCCTACTCAGAGTAGACCCATGGAAGCGCATTGGAAACCAGGCCTGGAGAACATGTTTCAATGTATACGCGCTTTTGGCCTGTTTTGAAGTGGATGGACAGATAATTCTTTTCTCTTAAAAAGGGCTTATTAATGAGATGTTACCAGTGACTTCAGAAACGCTCAATCTCCTACAGTATAGTAGAGATTCCAATAGAGTGCCTTATTACAGAGTGTAAATAGAATTGGCAACAAAACACAAAACTTACGTTATGTTTATAAAGAAACACGAAAATAGTCCTACTCAGAGTAGACCCATGGAAATGCATTGGAAACAAGGCCGTGAGAACGGGTTTCAATGTAAATCAGTAGATTGGCATGAGTTTCTCATAAAAAGGACTTTTTGTGATATGTTACCAAAAACGCTCAGACTCCTGCAATATATAGTAAAGACTCCTGTGGAACGTTTTATTGAAGGGTTTAACTAGAATTGGCAACAAAACACAAAACTTACGTTATGTATATAAAGAAACACGAAAATAGTCCTACTCAGAGTAGACCCATGGAAGCGCATTGGAAACCAGGCCTGGAGAACATGTTTCAATGTATACGCGCTTTTGGCCTGTTTTGAAGTGGATGGACAGATAATTCTTTTCTTTTAAAAAGGGCTTATTAATGAGATGTTACCAGTGACTTCAGAAACGCTCAATCTCCTGCAGTATAGTAGAGATTCCAATAGAGTGCCTTATTACAGAGTGTAAATAGAATTGGCAACAAAACACAAAACTTACGTTATGTTTATAAAGAAACAAGATAATAGTCCTACTCAGAGTAGACCCATGGAAATGCATTGGAAACCAGGCCGTGAGAACGGGTTTCAATGTAAATCAGTAGATTGGCATGCGTTTCTCTTAAAAAGGACTTTTTGTGATATGTTACCAAAAACGCTCAGACTACTTCAATAGTAGTAAAGTGAAGACTTGCTTTTTTCTTAAAATGGGCTTATTAATGAGATGTTTCCAGTGACTTCAGAAACGCTCAATCTCCTGCAGTATAGTAGAGATTCCAGTAGAGTGCCTTATTACAGAGTGTAAATAGAATTGGCAACAAAGCACAAAACTTACGTTATGTATATAAAGAAACACGAAAATAGTCCTACTCAGAGTAGACCCATGGAAATGCATTGGAAACCAGGCCGTGAGCACTGGTTTCAATGTAAATCAGTAGAGTGGCATGCGTTTCTCTTAAAAAGGACTTTTTGTGATATGTTACCAAAAACACTCAGACTCCTGCAATATATAGTAAAGACTCCTGTGGAACGTTTTATTGAAGGGTTTAACTAGAATTGGCAACAAAACACAAAACTTACGTTATGTATATAAAGAAACACGAAAATAGTCCTACTCAGAGTAGACCCATGGAAACGCATTGGAAACCAGGCCTGGAGAACATGTTTCAATGTATACGCGCTTTTGGCCTATTTTGAAGTGGATGGACAGATAATTCTTTTCTCTTAAAAAGGGCTTATTCATGAGATGTTACCAGTGACTTCAGAAACGCTCAATCTCCTACAGTATAGTAGAGATTCCAATAGAGTGCCTTATTACAGAGTGTAAATAGAATTGGCAACAAAACACATAACTTACGTTATGTTTATAAAGAAACACGAAAATAGTCCTACTCAGAGTAGATCCATGGAAATGCATTGGAAACAAGGCCGTGAGAACGGGTTTCAATGTAAATCAGTAGATTGGCATGCGTCTCTCTTAAAAAGGACTTTTTGTGATATGTTACCAAAAACGCTCAGTCTAATGCAATATATAGTAAAGACTCCTGTGGAACGTTTTATTGAAGGGTTTAACTAGAATTGGCAACAAAACACAAAACTTACGTTATGTATATAAAGAAACACGAAAATAGTCCTACTCAGAGTAGACCCATGGAAGCGCATTGGAAACCAGGCCTGGAGAACATGTTTCAATGTATACGCGCTTTTGGCCTGTTTTGAAGTGGATGGACAGATAATTCTTTTCTCTTAAAAAGGGCTTATTAATGAGATGTTACCAGTGACTTCAGAAACGCTCAATCTCCTGCAGTATAGTAGAGATTCCAATAGAATGCCTTATTACAGAGTGTAAATAGAATTGGCAACAAAACACAAAACTTACGTTATGTTTATAAAGAAACAAGATAATAGTCCTACTCAGAGTAGACCCATGGAAATGCATTGGAAACCAGGCCGTGAGAACGGGTTTCAATGTAAATCAGTAGATTGGCATGCGTTTCTCTTAAAAAGGACTTTTTGTGATATGTTACCAAAAACGCTCAGACTACTTCAATAGTAGTAAAGTGAAGACTTGCTTTTTTCTTAAAATGGGCTTATTAATGAGATGTTTCCAGTGACTTCAGAAACGCTCAATCTCCTGCAGTATAGTAGAGATTCCAGTAGAGTGCCTTATTACAGAGTGTAAATAGAATTGGCAACAAAACACAAAACTTACGTTATGTATATAAAGAAACACGAAAATAGTCCTACTCAGAGTAGACCCATGGAAATGCATTGGAAACCAGGCCTGGAGAACATGTTTCAATGTATACGCGCTTTTGGCCTATTTTGAAGTGGATGGACAGATAATTCTTTTCTCTTAAAAAGGGCTTATTCATGAGATGTTACCAGTGACTTCAGAAACGCTCAATCTCCTACAGTATAGTAGAGATTCCAATAGAGTGCCTTATTACAGAGTGTAAATAGAATTGGCAACAAAACACATAACTTACGTTATGTTTATAAAGAAACACGAAAATAGTCCTACTCAGAGTAGATCCATGGAAATGCATTGGAAACAAGGCCGTGAGAACGGGTTTCAATGTAAATCAGTAGATTGGCATGCGTCTCTCTTAAAAAGGACTTTTTGTGATATGTTACCAAAAACGCTCAGTCTAATGCAATATATAGTAAAGACTCCTGTGGAACGTTTTATTGAAGGGTTTAACTAGAATTGGCAACAAAACACAAAACTTACGTTATGTATATAAAGAAACACGAAAATAGTCCTACTCAGAGTAGACCCATGGAAGCGCATTGGAAACCAGGCCTGGAGAACATGTTTCAATGTATACGCGCTTTTGGCCTGTTTTGAAGTATATGGACAGATAATTCTTTTCTTTTAAAAAGGGCTTATTAATGAGATGTTACCAGTGACTTCAGAAACGCTCAATCTCCTGCAGTATAGTAGAGATTCCAATAGAATGCCTTATTACAGAGTGTAAATAGAATTGGCAACAAAACACAAAACTTACGTTATGTTTATAAAGAAACAAGATAATAGTCCTACTCAGAGAAGACCCATGGAAATGCATTGGAAACCAGGCCGTGAGAACGGGTTTCAATGTAAATCAGTAGATTGGCATGCGTTTCTCTTAAAAAGGACTTTTTGTGATATGTTACCAAAAACGCTCAGACTACTTCAATAGTAGTAAAGTGAAGACTTGCTTTTTTCTTAAAATGGGCTTATTCATGAGATGTTACCAGTGACTTCAGAAACGCTCAATCTCCTGCAGTATAGTAGAGATTCCAGTAGAGTGCCTTATTACAGAGTGTAAATAGAATTGGCAACAAAACACAAAACTTACGTTATGTATATAAAGAAACAAGAAAATAGTCCTACTCAGAGTAGACCCATGGAAATGCATTGGAAACCAGGCCGTGAGAACTGGTTTCAATGTAAATCAGTAGAGTGGCATGCGTTTCTCTTAAAAAGGACTTTTTGTGATATGTTACCAAAAACACTCAGACTCCTGCAATATATAGTAAAGACTCCTGTGGAACGTTTTATTGAAGGGTTTAACTAGAATTGGCAACAAAACACAAAACTTACGTTATGTATATAAAGAAACACGAAAATAGTCCTACTCAAAGTACACCCATGGAAACGCATTGGAAACCAGGCCTGGAGAACATGTTTCAATGTATACGCGTATTGGCCTGTTTTGATGGGGATGGACAGATTATGCTTTTTTCTTAAAAAGGGCTTATTCATGAGATGTTACCAGTGACTTCAGAAACGCTCAATCTCCTGCAGTATAGTAGAGATTCCAATAGAGTGCTTTATTACAGAGTGTAAATAGAATTGGCAACAAAACACAAAACTTACGTTATGTATATAAAGAAACAAGAAAATAGTCCTACTCAGAGTAGACCCATGGAAATGCATTGGAAACCAGGCCGTGAGAACGGGTTTCAATGTAAATCAGTAGATTGGCATGCGTCTCTCTTAAAAAGGACTTTTTGTGATATGTTACCAAAAACGCTCAGTCTAATGCAATATATAGTAAAGACTCCTGTGGAACGTTTTATTGAAGGGTTTAACTAGAATTGGCAACAAAACACAAAACTTACGTTATGTATATAAAGAAACACGAAAATAGTCCTACTCAGAGTAGACCCATGGAAGCGCATTGGAAACCAGGCCTGGAGAACATGTTTCAATGTATACGCGCTTTTGGCCTGTTTTGAAGTGGATGGACAGATAATTCTTTTCTTTTAAAAAGGGCTTATTAATGAGATGTTACCAGTGACTTCAGAAACGCTCAATCTCCTGCAGTATAGTAGAGATTCCAATAGAGTGCCTTATTACAGAGTGTAAATAGAATTGGCAACAAAACACAAAACTTACGTTATGTATATAAAGAAACAAGAAAATAGTCCTACTCAGAGTAGACCCATGGAAATGCATTGGAAACCAGGCCGTGAGAACGGGTTTCAATGTAAATCAGTAGATTGGCATGAGTTTCTCATAAAAAGGACTTTTTGTGATATGTTACCAAAAACGCTCAGACTCCTGCAATATATAGTAAAGACTCCTGTGGAACGTTTTATTGAAGGGTTTAACTAGAATTGGCAACAAAACACAAAACTTACGTTATGTATATAAAGAAACACGAAAATAGTCCTACTCAGAGTAGACCCATGGAAGCGCATTGGAAACCAGGCCTGGAGAACATGTTTCAATGTATACGCGTAATGGCCTATTTTGATGGGGATGGACAGATAATGCTTTTCTCTTAAAAAGGGCTTATTCATGAGATGTTACCAGTGACTTCAGAAACGCTCAATCTCCTGCAGTATAGTAGAGATTCCAATAGAGTGCCTTATTACAGAGTGTAAATAGAATTGGCAACAAAACACAAAACTTACTTTATGTGTATAAAGAAACAAGAAAATAGTCCTACTCAGAGTAGACCCATGGAAATGCATTGGAAACCAGGCCGTGAGAAGGGGTTCAATGTAAATCAGTAGATTGGCATGCGTTTCTCTTAAAAAGGACTTTTTGTGATATGTTACCAAAAACGCTCAGACTACTTCAATAGTAGTAAAGTGAAGACTTGCTTTTTTCTTAAAATGGGCTTATTAATGAGATGTTTCCAGTGACTTCAGAAACGCTCAATCTCCTGCAGTATAGTAGAGATTCCAGTAGAGTGCCTTATTACAGAGTGTAAATAGAATTGGCAACAAAACACAAAACTTACGTTATGTATATAAAGAAACACGAAAATAGTCCTACTCAGAGTAGACCCATGGAAACGCATTGGAAACCAGGCCTGGAGAACATGTTTCAATGTATACGCGTATTGGCCTGTTTTGATGGGGATGGACAGATTATGCTTTTTTCTTAAAAAGGGCTTATTCATGAGATGTTACCAGTGACTTCAGAAACGCTCAATCTCCTGCAGTATAGTAGAGATTCCAATAGAGTGCTTTATTACAGAGTGTAAATAGAATTGGCAACAAAACACAAAACTTACGTTATGTATATAAAGAAACAAGAAAATAGTCCTACTCAGAGTAGACCCATGGAAATGCATTGGAAACCAGGCCGTGAGAACGGGTTTCAATGTAAATCAGTAGATTGGCATGCGTCTCTCTTAAAAAGGACTTTTTGTGATATGTTACCAAAAACGCTCAGTCTAATGCAATATATAGTAAAGACTCCTGTGGAACGTTTTATTGAAGGGTTTAACTAGAATTGGCAACAAAACACAAAACTTACGTTATGTATATAAAGAAACACGAAAATAGTCCTAATCAGAGTAGACCCATGGAAGCGCATTGGAAACCAGGCCTGGAGAACATGTTTCAATGTATACTCGCTTTTGGCCTGTTTTGAAGTGGATGGACAGATAATTCTTTTCTTTTAAAAAGGGCTTATTAATGAGATGTTACCAGTGACTTCAGAAACGCTCAATCTCCTGCAGTATAGTAGAGATTCCAATAGAATGCCTTATTACAGAGTGTAAATAGAATTGGCAACAAAACACAAAACTTACGTTATGTTTATAAAGAAACAAGATAATAGTCCTACTCAGAGTAGACCCATGGAAATGCATTGGAAACCAGGCCGTGAGAACGGGTTTCAATGTAAATCAGTAGATTGGCATGCGTTTCTCTTAAAAAGGACTTTTTGTGATATGTTACCAAAAACGCTCAGACTACTTCAATAGTAGTAAAGTGAAGACTTGCTTTTTTCTTAAAATGGGCTTATTAATGAGATGTTTCCAGTGACTTCAGAAACGCTCAATCTCCTGCAGTATAGTAGAGATTCCAGTAGAGTGCCTTATTACAGAGTGTAAATAGAATTGGCAACAAAACACAAAACTTACGTTATGTATATAAAGAAACACGAAAATAGTCCTACTCAGAGTAGACCCATGGAAATGCATTGGAAACCAGGCCGTGAGAACTGGTTTCAATGTAAATCAGTAGAGTGGCATGCGTTTCTCTTAAAAAGGACTTTTTGTGATATGTTACCAAAAACACTCAGACTCCTGCAATATATAGTAAAGACTCCTGTGGAACGTTTTATTGAAGGGTTTAACTAGAATTGGCAACAAAACACAAAACTTACGTTATGTATATAAAGAAACACGAAAATAGTCCTACTCAGAGTAGACCCATGGAAACGCATTGGAAACCAGGCCTGGAGAACATGTTTCAATGTATACGCGTATTGGCCTGTTTTGATGGGGATGGACAGATTATGCTTTTTTCTTAAAAAGGGCTTATTCATGAGATGTTACCAGTGACTTCAGAAACGCTCAATCTCCTGCAGTATAGTAGAGATTCCAATAGAGTGCTTTATTACAGAGTGTAAATAGAATTGGCAACAAAACACAAAACTTACGTTATGTATATAAAGAAACACGAAAATAGTCCTACTCAGAGTAGACCCATGGAAATGCATTGGAAACCAGGCCGTGAGAACGGGTTTCAATGTAAATCAGTAGATTGGCATGCGTCTCTCTTAAAAAGGACTTTTTGTGATATGTTACCAAAAACGCTCAGACTACTTCAATAGTAGTAAAGTGAAGACTTGCTTTTTTCTTAAAATGGGCTTATTAATGAGATGTTTCCAGTGACTTCAGAAACGCTCAATCTCCTGCAGTATAGTAGAGATTCCAGTAGAGTGCCTTATTACAGAGTGTAAATAGAATTGGCAACAAAACACAAAACTTACGTTATGTATATAAAGAAACACGAAAATAGTCCTACTCAGAGTAGACCCATGGAAATGCATTGGAAACCAGGCCGTGAGAACTGGTTTCAATGTAAATCAGTAGAGTGGCATGCGTTTCTCTTAAAAAGGACTTTTTGTGATATGTTACCAAAAACACTCAGACTCCTGCAATATATAGTAAAGACTCCTGTGGAACGTTTTATTGAAGGGTTTAACTAGAATTGGCAACAAAACACAAAACTTACGTTATGTATATAAAGAAACACGAAAATAGTCCTACTCAGAGTAGACCCATGGAAACGCATTGGAAACCAGGCCTGGAGAACATGTTTCAATGTATACGCGTATTGGCCTGTTTTGATGGGGATGGACAGATTATGCTTTTTTCTTAAAAAGGGCTTATTCATGAGATGTTACCAGTGATTTCAGAAACGCTCAATCTCCTGCAGTATAGTAGAGATTCCAATAGAGTGCTTTATTACAGAGTGTAAATAGAATTGGCAACAAAACACAAAACTTACGTTATGTATATAAAGAAACAAGAAAATAGTCCTACTCAGAGTAGACCCATGGAAATGCATTGGAAACCAGGCCGTGAGAACGGGTTTCAATGTAAATCAGTAGATTGGCATGAGTTTCTCATAAAAAGGACTTTTTGTGATATGTTACCAAAAACGCTCAGACTCCTGCAATATATAGTAAAGACTCCTGTGGAACGTTTTATTGAAGGGTTTAACTAGAATTGGCAACAAAACACAAAACTTACGTTATGTATATAAAGAAACACGAAAATAGTCCTACTCAGAGTAGACCCATGGAAGCGCATTGGAAACCAGGCCTGGAGAACATGTTTCAATGTATACGCGTAATGGCCTATTTTGATGGGGATGGACAGATAATGCTTTTCTCTTAAAAAGGGCTTATTCATGAGATGTTACCAGTGACTTCAGAAACGCTCAATCTCCTGCAGTATAGTAGAGATTCCAATAGAGTGCCTTATTACAGAGTGTAAATAGAATTGGCAACAAAACACAAAACTTACTTTATGTGTATAAAGAAACAAGAAAATAGTCCTACTCAGAGTAGACCCATGGAAATGCATTGGAAACCAGGCCGTGAGAAGGGGTTCAATGTAAATCAGTAGATTGGCATGCGTTTCTCTTAAAAAGGACTTTTTGTGATATGTTACCAAAAACGCTCAGACTACTTCAATAGTAGTAAAGTGAAGACTTGCTTTTTTCTTAAAATGGGCTTATTAATGAGATGTTTCCAGTGACTTCAGAAACGCTCAATCTCCTGCAGTATAGTAGAGATTCCAGTAGAGTGCCTTATTACAGAGTGTAAATAGAATTGGCAACAAAACACAAAACTTACGTTATGTATATAAAGAAACACGAAAATAGTCCTACTCAGAGTAGACCCATGGAAACGCATTGGAAACCAGGCCTGGAGAACATGTTTCAATGTATACGCGTATTGGCCTGTTTTGATGGGGATGGACAGATTATGCTTTTTTCTTAAAAAGGGCTTATTCATGAGATGTTACCAGTGACTTCAGAAACGCTCAATCTCCTGCAGTATAGTAGAGATTCCAATAGAGTGCTTTATTACAGAGTGTAAATAGAATTGGCAACAAAACACAAAACTTACGTTATGTATATAAAGAAACAAGAAAATAGTCCTACTCAGAGTAGACCCATGGAAATGCATTGGAAACCAGGCCGTGAGAACGGGTTTCAATGTAAATCAGTAGATTGGCATGCGTTTCTCTTAAAAAGGATTTTTTGTGATATGTTACCAAAAACGCTCAGACTACTTCAATAGTAGTAAAGTGAAGACTTGCTTTTTTCTTAAAATGGGCTTATTAATGAGATGTTTCCAGTGACTTCAGAAACGCTCAATCTCCTGCAGTATAGTAGAGATTCCAGTAGAGTGCCTTATTACAGAGTGTAAATAGAATTGGCAACAAAACACAAAACTTACGTTATGTATATAAAGAAACACGAAAATAGTCCTACTCAGAGTAGACCCATGGAAATGCATTGGAAACCAGGCCGTGAGAACTGGTTTCAATGTAAATCAGTAGAGTGGCATGCGTTTCTCTTAAAAAGGACTTTTTGTGATATGTTACCAAAAACACTCAGACTCCTGCAATATATAGTAAAGACTCCTGTGGAACGTTTTATTGAAGGGTTTAACTAGAATTGGCAACAAAACACAAAACTTACGTTATGTATATAAAGAAACACGAAAATAGTCCTACTCAGAGTAGACCCATGGAAACGCATTGGAAACCAGGCCTGGAGAACATGTTTCAATGTATACGCGTATTGGCCTGTTTTGATGGGGATGGACAGATTATGCTTTTTTCTTAAAAAGGGCTTATTCATGAGATGTTACCAGTGACTTCAGAAACGCTCAATCTCCTGCAGTATAGTAGAGATTCCAATAGAGTGCCTTATTACAGAGTGTAAATAGAATTGGCAACAAAACACAAAACTTACTTTATGTGTATAAAGAAACAAGAAAATAGTCCTACTCAGAGTAGACCCATGGAAATGCATTGGAAACCAGGCCGTGAGAAGGGGTTCAATGTAAATCAGTAGATTGGCATGCGTTTCTCTTAAAAAGGACTTTTTGTGATATGTTACCAAAAACGCTCAGACTACTTCAATAGTAGTAAAGTGAAGATTTGCTTTTTTCTTAAAATGGGCTTATTAATGAGATGTTTCCAGTGACTTCAGAAACGCTCAATCTCCTGCAGTATAGTAGAGATTCCAGTAGAGTGCCTTATTACAGAGTGTAAATAGAATTGGCAACAAAACACAAAACTTACGTTATGTATATAAAGAAACACGAAAATAGTCCTACTCAGAGTAGACCCATGGAAATGCATTGGAAACCAGGCCGTGAGAACTGGTTTCAATGTAAATCAGTAGAGTGGCATGCGTTTCTCTTAAAAAGGACTTTTTGTGATATGTTACCAAAAACACTCAGACTCCTGCAATATATAGTAAAGACTCCTGTGGAACGTTTTATTGAAGGGTTTAACTAGAATTGGCAACAAAACACAAAACTTACGTTATGTATATAAAGAAACACGAAAATAGTCCTACTCAGAGTAGACCCATGGAAACGCATTGGAAACCAGGCCTGGAGAACATGTTTCAATGTATACGCGTATTGGCCTGTTTTGATGGGGATGGACAGATTATGCTTTTTTCTTAAAAAGGGCTTATTCATGAGATGTTACCAGTGACTTCAGAAACGCTCAATCTCCTGCAGTATAGTAGAGATTCCAATAGAGTGCCTTATTACAGAGTGTAAATAGAATTGGCAACAAAACACAAAACTTACTTTATGTGTATAAAGAAACAAGAAAATAGTCCTACTCAGAGTAGACCCATGGAAATGCATTGGAAACCAGGCCGTGAGAAGGGGTTCAATGTAAATCAGTAGATTGGCATGCGTTTCTCTTAAAAAGGACTTTTTGTGATATGTTACCAAAAACGCTCAGACTACTTCAATAGTAGTAAAGTGAAGATTTGCTTGTTTCTTAAAATGGGCTTATTAATGAGATGTTTCCAGTGACTTCAGAAACGCTCAATCTCCTGCAGTATAGTAGAGATTCCAGTAGAGTGCCTTATTACAGAGTGTAAATAGAATTGGCAACAAAACACAAAACTTACGTTATGTATATAAAGAAACACGAAAATAGTCCTACTCAGAGTAGACCCATGGAAATGCATTGGAAACCAGGCCGTGAGAACTGGTTTCAATGTAAATCAGTAGAGTGGCATGCGTTTCTCTTAAAAAGGACTTTTTGTGATATGTTACCAAAAACACTCAGACTCCTGCAATATATAGTAAAGACTACTGTGGAACGTTTTATTGAAGGGTTTAACTAGAATTGGCAACAAAACACAAAACTTACGTTATGTATATAAAGAAACACGAAAATAGTCCTACTCAGAGTAGACCCATGGAAACGCATTGGAAACCAGGCCTGGAGAACATGTTTCAATGTATACGCGTATTGGCCTGTTTTGATGGGGATGGACAGATTATGCTTTTTTCTTAAAAAGGGCTTATTCATGAGATGTTACCAGTGACTTCAGAAACGCTCAATCTCCTGCAGTATAGTAGAGATTCCAATAGAGTGCCTTATTACAGAGTGTAAATAGAATTGGCAACAAAACACAAAACTTACTTTATGTGTATAAAGAAACAAGAAAATAGTCCTACTCAGAGTAGACCCATGGAAATGCATTGGAAACCAGGCCGTGAGAAGGGGTTCAATGTAAATCAGTAGATTGGCATGCGTTTCTCTTAAAAAGGACTTTTTGTGATATGTTACCAAAAACGCTCAGACTACTTCAATAGTAGTAAAGTGAAGATTTGCTTGTTTCTTAAAATGGGCTTATTAATGAGATGTTTCCAGTGACTTCAGAAACGCTCAATCTCCTGCAGTATAGTAGAGATTCCAGTAGAGTGCCTTATTACAGAGTGTAAATAGAATTGGCAACAAAACACAAAACTTACGTTATGTATATAAAGAAACACGAAAATAGTCCTACTCAGAGTAGACCCATGGAAATGCATTGGAAACCAGGCCGTGAGAACTGGTTTCAATGTAAATCAGTAGAGTGGCATGCGTTTCTCTTAAAAAGGACTTTTTGTGATATGTTACCAAAAACACTCAGACTCCTGCAATATATAGTAAAGACTCCTGTGGAACGTTTTATTGAAGGGTTTAACTAGAATTGGCAACAAAACACAAAACTTACGTTATGTATATAAAGAAACACGAAAATAGTCCTACTCAGAGTAGACCCATGGAAACGCATTGGAAACCAGGCCTGGAGAACATGTTTCAATGTATACGCGTATTGGCCTGTTTTGATGGGGATGGACAGATTATGCTTTTTTCTTAAAAAGGGCTTATTCATGAGATGTTACCAGTGACTTCAGAAACGCTCAATCTCCTGCAGTATAGTAGAGATTCCAATAGAGTGCTTTATTACAGAGTGTAAATAGAATTGGCAACAAAACACAAAACTTACGTTATGTATATAAAGAAACAAGAAAATAGTCGTACTCAGAGTAGACCCATGGAAATGCATTGGAAACCAGGCCGTGAGAACGGGTTTCAATGTAAATCAGTAGATTGGCATGCGTCTCTCTTAAAAAGGACTTTTTGTGATATGTTACCAAAAACGCTCAGTCTAATGCAATATATAGTAAAGACTCCTGTGGAACGTTTTATTGAAGGGTTTAACTAGAATTGGCAACAAAACACAAAACTTACGTTATGTATATAAAGAAACACGAAAATGGTCCTACTCAGAGTAGACCCATGGAAGCGCATTGGAAACCAGGCCTGGAGAACATGTTTCAATGTATACGCGCTTTTGGCCTGTTTTGAAGTGGATGGACAGATAATTCTTTTCTTTTAAAAAGGGCTTATTAATGAGATGTTACCAGTGACTTCAGAAACGCTCAATCTCCTGCAGTATAGTAGAGATTCCAATAGAGTGCCTTATTACAGAGTGTAAATAGAATTGGCAACAAAACACAAAACTTACGTTATGTTTATAAAGAAACAAGATAATAGTCCTACTCAGAGTAGACCCATGGAAATGCATTGGAAACCAGGCCGTGAGAACGGGTTTCAATGTAAATCAGTAGATTGGCATGCGTTTCTCTTAAAAAGGACTTTTTGTGATATGTTACCAAAAACGCTCAGACTACTTCAATAGTAGTAAAGTGAAGACTTGCTTTTTTCTTAAAATGGGCTTATTAATGAGATGTTTCCAGTGACTTCAGAAACGCTCAATCTCCTGCAGTATAGTAGAGATTCCAGTAGAGTGCCTTATTACAGAGTGTAAATAGAATTGGCAACAAAACACAAAACTTACGTTATGTATATAAAGAAACACGAAAATAATCCTACTCAGAGTAGACCCATGGAAATGCATTGGAAACCAGGCCGTGAGAACTGGTTTCAATGTAAATCAGTAGAGTGGCATGCGTTTCTCTTAAAAAGGACTTTTTGTGATATGTTACCAAAAACACTCAGACTCCTGCAATATATAGTAAAGACTCCTGTGGAACGTTTTATTGAAGGGTTTAACTAGAATTGGCAACAAAACACAAAACTTACGTTATGTATATAAAGAAACACGAAAATAGTCCTACTCAGAGTAGACCCATGGAAACGCATTGGAAACCAGGCCTGGAGAACATGTTTCAATGTATACGCGTATTGGCCTGTTTTGATGGGGATGGACAGATTATGCTTTTTTCTTAAAAAGGGCTTATTCATGAGATGTTACCAGTGACTTCAGAAACGCTCAATCTCCTGCAGTATAGTAGAGATTCCAATAGAGTGCTTTATTACAGAGTGTAAATAGAATTGGCAACAAAACACAAAACTTACGTTATGTATATAAAGAAACAAGAAAATAGTCCTACTCAGAGTAGACCCATGGAAATGCATTGGAAACCAGGCCGTGAGAACGGGTTTCAATGTAAATCAGTAGATTGGCATGAGTTTCTCATAAAAAGGACTTTTTGTGATATGTTACCAAAAACGCTCAGACTCCTGCAATATATAGTAAAGACACCTGTGGAACGTTTTATTGAAGGGTTTAACTAGAATTGGCAACAAAACACAAAACTTACGTTATGAATATAAAGAAACACGAAAATAGTCCTACTCAGAGTAGACCCATGGAAGCGCATTGGAAACCAGGCCTGGAGAACATGTTTCAATGTATACGCGTAATGGCCTATTTTGATGGGGATGGACAGATAATGCTTTTCTCTTAAAAAGGGCTTATTCATGAGATGTTACCAGTGACTTCAGAAACGCTCAATCTCCTGCAGTATAGTAGAGATTCCAATAGAGTGCCTTATTACAGAGTGTAAATAGAATTGGCAACAAAACACAAAACTTACTTTATGTGTATAAAGAAACAAGAAAATAGTCCTACTCAGAGTAGACCCATGGAAATGCATTGGAAACCAGGCCGTGAGAAGGGGTTCAATGTAAATCAGTAGATTGGCATGCGTTTCTCTTAAAAAGGACTTTTTGTGATATGTTACCAAAAACGCTCAGACTACTTCAATAGTAGTAAAGTGAAGACTTGCTTTTTTCTTAAAATGGGCTTATTAATGAGATGTTTCCAGTGACTTCAGAAACGCTCAATCTCCTGCAGTATAGTAGAGATTCCAGTAGAGTGCCTTATTACAGAGTGTAAATAGAATTGGCAACAAAACACAAAACTTACGTTATGTTTATAAAGAAACACGAAAATAGTCCTACTCAGAGTAGACCCATGGAAATGCATTGGAAACCAGGCCGTGAGAACTGGTTTCAATGTAAATTAGTAGAGTGGCATGCGTTTCTCTTAAAAAGGACTTTTTGTGATATGTTACCAAAAACACTCAGACTCCTGCAATATATAGTAAAGACTCCTGTGGAACGTTTTATTGAAGGGTTTAACTAGAATTGGCAACAAAACACAAAACTTACGTTATGTATATAAAGAAACACGAAAATAGTCCTACTCAGAGTAGACCCATGGAAACGCATTGGAAACCAGGCCTGGAGAACATGTTTCAATGTATACGCGTATTGGCCTGTTTTGATGGGGATGGACAGATTATGCTTTTTTCTTAAAAAGGGCTTATTCATGAGATGTTACCAGTGACTTCAGAAACGCTCAATCTCCTGCAGTATAGTAGAGATTCCAATAGAGTGCCTTATTACAGAGTGTAAATAGAATTGGCAACAAAACACAAAACTTACGTTATGTTTATAAAGAAACAAGATAATAGTCCTACTCAGAGTAGACCCATGGAAATGCATTGGAAACCAGGCCGTGAGAACGGGTTTCAATGTAAATCAGTAGATTGGCATGCGTTTCTCTTAAAAAGGATTTTTTGTGATATGTTACCAAAAACGCTCAGACTACTTCAATAGTAGTAAAGTGAAGACTTGCTTTTTTCTTAAAATGGGCTTATTAATGAGATGTTTCCAGTGACTTCAGAAACGCTCAATCTCCTGCAGTATAGTAGAGATTCCAGTAGAGTGCCTTATTACAGAATGTAAATAGAATTGGCAACAAAACACAAAACTTACGTTATGTATATAAAGAAACACGAAAATAGTCCTACTCAGAGTAGACCCATGGAAATGCATTGGAAACCAGGCCGTGAGAACTGGTTTCAATGTAAATCAGTAGAGTGGCATGCGTTTCTCTTAAAAAGGACTTTTTGTGATATGTTACCAAAAACACTCAGACTCCTGCAATATATAGTAAAGACTCCTGTGGAACGTTTTATTGAAGGGTTTAACTAGAATTGGCAACAAAACACAAAACTTACGTTATGTATATAAAGAAACACGAAAATAGTCCTACTCAGAGTAGACCCATGGAAACGCATTGGAAACCAGGCCTGGAGAACATGTTTCAATGTATACGCGTATTGGCCTGTTTTGATGGGGATGGACAGATTATGCTTTTTTCTTAAAAAGGGCTTATTCATGAGATGTTACCAGTGACTTCAGAAACGCTCAATCTCCTGCAGTATAGTAGAGATTCCAATAGAGTGCCTTATTACAGAGTGTAAATAGAATTGGCAACAAAACACAAAACTTACTTTATGTGTATAAAGAAACAAGAAAATAGTCCTACTCAGAGTAGACCCATGGAAATGCATTGGAAACCAGGCCGTGAGAAGGGGTTCAATGTAAATCAGTAGATTGGCATGCGTTTCTCTTAAAAAGGACTTTTTGTGATATGTTACCAAAAACGCTCATACTACTTCAATAGTAGTAAAGTGAAGACTTGCTTTTTTCTTAAAATGGGCTTATTAATGAGATGTTTCCAGTGACTTCAGAAACGCTCAATCTCCTGCAGTATAGTAGAGATTCCAGTAGAGTGCCTTATTACAGAGTGTAAATAGAATTGGCAACAAAACACAAAACTTACGTTATGTATATAAAGAAACACGAAAATAGTCCTACTCAGAGTAGACCCATGGAAATGCATTGGAAACCAGGCCGTGAGAACTGGTTTCAATGTAAATCAGTAGAGTGGCATGCGTTTCTCTTAAAAAGGACTTTTTGTGATATGTTACCAAAAACACTCAGACTCCTGCAATATATAGTAAAGACTCCTGTGGAACGTTTTATTGAAGGGTTTAACTAGAATTGGCAACAAAACACAAAACTTACGTTATGTATATAAAGAAACACGAAAATAGTCCTACTCAGAGTAGACCCATGGAAACGCATTGGAAACCAGGCCTGGAGAACATGTTTCAATGTATACGCGTATTGGACTGTTTTGATTGGGATGGACAGATTATGCTTTTTTCTTAAAAAGGGCTTATTCATGAGATGTTACCAGTGACTTCAGAAACGCTCAATCTCCTGCAGTATAGTAGAGATTCGAATAGAGTGCTTTATTACAGAGTGTAAATAGAATTGGCAACAAAACACAAAACTTACGTTATGTATATAAAGAAACAAGAAAATAGTCCTACTCAGAGTAGACCCATGGAAATGCATTGGAAACCAGGCCGTGAGAACGGGTTTCAATGTAAATCAGTAGATTGGCATGCGTCTCTCTTAAAAAGGACTTTTTGTGATATGTTACCAAAAACGCTCAGTCTAATGCAATATATAGTAAAGACTCCTGTGGAACGTTTTATTGAAGGGTTTAACTAGAATTGGCAACAAAACACAAAACTTACGTTATGTATATAAAGAAACACGAAAATAGTCCTACTCAGAGTAGACCCATGGAAATGCATTGGAAACCAGGCCGTGAGAACTGGTTTCAATGTAAATCAGTAGAGTGGCATGCGTTTCTCTTAAAAAGGACTTTTTGTGATATGTTACCAAAAACACTCAGACTCCTGCAATATATAGTAAAGACTCCTGTGGAACGTTTTATTGAAGGGTTTAACTAGAATTGGCAACAAAACACAAAACTTACGTTATGTATATAAAGAAACACGAAAATAGTCCTACTCAGAGTAGACCCATGGAAACGCATTGGAAACCAGGCCTGGAGAACATGTTTCAATGTATACGCGTATTGGCCTGTTTTGATGGGGATGGACAGATTATGCTTTTTTCTTAAAAAGGGCTTATTCATGAGATGTTACCAGTGACTTCAGAAACGCTCAATCTCCTGCAGTATAGTAGAGATTCCAATAGAGTGCTTTATTACAGAGTGTAAATAGAATTGGCAACAAAACACAAAACTTACGTTATGTATTTAAAGAAATACGAAAATAGTCCTACTCAGTGTAGAACATTGGAAGCGCATTGGAAACAAGGCCTGGAGAACATGTTTCAATGTATACGCGTATTGGCCTGTTTTGATGGGGATGGACAGATAATGCTTTTCTCTTAAAAAGGGCTTATTAATGAGATGTTACCAGTGACTTCAGAAACGCTCAATCTCCTACAGTATAGTAGAGATTCCAATAGAGTGCCTTATTACAGAGTGTAAATAGAATTGGCAACAAAACACAAAACTTACGTTATGTTTATAAAGAAACACGAAAATAGTCCTACTCAGAGTAGACCCATGGAAATGCATTGGAAACCAGGCCGTGAGAACGGGTTTCAATGTAAATCAGTAGAGTGGCATGCGTTTCTCTTAAAAAGGACTTTTTGTGATATGTTACCAAAAACACTCAGACTCCTGCAATATATAGTAAAGACTCCTGTGGAACGTTTTATTGAAGGGTTTAACTAGAATTGGCAACAAAACACAAAACTTACGTTATGTATATAAAGAAACACGAAAATAGTCCTACTCAGAGTAGACCCATGGAAGCGCATTGGAAACCAGGCCTGGAGAACATGTTTCAATGTATACGCGTAATGGCCTGTTTTGATGGGGATGCAGAGATAATGCTTTTCTCTTAAAAAGGGCTTATTAATGAGATGTTACCAGTGACTTCAGAAACGCTCAATCTCCTGCAGTATAGTAGAGATTCCAATAGAGTGCCTTATTACAGAGTGTAAATAGAATTGGCAACAAAACAAAAACTTTCCTGATGTTTATAAAGAAAAACGAAAATAGTCCTACTCAGAGTAGACCCATGGAAATGCATTGGAAACCAGGCCGTGAGAACGGGTTTCAATGTAAATCAGTAGATTGGCATGCGTTTCTCTTAAAAAGGACTTTTTGTGATATGTTACCAAAAACGCTCAGACTACTTCAATAGTAGTAAAGTGAAGACTTGCTTTTTTCTTAAAATGGGCTTATTAATGAGATGTTTCCAGTGACTTCAGAAACGCTCAATCTCCTGCAGTATAGTAGAGATTCCAGTAGAGTGCCTTATTACAGAGTGTAAATAGAATTGGCAACAAAACACAAAACTTACGTTATGTATATAAAGAAACACGAAAATAGTCCTACTCAGAGTAGACCCATGGAAATGCATTGGAAACCAGGCCGTGAGAACAGGTTTCAATGTAAATCAGTAGAGTGGCATGCGTTTCTCTTAAAAAGGACTTTTTGTGATATGTTACCAAAAACACTCAGACTCCTGCAATATATAGTAAAGACTCCTGTGGAACGTTTTATTGAAGGGTTTAACTAGAATTGGCAACAAAACACAAAACTTACGTTATGTATATAAAGAAACACGAAAATAGTCCTACTCAGAGTAGACCCATGGAAACGCATTGGAAACCAGGCCTGGAGAACATGTTTCAATGTATACGCGTATTGGCCTGTTTTGATGGGGATGGACAGATTATGCTTTTTTCTTAAAAAGGGCTTATTCATGAGATGTTACCAGTGACTTCAGAAACGCTCAATCTCCTGCAGTATAGTAGAGATTCCAATAGAGTGCTTTATTACAGAGTGTAAATAGAATTGGCAACAAAACACAAAACTTACGTTATGTATATAAAGAAACAAGAAAATAGTCCTACTCAGAGTAGACCCATGGAAATGCATTGGAAACCAGGCCGTGAGAACGGGTTTCAATGTAAATCAGTAGATTGGCATGCGTCTCTCTTAAAAAGGACTTTTTGTGATATGTTACTAAAAACGCTCCGTCTAATGCAATATATAGTAAAGACTCCTGTGGAACGTTTTATTGAAGGGTTTAACTAGAATTGGCAACAAAACACAAAACTTACGTTATGTATATAAAGAAACACGAAAATAGTCCTACTCAGAGTAGACCCATGGAAGCGCATTGGAAACCAGGCCTGGAGAACATGTTTCAATGTATACGCGCTTTTGGCCTGTTTTGAAGTGGATGGACAGATAATTCTTTTCTTTTAAAAAGGGCTTTTTAATGAGATGTTACCAGTGACTTCAGAAACGCTCAATCTCCTGCAGTATAGTAGAGATTCCAATAGAGTGCCTTATTACAGAGTGTAAATAGAATTGGCAACAAAACACAAAACTTACGTTATGTTTATAAAGAAACAAGATAATAGTCCTACTCAGAGCAGACCCATGGAAATGCATTGGAAACCAGGCCGTGAGAACGGGTTTCAATGTAAATCAGTAGATTGGCATGCGTTTCTCTTAAAAAGGACTTTTTGTGATATGTTACCAAAAACGCTCAGACTACTTCAATAGTAGTAAAGTGAAGACTTGCTTTTTTCTTAAAATGGGCTTATTAATGAGATGTTTCCAGTGACTTCAGAAACGCTCAATCTCCTGCAGTATAGTAGAGATTCCAGTAGAGTGCCTTATTACAGAGTGTAAATAGAATTGGCAACAAAACACAAAACTTACGTTATGTATATAAAGAAACACGAAAATAGTCCTACTCAGAGTAGACCCATGGAAATGCATTGGAAACCAGGCCGTGAGAACGGGTTTCAATGTAAATCAGTAGATTGGCATGAGTTTCTCATAAAAAGGACTTTTTGTGATATGTTACCAAAAACGCTCAGACTCCTGCAATATATAGTAAAGACTCCTGTGGAACGTTTTATTGAAGGGTTTAACTAGAATTGGCAACAAAACACAAAACTTACGTTATGTATATAAAGAAACACGAAAATAGTCCTACTCAGAGTAGACCCATGGAAGCGCATTGGAAACCAGGCCTGGAGAACATGTTTCAATGTATACGCGTAATGGCCTATTTTGATGGGGATGGACAGATAATGCTTTTCTCTTAAAAAGGGCTTATTCATGAGATGTTACCAGTGACTTCAGAAACGCTCAATCTCCTGCAGTATAGTAGAGATTCCAATAGAGTGCCTTATTACAGAGTGTAAATAGAATTGGCAACAAAACACAAAACTTACTTTATGTGTATAAAGAAAGAAGAAAATAGTCCTACTCAGAGTAGACCCATGGAAATGCATTGGAAACCAGGCCGTGAGAAGGGGTTCAATGTAAATCAGTAGATTGGCATGCGTTTCTCTTAAAAAGGACTTTTTGTGATATGTTACCAAAAACGCTCAGACTACTTCAATAGTAGTAAAGTGAAGACTTGCTTTTTTCTTAAAATGGGCTTATTAATGAGATGTTTATAGTGACTTCAGAAACGCTCAATCTCCTGCAGTATAGTAGAGATTCCAGTAGAGTGCCTTATTACAGAGTGTAAATAGAATTGGCAACAAAACACAAAACTTACGTTATGTATATAAAGAAACACGAAAATAGTCCTACTCAGAGTAGACCCATGGAAACGCATTGGAAACCAGGCCTGGAGAACATGTTTCAATGTATACGCGTATTGGCCTGTTTTGATGGGGATGGACAGATTATGCTTTTTTCTTAAAAAGGGCTTATTCATGAGATGTTACCAGTGACTTCAGAAACGCTCAATCTCCTGCAGTATAGTAGAGATTCCAATAGAGTGCTTTATTACAGAGTGTAAATAGAATTGGCAACAAAACACAAAACTTACGTTATGTATATAAAGAAACAAGAAAATAGTCCTACTCAGAGTAGACCCATGGAAATGCATTGGAAACCAGGCCGTGAGAACGGGTTTCAATGTAAATCAGTAGATTGGCATGCGTCTCTCTTAAAAAGGACTTTTTGTGATATGTTACCAAAAACGCTCAGTCTAATTCAATAAAGAGTAAAGACTCCTGTGGAACGTTTTATTGAAGGGTTTAACTAGAATTGGCAACAAAACACAAAACTTACGTTATGTATATAAAGAAACACGAAAATAGTCCTACTCAGAGTAGACCCATGGAAGCGCATTGGAAACCAGGCCTGGAGAACATGTTTCAATGTAGACGCGCTTTTGGCCTGTTTTGAAGTGGATGGACAGATAATTCTTTTCTTTTAAAAAGGGCTTATTAATGAGATGTTACCAGTGACTTCAGAAACGCTCAATCTCCTGCAGTATAGTAGAGATTCCAATAGAGTGCCTTATTACAGAGTGTAAATAGAATTGGCAACAAAACACAAAACTTACGTTATGTTTATAAAGAAACAAGATAATAGTCCTACTCAGAGTAGACCCATGGAAATGCATTGGAAACCAGGCCGTGAGAACGGGTTTCAATGTAAATCAGTAGATTGGCATGCGTTTCTCTTAAAAAGGACTTTTTGTGATATGTTACCAAAAACGCTCAGACTACTTCAATAGTAGTAAAGTGAAGACTTGCTTTTTTCTTAAAATGGGCTTATTAATGAGATGTTTCCAGTGACTTCAGAAACGCTCAATCTCCTGCAGTATAGTAGAGATTCCAGTAGAGTGCCTTATTACAGAGTGTAAATAGAATTGGCAACAAAACACAAAACTTACGTTATGTATATAAAGAAACACGAAAATAGTCCTACTCAGAGTAGACCCATGGAAATGCATTGGAAACCAGGCCGTGAGAACTGGTTTCAATGTAAATCAGTAGAGTGGCATGCGTTTCTCTTAAAAAGGACTTTTTGTGATATGTTACCAAAAACACTCAGACTCCTGCAATATATAGTAAAGACTCCTGTGGAACGTTTTATTGAAGGGTTTAACTAGAATTGGCAACAAAACACAAAACTTACGTTATGTATATAAAGAAACACGAAAATAGTCCTACTCAGAGTAGACCCATGGAAACGCATTGGAAACCAGGCCTGGAGAACATGTTTCAATGTATACGCGTATTGGCCTGTTTTGATGGGGATGGACAGATTATGCTTTTTTCTTAAAAAGGGCTTATTCATGAGATGTTACCAGTGACTTCAGAAATGCTCAATCTCCTGCAGTATAGTAGAGATTCCAGTAGAGTGCCTTATTACAGAGTGTAAATAGAATTGGCAACAAAACACAAAACTTACGTTATGTATATAAAGAAACAAGAAAATAGTCCTACTCAGAGTAGACCCATGGAAATGCATTGGAAACCAGGCCGTGAGAACTGGTTTCAATGTAAATCAGTAGAGTGGCATGCGTTTCTCTTAAAAAGGACTTTTTGTGATATGTTACCAAAAACACTCAGACTCCTGCAATATATAGTAAAGACTCCTGTGGAACGTTTTATTGAAGGGTTTAACTAGAATTGGCAACAAAACACAAAACTTACGTTATGTATATAAAGAAACACGAAAATAGTCCTACTCAAAGTACACCCATGGAAACGCATTGGAAACCAGGCCTGGAGAACATGTTTCAATGTATACGCGTATTGGCCTGTTTTGATGGGGATGGACAGATTATGCTTTTTTCTTAAAAAGGGCTTATTCATGAGATGTTACCAGTGACTTCAGAAACGCTCAATCTCCTGCAGTATAGTAGAGATTCCAATAGAGTGCTTTATTACAGAGTGTAAACAGAATTGGCAACAAAACACAAAACTTACGTTATGTATATAAAGAAACAAGAAAATAGTCCTACTCAGAGTAGACCCATGGAAATGCATTGGAAACCAGGCCGTGAGAACGGGTTTCAATGTAAATCAGTAGATTGGCATGCGTCTCTCTTAAAAAGGACTTTTTGTGATATGTTACCAAAAACGCTCAGTCTAATGCAATATATAGTAAAGACTCCTGTGGAACGTTTTATTGAAGGGTTTAACTAGAATTGGCAACAAAACACAAAACTTACGTTATGTATATAAAGAAACACGAAAATAGTCCTACTCAGAGTAGACCCATGGAAGCGCATTGGAAACCAGGCCTGGAGAACATGTTTCAATGTATACGCGCTTTTGGCCTGTTTTGAAGTGGATGGACAGATAATTCTTTTCTTTTAAAAAGGGCTTATTAATGAGATGTTTCCAGTGACTTCAGAAACGCTCAATCTCCTGCAGTATAGTAGAGATTCCAGTAGAGTGCCTTATTACAGAGTGTAAATAGAATTGGCAACAAAACACAAAACTTACGTTATGTATATAAAGAAACACGAAAATAGTCCTACTCAGAGTAGACCCATGGAAATGCATTGGAAACCAGGCCGTGAGAACTGGTTTCAATGTAAATCAGTAGAGTGGCATGCGTTTCTCTTAAAAAGGACTTTTTGTGATATGTTACCAAAAACACTCAGACTCCTGCAATATATAGTAAAGACTCCTGTGGAACGTTTTATTGAAGGGTTTAACTAGAATTGGCAACAAAACACAAAACTTACGTTATGTATATAAAGAAACACGAAAATAGTCCTACTCAGAGTAGACCCATGGAAACGCATTGGAAACCAGGCCTGGAGAACATGTTTCAATGTATACGCGTATTGGCCTGTTTTGATGGGGATGGACAGATTATGCTTTTTTCTTAAAAAGGGCTTATTCATGAGATGTTACCAGTGACTTCAGAAACGCTCAATCTCCTGCAGTATAGTAGAGATTCCAATAGAGTGCCTTATTACAGAGTGTAAATAGAATTGGCAACAAAACACAAAACTTACTTTATGTGTATAAAGAAACAAGAAAATAGTCCTACTCAGAGTAGACCCATGGAAATGCATTGGAAACCAGGCCGTGAGAAGGGGTTCAATGTAAATCAGTAGATTGGCATGCGTTTCTCTTAAAAAGGACTTTTTGTGATATGTTACCAAAAACGCTCAGACTACTTCAATAGTAGTAAAGTGAAGATTTGCTTGTTTCTTAAAATGGGCTTATTAATGAGATGTTTCCAGTGACTTCAGAAACGCTCAATCTCCTGCAGTATAGTAGAGATTCCAGTAGAGTGCCTTATTACAGAGTGTAAATAGAATTGGCAACAAAACACAAAACTTACGTTATGTATATAAAGAAACACGAAAATAGTCCTACTCAGAGTAGACCCATGGAAATGCATTGGAAACCAGGCCGTGAGAACTGGTTTCAATGTAAATCAGTAGAGTGGCATGCGTTTCTCTTAAAAAGGACTTTTTGTGATATGTTACCAAAAACACTCAGACTCCTGCAATATATAGTAAAGACTCCTGTGGAACGTTTTATTGAAGGGTTTAACTAGAATTGGCAACAAAACACAAAACTTACGTTATGTATATAAAGAAACACGAAAATAGTCCTACTCAGAGTAGACCCATGGAAACGCATTGGAAACCAGGCCTGGAGAACATGTTTCAATGTATACGCGTATTGGCCTGTTTTGATGGGGATGGACAGATTATGCTTTTTTCTTAAAAAGGGCTTATTCATGAGATGTTACCAGTGACTTCAGAAACGCTCAATCTCCTGCAGTATAGTAGAGATTCCAATAGAGTGCCTTATTACAGAGTGTAAATAGAATTGGCAACAAAACACAAAACTTACTTTATGTGTATAAAGAAACAAGAAAATAGTCCTACTCAGAGTAGACCCATGGAAATGCATTGGAAACCAGGCCGTGAGAAGGGGTTCAATGTAAATCAGTAGATTGGCATGCGTTTCTCTTAAAAAGGACTTTTTGTGATATGTTACCAAAAACGCTCAGACTACTTCAATAGTAGTAAAGTGAAGATTTGCTTGTTTCTTAAAATGGGCTTATTAATGAGATGTTTCCAGTGACTTCAGAAACGCTCAATCTCCTGCAGTATAGTAGAGATTCCAGTAGAGTGCCTTATTACAGAGTGTAAATAGAATTGGCAACAAAACACAAAACTTACGTTATGTATATAAAGAAACACGAAAATAGTCCTACTCAGAGTAGACCCATGGAAATGCATTGGAAACCAGGCCGTGAGAACTGGTTTCAATGTAAATCAGTAGATTGGCATGCGTTTCTCTTAAAAAGGACTTTTTGTGATATGTTACCAAAAACACTCAGACTCCTGCAATATATAGTAAAGACTCCTGTGGAACGTTTTATTGAAGGGTTTAACTAGAATTGGCAACAAAACACAAAACTTACGTTATGTATATAAAGAAACACGAAAATAGTCCTACTCAGAGTAGACCCATGGAAACGCATTGGAAACCAGGCCTGGAGAACATGTTTCAATGTATACGCGTATTGGCCTGTTTTGATGGGGATGGACAGATTATGCTTTTTTCTTAAAAAGGGCTTATTCATGAGATGTTACCAGTGACTTCAGAAACGCTCAATCTCCTGCAGTATAGTAGAGATTCCAATAGAGTGCTTTATTACAGAGTGTAAATAGAATTGGCAACAAAACACAAAACTTACGTTATGTATATAAAGAAACAAGAAAATAGTCCTACTCAGAGTAGACCCATGGAAATGCATTGGAAACCAGGCCGTGAGAACGGGTTTCAATGTAAATCAGTAGATTGGCATGCGTCTCTCTTAAAAAGGACTTTTTGTGATATGTTACCAAAAACGCTCAGTCTAATGCAATATATAGTAAAGACTCCTGTGGAACGTTTTATTGAAGGGTTTAACTAGAATTGGCAACAAAACACAAAACTTACGTTATGTATATAAAGAAACACGAAAATAGTCCTACTCAGAGTAGACCCATGGAAGCGCATTGGAAACCAGGCCTGGAGAACATGTTTCAATGTATACGCGCTTTTGGCCTGTTTTGAAGTGGATGGACAGATAATTCTTTTCTTTTAAAAAGGGCTTATTAATGAGATGTTACCAGTGACTTCAGAAACGCTCAATCTCCTGCAGTATAGTAGAGATTCCAATAGAGTGCCTTATTACAGAGTGTAAATAGAATTGGCAACAAAACACAAAACTTACGTTATGTTTATAAAGAAACAAGATAATAGTCCAACTCAGAGTAGACCCATGGAAATGCATTGGAAACCAGGCCGTGAGAACGGGTTTCAATGTAAATCAGTAGATTGGCATGCGTTTCTCTTAAAAAGGACTTTTTGTGATATGTTACCAAAAACGCTCAGACTACTTCAATAGTAGTAAAGTGAAGACTTGCTTTTTTCTTAAAATGGGCTTATTAATGAGATGTTTCCAGTGACTTCAGAAACGCTCAATCTCCTGCAGTATAGTAGAGATTCCAGTAGAGTGCCTTATTACAGAGTGTAAATAGAATTGGCAACAAAACACAAAACTTACGTTATGTATATAAAGAAACACGAAAATAATCCTACTCAGAGTAGACCCATGGAAATGCATTGGAAACCAGGCCGTGAGAACTGGTTTCAATGTAAATCAGTAGAGTGGCATGCGTTTCTCTTAAAAAGGACTTTTTGTGATATGTTACCAAAAACACTCAGACTCCTGCAATATATAGTAAAGACTCCTGTGGAACGTTTTATTGAAGGGTTTAACTAGAATTGGCAACAAAACACAAAACTTACGTTATGTATATAAAGAAACACGAAAATAGTCCTACTCAGAGTAGACCCATGGAAACGCATTGGAAACCAGGCCTGGAGAACATGTTTCAATGTATACGCGTATTGGCCTGTTTTGATGGGGATGGACAGATTATGCTTTTTTCTTAAAAAGGGCTTATTCATGAGATGTTACCAGTGACTTCAGAAACGCTCAATCTCCTGCAGTATAGTAGAGATTCCAATAGAGTGCCTTATTACAGAATGTAAATAGAATTGGCAACAAAACACAAAACTTACTTTATGTGTATAAAGAAACAAGAAAATAGTCCTACTCAGAGTAGACCCATGGAAATGCATTGGAAACCAGGCCGTGAGAAGGGGTTCAATGTAAATCAGTAGATTGGCATGCGTTTCTCTTAAAAAGGACTTTTTGTGATATGTTACCAAAAACGCTCATACTACTTCAATAGTAGTAAAGTGAAGACTTGCTTTTTTCTTAAAATGGGCTTATTAATGAGATGTTTCCAGTGACTTCAGAAACGCTCAATCTCCTGCAGTATAGTAGAGATTCCAGTAGAGTGCCTTATTACAGAGTGTAAATAGAATTGGCAACAAAACACAAAACTTACGTTATGTATATAAAGAAACACGAAAATAGTCCTACTCAGAGTAGACCCATGGAAATGCATTGGAAACCAGGCCGTGAGAACTGGTTTCAATGTAAATCAGTAGAGTGGCATGCGTTTCTCTTAAAAAGGACTTTTTGTGATATGTTACCAAAAACACTCAGACTCCTGCAATATATAGTAAAGACTCCTGTGGAACGTTTTATTGAAGGGTTTAACTAGAATTGGCAACAAAACACAAAACTTACGTTATGTATATAAAGAAACACGAAAATAGTCCTACTCAGAGTAGACCCATGGAAACGCATTGGAAACCAGGCCTGGAGAACATGTTTCAATGTATACGCGTATTGGACTGTTTTGATTGGGATGGACAGATTATGCTTTTTTCTTAAAAAGGGCTTATTCATGAGATGTTACCAGTGACTTCAGAAACGCTCAATCTCCTGCAGTATAGTAGAGATTCGAATAGAGTGCTTTATTACAGAGTGTAAATAGAATTGGCAACAAAACACAAAACTTACGTTATGTATATAAAGAAACAAGAAAATAGTCCTACTCAGAGTAGACCCATGGAAATGCATTGGAAACCAGGCCGTGAGAACGGGTTTCAATGTAAATCAGTAGATTGGCATGCGTCTCTCTTAAAAAGGACTTTTTGTGATATGTTACCAAAAACGCTCAGTCTAATGCAATATATAGTAAAGACTCCTGTGGAACGTTTTATTGAAGGGTTTAACTAGAATTGGCAACAAAACACAAAACTTACGTTATGTATATAAAGAAACACGAAAATAGTCCTACTCAGAGTAGACCCATGGAAATGCATTGGAAACCAGGCCGTGAGAACTGGTTTCAATGTAAATCAGTAGAGTGGCATGCGTTTCTCTTAAAAAGGACTTTTTGTGATATGTTACCAAAAACACTCAGACTCCTGCAATATATAGTAAAGACTCCTGTGGAACGTTTTATTGAAGGGTTTAACTAGAATTGGCAACAAAACACAAAACTTACGTTATGTATATAAAGAAACACGAAAATAGTCCTACTCAGAGTAGACCCATGGAAGCGCATTGGAAACCAGGCCTGGAGAACATGTTTCAATGTATACGCGCTTTTGGCCTGTTTTGAAGTGGATGGACAGATAATTCTTTTCTTTTAAAAAGGGCTTATTAATGAGATGTTACCAGTGACTTCAGAAACGCTCAATCTCCTGCAGTATAGTAGAGATTCCAATAGAGTGCCTTATTACAGAGTGTAAATAGAATTGGCAACAAAACACAAAACTTACGTTATGTTTATAAAGAAACAAGATAATAGTCCTACTCAGAGCAGACCCATGGAAATGCATTGGAAACCAGGCCGTGAGAACGGGTTTCAATGTAAATCAGTAGATTGGCATGCGTTTCTCTTAAAAAGGACTTTTTGTGATATGTTACCAAAAACGCTCAGACTACTTCAATAGTAGTAAAGTGAAGACTTGCTTTTTTCTTAAAATGGGCTTATTAATGAGATGTTTCCAGTGACTTCAGAAACGCTCAATCTCCTGCAGTATAGTAGAGATTCCAGTAGAGTGCCTTATTACAGAGTGTAAATAGAATTGGCAACAAAACACAAAACTTACGTTATGTATATAAAGAAACACGAAAATAGTCCTACTCAGAGTAGACCCATGGAAATGCATTGGAAACCAGGCCGTGAGAACGGGTTTCAATGTAAATCAGTAGATTGGCATGAGTTTCTCATAAAAAGGACTTTTTGTGATATGTTACCAAAAACGCTCAGACTCCTGCAATATATAGTAAAGACTCCTGTGGAA
Organism: Elgaria multicarinata webbii; assembly: GCF_023053635.1. Classification (NCBI taxonomy): domain Eukaryota; kingdom Metazoa; phylum Chordata; class Lepidosauria; order Squamata; family Anguidae; genus Elgaria; species Elgaria multicarinata. The sequence continues at coordinate 144,600,012 of NC_086174.1, forward strand.
CGTTTTATTGAAGGGTTTAACTAGAATTGGCAACAAAACACAAAACTTACGTTATGTATATAAAGAAACACGAAAATAGTCCTACTCAGAGTAGACCCATGGAAGCGCATTGGAAACCAGGCCTGGAGAACATGTTTCAATGTATACGCGTAATGGCCTATTTTGATGGGGATGGACAGATAATGCTTTTCTCTTAAAAAGGGCTTATTCATGAGATGTTACCAGTGACTTCAGAAACGCTCAATCTCCTGCAGTATAGTAGAGATTCCAATAGAGTGCCTTATTACAGAGTGTAAATAGAATTGGCAACAAAACACAAAACTTACTTTATGTGTATAAAGAAACAAGAAAATAGTCCTACTCAGAGTAGACCCATGGAAATGCATTGGAAACCAGGCCGTGAGAAGGGGTTCAATGTAAATCAGTAGATTGGCATGCGTTTCTCTTAAAAAGGACTTTTTGTGATATGTTACCAAAAACGCTCAGACTACTTCAATAGTAGTAAAGTGAAGACTTGCTTTTTTCTTAAAATGGGCTTATTAATGAGATGTTTATAGTGACTTCAGAAACGCTCAATCTCCTGCAGTATAGTAGAGATTCCAGTAGAGTGCCTTATTACAGAGTGTAAATAGAATTGGCAACAAAACACAAAACTTACGTTATGTATATAAAGAAACACGAAAATAGTCCTACTCAGAGTAGACCCATGGAAACGCATTGGAAACCAGGCCTGGAGAACATGTTTCAATGTATACGCGTATTGGCCTGTTTTGATGGGGATGGACAGATTATGCTTTTTTCTTAAAAAGGGCTTATTCATGAGATGTTACCAGTGACTTCAGAAACGCTCAATCTCCTGCAGTATAGTAGAGATTCCAATAGAGTGCTTTATTACAGAGTGTAAATAGAATTGGCAACAAAACACAAAACTTACGTTATGTATATAAAGAAACAAGAAAATAGTCCTACTCAGAGTAGACCCATGGAAATGCATTGGAAACCAGGCCGTGAGAACGGGTTTCAATGTAAATCAGTAGATTGGCATTCGTCTCTCTTAAAAAGGACTTTTTGTGATATGTTACCAAAAACGCTCAGTCTAATGCAATATATAGTAAAGACTCCTGTGGAACGTTTTATTGAAGGGTTTAACTAGAATTGGCAACAAAACACAAAACTTACGTTATGTATATAAAGAAACACGAAAATAGTCCTACTCAGAGTAGACCCATGGAAGCGCATTGGAAACCAGGCCTGGAGAACATGTTTCAATGTATACGCGCTTTTGGCCTGTTTTGAAGTGGATGGACAGATAATTCTTTTCTTTTAAAAAGGGCTTATTAATGAGATGTTACCAGTGACTTCAGAAACGCTCAATCTCCTGCAGTATAGTAGAGATTCCAATAGAGTGCCTTATTACAGAGTGTAAATAGAATTGGCAACAAAACACAAAACTTACGTTATGTTTATAAAGAAACAAGATAATAGTCCTACTCAGAGTAGACCCATGGAAATGCATTGGAAACCAGGCCGTGAGAACGGGTTTCAATGTAAATCAGTAGATTGGCATGCGTTTTTCTTAAAAAGGACTTTTTGTGATATGTTACCAAAAACGCTCAGACTACTTCAATAGTAGTAAAGTGAAGACTTGCTTTTTTCTTAAAATGGGCTTATTAATGAGATGTTTCCAGTGACTTCAGAAACGCTCAATCTCCTGCAGTATAGTAGAGATTCCAGTAGAGTGCCTTATTACAGAGTGTAAATAGAATTGGCAACAAAACACAAAACTTACGTTATGTATATAAAGAAACACGAAAATAGTCCTACTCAGAGTAGACCCGTGGAAATGCATTGGAAACCAGGCCGTGAGAACTGGTTTCAATGTAAATCAGTAGAGTGGCATGCGTTTCTCTTAAAAAGGACTTTTTGTGATATGTTACCAAAAACACTCAGACTCCTGCAATATATAGTAAAGACTCCTGTGGAACGTTTTATTGAATGGTTTAACTAGAATTGGCAACAAAACACAAAACTTACGTTATGTATATAAAGAAACACGAAAATAGTCCTACTCAGAGTAGACCCATGGAAACGCATTGGAAACCAGGCCTGGAGAACATGTTTCAATGTATACGCGTATTGGCCTGTTTTGATGGGGATGGACAGATTATGCTTTTTTCTTAAAAAGGGCTTATTCATGAGATGTTACCAGTGACTTCAGAAACGCTCAATCTCCTGCAGTATAGTAGAGATTCCAATAGAGTGCTTTATTACAGAGTGTAAATAGAATTGGCAACAAAACACAAAACTTACGTTATGTATATAAAGAAACAAGAAAATAGTCCTACTCAGAGTAGACCCATGGAAATGCATTGGAAACCAGGCCGTGAGAACGGGTTTCAATGTAAATCAGTAGATTGGCATGAGTTTCTCATAAAAAGGACTTTTTGTGATATGTTACCAAAAACGCTCAGACTCCTGCAATATATAGTAAAGACTCCTGTGGAACGTTTTATTGAAGGGTTTAACTAGAATTGGCAACAAAACACAAAACTTACGTTATGTATATAAAGAAACACGAAAATAGTCCTACTCAGAGTAGACCCATGGAAGCGCATTGGAAACCAGGCCTGGAGAACATGTTTCAATGTATACGCGTAATGGCCTATTTTGATGGGGATGGACAGATAATGCTTTTCTCTTAAAAAGGGCTTATTAATGAGATGTTACCAGTGACTTCAGAAACGCTCAATCTCCTGCAGTATAGTAGAGATTCCAATAGAGTGCCTTATTACAGAGTGTAAATAGAATTGGCAACAAAACACAAAACTTACTTTATGTGTATAAAGAAACAAGAAAATAGTCCTACTCAGAGCAGACCCATGGAAATGCATTGGAAACCAGGCCGTGAGAAGGGGTTCAATGTAAATCAGTAGATTGGCATGCGTTTCTCTTAAAAAGGACTTTTTGTGATATGTTACCAAAAACGCTCAGACTACTTCAATAGTAGTAAAGTGAAGACTTGCTTTTTTCTTAAAATGGGCTTATTAATGAGATGTTTCCAGTGACTTCAGAAACGCTCAATCTCCTGCAGTATAGTAGAGATTCCAGTAGAGTGCCTTATTACAGAGTGTAAATAGAATTGGCAACAAAACACAAAACTTACGTTATGTATATAAAGAAACACGAAAATAGTCCTACTCAGAGTAGACTCATGGAAATGCATTGGAAACCAGGCCGTGAGAACTGGTTTCAATGTAAATCAGTAGAGTGGCATGCGTTTCTCTTAAAAAGGACTTTTTGTGATATGTTACCAAAAACACTCAGACTCCTGCAATATATAGTAAAGACTCCTGTGGAACGTTTTATTGAAGGGTTTAACTAGAATTGGCAACAAAACACAAAACTTACGTTATGTATATAAAGAAACACGAAAATAGTCCTACTCAGAGTAGACCCATGGAAACGCATTGGAAACCAGGCCTGGAGAACATGTTTCAATGTATACGCGTATTGGCCTGTTTTGATGGGGATGGACAGATTATGCTTTTTTCTTAAAAAGGGCTTATTCATGAGATGTTACCAGTGACTTCAGAAACGCTCAATCTCCTGCAGTATAGTAGAGATTCCAATAGAGTGCCTTATTACAGAGTGTAAATAGAATTGGCAACAAAACACAAAACTTACGTTATGTTTATAAAGAAACAAGATAATAGTCCTACTCAGAGTAGACCCATGGAAATGCATTGGAAACCAGGCCGTGAGAACGGGTTTCAATGTAAATCAGTAGATTGGCATGCGTTTCTCTTAAAAAGGATTTTTTGTGATATGTTACCAAAAACGCTCAGACTACTTCAATAGTAGTAAAGTGAAGACTTGCTTTTTTCTTAAAATGGGCTTATTAATGAGATGTTTCCAGTGACTTCAGAAACGCTCAATCTCCTGCAGTATAGTAGAGATTCCAGTAGAGTGCCTTATTACAGAGTGTAAATAGAATTGGCAACAAAACACAAAACTTACGTTATGTATATAAAGAAACACGAAAATAGTCCTACTCAGAGTAGACCCATGGAAATGCATTGGAAACCAGGCCGTGAGAACTGGTTTCAATGTAAATCAGTAGAGTGGCATGCGTTTCTCTTAAAAAGGACTTTTTGTGATATGTTACCAAAAACACTCAGACTCCTGCAATATATAGTAAAGACTCCTGTGGAACGTTTTATTGAAGGGTTTAACTAGAATTGGCAACAAAACACAAAACTTACGTTATGTATATAAAGAAACACGAAAATAGTCCTACTCAGAGTAGACCCATGGAAACGCATTGGAAACCAGGCCTGGAGAACATGTTTCAATGTATACGCGTATTGGCCTGTTTTGATGGGGATGGACAGATTATGCTTTTTTCTTAAAAAGGGCTTATTCATGAGATGTTACCAGTGACTTCTGAAACGCTCAATCTCCTGCAGTATAGTAGAGATTCCAATAGAGTGCTTTATTACAGAGTGTAAATAGAATTGGCAACAAAACACAAAACTTACGTTATGTATATAAAGAAACAAGAAAATAGTCCTACTCAGAGTAGACCCATGGAAATGCATTGGAAACCAGGCCGTGAGAACGGGTTTCAATGTAAATCAGTAGATTGGCATGCGTCTCTCTTAAAAAGGACTTTTTGTGATATGTTACCAAAAACGCTCAGTCTAATGCAATATATAGTAAAGACTCCTGTGGAACGTTTTATTGAAGGGTTTAACTAGAATTGGCAACAAAACACAAAACTTACGTTATGTATATAAAGAAACACGAAAATAGTCCTACTCAGAGTAGACCCATGGAAGCGCATTGGAAACCAGGCCTGGAGAACATGTTTCAATGTATACGCGCTTTTGGCCTGTTTTGAAGTGGATGGACAGATAATTCTTTTCTTTTAAAAAGGGCTTATTAATGAGATGTTACCAGTGACTTCAGAAACGCTCAATCTCCTGCAGTATAGTAGAGATTCCAATAGAGTGCCTTATTACAGAGTGTAAATAGAATTGGCAACAAAACACAAAACTTACGTTATGTTTATAAAGAAACAAGATAATAGTCCTACTCAGAGTAGACCCATGGAAATGCATTGGAAACCAGGCCGTGAGAACGGGTTTCAATGTAAATCAGTAGATTGGCATGCGTTTCTCTTAAAAAGGACTTTTTGTGATATGTTACCAAAAACGCTCAGACTACTTCAATAGTAGTAAAGTGAAGACTTGCTTTTTTCTTAAAATGGGCTTATTAATGAGATGTTTCCAGTGACTTCAGAAACGCTCAATCTCCTGCAGTATAGTAGAGATTCCAGTAGAGTGCCTTATTACAGAGTGTAAATAGAATTGGCAACAAAACACAAAACTTACGTTATGTATATAAAGAAACACGAAAATAGTCCTACTCAGAGTAGACCCATGGAAATGCATTGGAAACCAGGCCGTGAGAACTGGTTTCAATGTAAATCAGTAGAGTGGCATGCGTTTCTCTTAAAAAGGACTTTTTGTGATATGTTACCAAAAACACTCAGACTCCTGCAATATATAGTAAAGACTCCTGTGGAACGTTTTATTGAAGGGTTTAACTAGAATTGGCAACAAAACACAAAACTTACGTTATGTATATAAAGAAACACGAAAATAGTCCTACTCAGAGTAGACCCATGGAAGCGCATTGGAAACCAGGCCTGGAGAACATGTTTCAATGTATACGCGTAATGGCCTATTTTGATGGGGATGGACAGATAATGCTTTTCTCTTAAAAAGGGCTTATTAATGAGATGTTACCAGTGACTTCAGAAACGCTCAATCTCCTGCAGTATAGTAGAGATTCCAATAGAGTGCCTTATTACAGAGTGTAAATAGAATTGGCAACAAAACACAAAACTTACTTTATGTGTATAAAGAAACAAGAAAATAGTCCTACTCAGACTAGACCCATGGAAATGCATTGGAAACCAGGCCGTGAGAAGGGGTTCAATGTAAATCAGTAGATTGGCATGCGTTTCTCTTAAAAAGGACTTTTTGTGATATGTTACCAAAAACGCTCAGACTACTTCAATAGTAGTAAAGTGAAGACTTGCTTTTTTCTTAAAATGGGCTTATTAATGAGATGTTTCCAGTGACTTCAGAAACGCTCAATCTCCTGCAGTATAGTAGAGATTCCAGTAGAGTGCCTTATTACAGAGTGTAAATAGAATTGGCAACAAAACACAAAACTTACGTTATGTTTATAAAGAAACACGAAAATAGTCCTACTCAGAGTAGACCCATGGAAATGCATTGGAAACCAGGCCGTGAGAACTGGTTTCAATGTAAATTAGTAGAGTGGCATGCGTTTCTCTTAAAAAGGACTTTTTGTGATATGTTACCTAAAACACTCAGACTCCTGCAATATATAGTAAAGACTCCTGTGGAACGTTTTATTGAAGGGTTTAACTAGAATTGGCAACAAAACACAAAACTTACGTTATGTATATAAAGAAACACGAAAATAGTCCTACTCAGAGTAGACCCATGGAAACGCATTGGAAACCAGGCCTGGAGAACATGTTTCAATGTATACGCGTATTGGCCTGTTTTGATGGGGATGGACAGATTATGCTTTTTTCTTAAAAAGGGCTTATTCATGAGATGTTACCAGTGACTTCAGAAACGCTCAATCTCCTGCAGTATAGTAGAGATTTCAATAGAGTGCCTTATTACAGAGTGTAAATAGAATTGGCAACAAAACACAAAACTTACGTTATGTTTATAAAGAAACAAGATAATAGTCCTACTCAGAGTAGACCCATGGAAATGCATTGGAAACCAGGCCGTGAGAACGGGTTTCAATGTAAATCAGTAGATTGGCATGCGTTTCTCTTAAAAAGGATTTTTTGTGATATGTTACCAAAAACGCTCAGACTACTTCAATAGTAGTAAAGTGAAGACTTGCTTTTTTCTTAAAATGGGCTTATTAATGAGATGTTTCCAGTGACTTCAGAAACGCTCAATCTCCTGCAGTATAGTAGAGATTCCAGTAGAGTGCCTTATTACAGAATGTAAATAGAATTGGCAACAAAACACAAAACTTACGTTATGTATATAAAGAAACACGAAAATAGTCCTACTCAGAGTAGACCCATGGAAATGCATTGGAAACCAGGCCGTGAGAACTGGTTTCAATGTAAATCAGTAGAGTGGCATGCGTTTCTCTTAAAAAGGACTTTTTGTGATATGTTACCAAAAACACTCAGACTCCTGCAATATATAGTAAAGACTCCTGTGGAACGTTTTATTGAAGGGTTTAACTAGAATTGGCAACAAAACACAAAACTTACGTTATGTATATAAAGAAACACGAAAATAGTCCTACTCAGAGTAGACCCATGGAAACGCATTGGAAACCAGGCCTGGAGAACATGTTTCAATGTATACGCGTATTGGCCTGTTTTGATGGGGATGGACAGATTATGCTTTTTTCTTAAAAAGGGCTTATTCATGAGATGTTACCAGTGACTTCAGAAACGCTCAATCTCCTGCAGTATAGTAGAGATTCCAATAGAGTGCCTTATTACAGAGTGTAAATAGAATTGGCAACAAAACACAAAACTTACTTTATGTGTATAAAGAAACAAGAAAATAGTCCTACTCAGAGTAGACCCATGGAAATGCATTGGAAACCAGGCCGTGAGAAGGGGTTCAATGTAAATCAGTAGATTGGCATGCGTTTCTCTTAAAAAGGACTTTTTGTGATATGTTACCAAAAACGCTCATACTACTTCAATAGTAGTAAAGTGAAGACTTGCTTTTTTCTTAAAATGGGCTTATTAATGAGATGTTTCCAGTGACTTCAGAAACGCTCAATCTCCTGCAGTATAGTAGAGATTCCAGTAGAGTGCCTTATTACAGAGTGTAAATAGAATTGGCAACAAAACACAAAACTTACGTTATGTATATAAAGAAACACGAAAATAGTCCTACTCAGAGTAGACCCATGGAAATGCATTGGAAACCAGGCCGTGAGAACTGGTTTCAATGTAAATCAGTAGAGTGGCATGCGTCTCTCTTAAAAAGGACTTTTTGTGATATGTTACCAAAAACGCTCAGTCTAATGCAATATATAGTAAAGACTCCTGTGGAACGTTTTATTGAAGGGTTTAACTAGAATTGGCAACAAAACACAAAACTTACGTTATGTATATAAAGAAACACGAAAATAGTCCTACTCAGAGTAGACCCATGGAAATGCATTGGAAACCAGGCCGTGAGAACTTGTTTCAATGTAAATCAGTAGAGTGGCATGCGTTTCTCTTAAAAAGGACTTTTTGTGATATGTTACCAAAAACACTCAGACTCCTGCAATATATAGTAAAGACTCCTGTGGAACGTTTTATTGAAGGGTTTAACTAGAATTGGCAACAAAACACAAAACTTACGTTATGTATATAAAGAAAAACGAAAATAGTCCTACTCAGAGTAGACCCATGGAAACGCATTGGAAACCAGGCCTGGAGAACATGTTTCAATGTATACGCGTATTGGCCTGTTTTGATGGGGATGGACAGATTATGCTTTTTTCTTAAAAAGGGCTTATTCATGAGATGTTACCAGTGACTTCAGAAACGCTCAATCTCCTGCAGTATAGTAGAGATTCCAATAGAGTGCTTTATTACAGAGTGTAAATAGAATTGGCAACAAAACACAAAACTTACGTTATGTATTTAAAGAAATACGAAAATAGTCCTACTCAGAGTAGAACATTGGAAGCGCATTGGAAACCAGGCCGTGAGAACGGGTTTCAATGTAAATCAGTAGATTGGCATGAGTTTCTCATAAAAAGGACTTTTTGTGATATGTTACCAAAAACGCTCAGACTCCTGCAATATATAGTAAAGACTCCTGTGGAACGTTTTATTGAAGGGTTTAACTAGAATTGGCAACAAAACACAAAACTTACGTTATGTATATAAAGAAACACGAAAATAGTCCTACTCAGAGTAGACCCATGGAAGCGCATTGGAAACCAGGCCTGGAGAACATGTTTCAATGTATACGCGTAATGGCCTATTTTGATGGGGATGGACAGATAATGCTTTTCTCTAAAAAAGGGCTTATTAATGAGATGTTACCAGTGACTTCAGAAACACTCAATCTCCTGCAGTATAGTAGAGATTCCAATAGAGTGCCTTATTACAGAGTGTAAATAGAATTGGCAACAAAACACAAAACTTACTTTATGTGTATAAAGAAACAAGAAAATAGTCCTACTCAGAGTAGACCCATGGAAATGCATTGGAAACCAGGCCGTGAGAAGGGGTTCAATGTAAATCAGTAGATTGGCATGCGTTTCTCTTAAAAAGGACTTTTTGTGATATGTTACCAAAAACGCTCAGACTACTTCAATAGTAGTAAAGTGAAGACTTGCTTTTTTCTTAAAATGGGCTTATTAATGAGATGTTTCCAGTGACTTCAGAAACGCTCAATCTCCTGCAGTATAGTAGAGATTCCAGTAGAGTGCCTTATTACAGAGTGTAAATAGAATTGGCAACAAAACACAAAACTTACGTTATGTTTATAAAGAAACACGAAAATAGTCCTACTCAGAGTAGACCCATGGAAATGCATTGGAAACCAGGCCGTGAGAACTGGTTTCAATGTAAATTAGTAGAGTGGCATGCGTTTCTCTTAAAAAGGACTTTTTGTGATATGTTACCTAAAACACTCAGACTCCTGCAATATATAGTAAAGACTCCTGTGGAACGTTTTATTGAAGGGTTTAACTAGAATTGGCAACAAAACACAAAACTTACGTTATGTATATAAAGAAACACGAAAATAGTCCTACTCAGAGTAGACCCATGGAAACGCATTGGAAACCAGGCCTGGAGAACATGTTTCAATGTATACGCGTATTGGCCTGTTTTGATGGGGATGGACAGATTATGCTTTTTTCTTAAAAAGGGCTTATTCATGAGATGTTACCAGTGACTTCAGAAACGCTCAATCTCCTGCAGTATAGTAGAGATTTCAATAGAGTGCCTTATTACAGAGTGTAAATAGAATTGGCAACAAAACACAAAACTTACGTTATGTTTATAAAGATACAAGATAATAGTCCTACTCAGAGTAGACCCATGGAAATGCATTGGAAACCAGGCCGTGAGAACGGGTTTCAATGTAAATCAGTAGATTGGCATGCGTTTCTCTTAAAAAGGATTTTTTGTGATATGTTACCAAAAACGCTCAGACTACTTCAATAGTAGTAAAGTGAAGACTTGCTTTTTTCTTAAAATGGGCTTATTAATGAGATGTTTCCAGTGACTTCAGAAACGCTCAATCTCCTGCAGTATAGTAGAGATTCCAGTAGAGTGCCTTATTACAGAATGTAAATAGAATTGGCAACAAAACACAAAACTTACGTTATGTATATAAAGAAACACGAAAATAGTCCTACTCAGAGTAGACCCATGGAAATGCATTGGAAACCAGGCCGTGAGAACGGGTTTCAATGTAAATCAGTAGAGTGGCATGCGTTTCTCTTAAAAAGGACTTTTTGTGATATGTTACCAAAAACACTCAGACTCCTGCAATATATAGTAAAGACTCCTGTGGAACGTTTTATTGAAGGGTTTAACTAGAATTGGCAACAAAACACAAAACTTACGTTATGTATATAAAGAAACACGAAAATAGTCCTACTCAGAGTAGACCCATGGAAACGCATTGGAAACCAGGCCTGGAGAACATGTTTCAATGTATACGCGTATTGGCCTGTTTTGATGGGGATGGACAGATTATGCTTTTTTCTTAAAAAGGGCTTATTCATGAGATGTTACCAGTGACTTCAGAAACGCTCAATCTCCTGCAGTATAGTAGAGATTCCAATAGAGTGCCTTATTACAGAGTGTAAATAGAATTGGCAACAAAACACAAAACTTACTTTATGTGTATAAAGAAACAAGAAAATAGTCCTACTCAGAGTAGACCCATGGAAATGCATTGGAAACCAGGCCGTGAGAAGGGGTTCAATGTAAATCAGTAGATTGGCATGCGTTTCTCTTAAAAAGGACTTTTTGTGATATGTTACCAAAAACGCTCATACTACTTCAATAGTAGTAAAGTGAAGACTTGCTTTTTTCTTAAAATGGGCTTATTAATGAGATGTTTCCAGTGACTTCAGAAACGCTCAATCTCCTGCAGTATAGTAGAGATTCCAGTAGAGTGCCTTATTACAGAGTGTAAATAGAATTGGCAACAAAACACAAAACTTACGTTATGTATATAAAGAAACACGAAAATAGTCCTACTCAGAGTAGACCCATGGAAATGCATTGGAAACCAGGCCGTGAGAACTGGTTTCAATGTAAATCAGTAGAGTGGCATGCGTCTCTCTTAAAAAGGACTTTTTGTGATATGTTACCAAAAACGCTCAGTCTAATGCAATATATAGTAAAGACTCCTGTGGAACGTTTTATTGAAGGGTTTAACTAGAATTGGCAACAAAACACAAAACTTACGTTATGTATATAAAGAAACACGAAAATAGTCCTACTCAGAGTAGACCCATGGAAATGCATTGGAAACCAGGCCGTGAGAACTTGTTTCAATGTAAATCAGTAGAGTGGCATGCGTTTCTCTTAAAAAGGACTTTTTGTGATATGTTACCAAAAACACTCAGACTCCTGCAATATATAGTAAAGACTCCTGTGGAACGTTTTATTGAAGGGTTTAACTAGAATTGGCAACAAAACACAAAACTTACGTTATGTATATAAAGAAAAACGAAAATAGTCCTACTCAGAGTAGACCCATGGAAACGCATTGGAAACCAGGCCTGGAGAACATGTTTCAATGTATACGCGTATTGGCCTGTTTTGATGGGGATGGACAGATTATGCTTTTTTCTTAAAAAGGGCTTATTCATGAGATGTTACCAGTGACTTCAGAAACGCTCAATCTCCTGCAGTATAGTAGAGATTCCAATAGAGTGCTTTATTACAGAGTGTAAATAGAATTGGCAACAAAACACAAAACTTACGTTATGTATTTAAAGAAATACGAAAATAGTCCTACTCAGAGTAGAACATTGGAAGCGCATTGGAAACAAGGCCTGGAGAACATGTTTCAATGTATACGCGTATTGGCCTGTTTTGATGGGGATGGAAAGATAATGCTTTTCTCTTAAAAAGGGCTTATTAATGAGATGTTACCAGTGACTTCAGAAACGCTCAATCTCCTACAGTATAGTAGAGATTCCAATAGAGTGCCTTATTACAGAGTGTAAATAGAATTGGCAACAAAACACAAAACTTACGTTATGTTTATAAAGAAACACGAAAATAGTCCTACTCAGAGTAGACCCATGGAAATGCATTGGAAACCAGGCCGTGAGAACGGGTTTCAATGTAAATCAGTAGATTGGCATGAGTTTCTCATAAAAAGGACTTTTTGTGATATGTTACCAAAAACGCTCAGACTCCTGCAATATATAGTAAAGACTCCTGTGGAACGTTTTATTGAAGGGTTTAACTAGAATTGGCAACAAAACACAAAACTTACGTTATGTATATAAAGAAACACGAAAATAGTCCTACTCAGAGTAGACCCATGGAAGCGCATTGGAAACCAGGCCTGGAGAACATGTTTCAATGTATACGCGTAATGGCCTATTTTGATGGGGATGGACAGATAATGCTTTTCTCTAAAAAAGGGCTTATTAATGAGATGTTACCAGTGACTTCAGAAACACTCAATCTCCTGCAGTATAGTAGAGATTCCAATAGAGTGCCTTATTACAGAGTGTAAATAGAATTGGCAACAAAACACAAAACTTACTTTATGTGTATAAAGAAACAAGAAAATAGTCCTACTCAGAGTAGACCCATGGAAATGCATTGGAAACCAGGCCGTGAGAAGGGGTTCAATGTAAATCAGTAGATTGGCATGCGTTTCTCTTAAAAAGGACTTTTTGTGATATGTTACCAAAAACGCTCAGACTACTTCAATAGTAGTAAAGTGAAGACTTGCTTTTTTCTTAAAATGGGCTTATTAATGAGATGTTTCCAGTGACTTCAGAAACGCTCAATCTCCTGCAGTATAGTAGAGATTCCAGTAGATTGCCTTATTACAGAGTGTAAATAGAATTGGCAACAAAACACAAAACTTACGTTATGTATATAAAGAAACACGAAAATAGTCCTACTCAGAGTAGACCCATGGAAATGCATTGGAAACCAGGCCGTGAGAACTGGTTTCAATGTAAATCAGTAGAGTGGCATGCGTTTCTCTTAAAAAGGACTTTTTGTGATATGTTACCAAAAACACTCAGACTCCTGCAATATATAGTAAAGACTCCTGTGGAACGTTTTATTGAAGGGTTTAACTAGAATTGGCAACAAAACACAAAACTTACGTTATGTATATAAAGAAACACGAAAATAGTCCTACTCAGAGTAGACCCATGGAAACGCATTGGAAACCAGGCCTGGAGAACATGTTTCAATGTATACGCGTATTGGCCTGTTTTGATGGGGATGGACAGATTATGCTTTTTTCTTAAAAAGGGCTTATTAATGAGATGTTACCAGTGACTTCAGAAACGCTCAATCTCCTGCAGTATAGTAGAGATTCCAATAGAGTGCTTTATTACAGAGTGTAAATAGAATTGGCAACAAAACACAAAACTTACGTTATGTATATAAAGAAACAAGAAAATAGTCCTACTCAGAGTAGACCCATGGAAGCGCATTGGAAACCAGGCCTGGGGAACATGTTTCAATGTATACGCGCTTTTGGCCTGTTTTGAAGTGGATGGACAGATAATTCTTTTCTCTTAAAAAGGGCTTATTAATGAGATGTTACCAGTGACTTCAGAAACGCTCAATCTCCTGCAGTATAGTAGAGATTCCAATAGAGTGCCTTATTACAGAGTGTAAATAGAATTGGCAACAAAACACAAAACTTACGTTATGTTTATAAAGAAACAAGATAATAGTCCTACTCAGAGTAGACCCATGGAAATGCATTGGAAACCAGGCCGTGAGAACGGGTTTCAATGTAAATCAGTAGATTGGCATGCGTTTCTCTTAAAAAGGACTTTTTGTGATATGTTACCAAAAACGCTCAGACTACTTCAATAGTAGTAAAGTGAAGACTTGCTTTTTTCTTAAAATGGGCTTATTAATGAGATGTTTCCAGTGACTTCAGAAACGCTCAATCTCCTGCAGTATAGTAGAGATTCCAGTAGAGTGCCTTATTACAGAGTGTAAATAGAATTGGCAACAAAACACAAAACTTACGTTATGTATATAAAGAAACACGAAAATAGTCCTACTCAGAGTAGACCCATGGAAATGCATTGGAAACCAGGCCGTGAGAACAGGTTTCAATGTAAATCAGTAGAGTGGCATGCGTTTCTCTTAAAAAGGACTTTTTGTGATATGTTACCAAAAACACTCAGACTCCTGCAATATATAGTAAAGACTCCTGTGGAACGTTTTATTGAAGGGTTTAACTAGAATTGGCAACAAAACACAAAACTTACGTTATGTATATAAAGAAACACGAAAATAGTCCTACTCAGAGTAGACCCATGGAAACGCATTGGAAACCAGGCCTGGAGAACATGTTTCAATGTATACGCGTATTGGCCTGTTTTGATGGGGATGGACAGATTATGCTTTTTTCTTAAAAAGGGCTTATTCATGAGATGTTACCAGTGACTTCAGAAACGCTCAATCTCCTGCAGTATAGTAGAGATTCCAATAGAGTGCTTTATTACAGAGTGTAAATAGAATTGGCAACAAAACACAAAACTTACGTTATGTATATAAAGAAACAAGAAAATAGTCCTACTCAGAGTAGACCCATGGAAATGCATTGGAAACCAGGCCGTGAGAACGGGTTTCAATGTAAATCAGTAGATTGGCATGCGTCTCTCTTAAAAAGGACTTTTTGTGATATGTTACCAAAAACGCTCAGTCTAATGCAATATATAGTAAAGACTCCTGTGGAACGTTTTATTGAAGGGTTTAACTAGAATTGGCAACAAAACACAAAACTTACGTTATGTATATAAAGAAACACGAAAATAGTCCTACTCAGAGTAGACCCATGGAAGCGCATTGGAAACCAGGCCTGGAGAGCATGTTTCAATGTATACGCGCTTTTGGCCTGTTTTGAAGTGGATGGACAGATAATTCTTTTCTTTTAAAAAGGGCTTATTAATGAGATGTTACCAGTGACTTCAGAAACGCTCAATCTCCTGCAGTATAGTAGAGATTCCAATAGAGTGCCTTATTACAGAGTGTAAATAGAATTGGCAACAAAACACAAAACTTACGTTATGTTTATAAAGAAACAAGATAATAGTCCTACTCAGAGTAGACCCATGGAAATGCATTGGAAACCAGGCCGTGAGAACGGGTTTCAATGTAAATCAGTAGAGTGGCGTGCGTTTCTCTTAAAAAGGACTTTTTGTGAAATGTTACCAAAAACGCTCAGACTCCTGCAATATATAGTAAAGACTCAAGCGGAATGTTTTACTGAAGGGTTTAACTAGAATTGGCAACAAAACAAAAAACTTACGTTATGTATATAAAGAAACAGGAAAATAGTCCTACTCAGAGTAGACCCATGGAAACGCATTGGAAACCAGGCCTGGAGAACATGTTTCAATGTATACGCGTATTGGCCTGTTTTGATGGGGATGGACAGATAATGCTTTTCTCTTAAAAAGGGCTTATTAATGAGATGATACCAGTGACTTCAAAAACGCTCAATCTCCTGCAGTGTAGTAGAGATTCCAATAGAGTGCCTTATTACAGAGTGTAAATAGAATTGGCAACAAAACACAAAACTTACGTTATGTATATAAAGAAACACGAAAATAGTCCTACTCAGAGTAGACCCATGGAAATGCATTGGAAACCAGGCCGTGAGAACGGGTTTCAATGTAAATCAGTAGATTGGCATGCGTTTCTCTTAAAAAGGAGTTTTTGTGTTATGTTACCAAAAACGCTCAGACTCCTGCAATATATAGTAAAGACTCCTGTGGAACGTTTTATTGAAGGGTTTAACTAGAATTGGCAACAAAACACAAAACTTACGTTATGTATATAAAGAAACACGAAAATAGTCCTACTCAGAGTAGACCCATGGAAGCGCATTGGAAACCAGGCCTGGAGAACATGTTTCAATGTATACGCGTATTGGCCTGTATTGATGGGGATGGACAGATTATGCTTTTTTCTTAAAAAGGGCTTATTAATGAGATGTTACCTGTGACTTCAGAAACGCTCAATCTCCTGCAGTATAGTAGAGATTCCAATAGAGTGCCTTATTACAGAGTGTAAATAGAATTGGCAACAAAACACAAAACTTACTTTATGTGTATAAAGAAACAAGAAAATAGTCCTACTCAGAGTAGACCCATGGAAATGCATTGGAAACCAGGCCGTGAGAAGGGGTTCAATGTAAATCAGTAGATTGGCATGCGTTTCTCTTAAAAAGGACTTTTTGTGATATGTTACCAAAAACGCTCAGACTACTTCAATAGTAGTAAAGTGAAGACTTGCTTTTTTCTTAAAATGGGCTTATTAATGAGATGTATCCAGTGACTTCAGAAACGCTCAATCTCCTGCAGTATAGTAGAGATTCCAGTAGAGTGCCTTATTACAGAGTGTAAATAGAATTGGCAACAAAACACAAAACTTACGTTATGTATATAAAGAAACACGAAAATAGTCCTACTCAGAGTAGACCCATGGAAACGCATTGGAAACCAGGCCTGGAGAACATGTTTCAATGTATACGCGTATTGGCCTGTTTTGATGGGGATGGACAGATTATGCTTTTTTCTTAAAAAGGGCTTATTCATGAGATGTTACCAGTGACTTCAGAAACGCTCAATCTCCTGCAGTATAGTAGAGATTCCAATAGAGTGCTTTATTACAGAGTGTAAATAGAATTGGCAACAAAACACAAAACTTACGTTATGTATATAAAGAAACAAGAAAATAGTCCTACTCAGAGTAGACCCATGGAAATGCATTGGAAACCAGGCCGTGAGAACGGGTTTCAATGTAAATCAGTAGATTGGCATGCGTTTCTCTTAAAAAGGACTTTTTGTGATATGTTACCAAAAACGCTCAGACTCCTGCAATATATAGTAAAGACTCCTGTGGAACGTTTTATTGAAGGGTTTAACTAGAATTGGCAACAAAACACAAAACTTACGTTATGTATATAAAGAAACACGAAAATAGTCCTACTCAGAGTAGACCCATGGATACGCATTGGAAACCAGGCCTGGAGAACATGTTTCAATGTATACGCGTATTGGCCTGTTTTGATGGGGATGGACAGATTATGCTTTTTTCTTAAAAAGAGCTTATTAATGAGATGTTACCAGTGACTTCAGAAACGCTCAATCTCCTGCAGTATAGTAGAGATTCCAATAGAGTGCCTTATTACAGAGTGTAAATAGAATTGGCAACAAAACAAAAACTTTCCTGATGTTTATAAAGAAACACGAAAATAGTCCTACTCAGAGTAGACCCATGGAAATGCATTGGAAACCAGGCCGTGAGAACGGGTTTCAATGTAAATCAGTAGAGTGGCGTGCGTTTCTCTTAAAAAGGACTTTTTGTGATATGTTACCAAAAACGCTCAGACTCCTGCAATATATAGTAAAGACTCAAGCGGAACGTTTTACTGAAGGGTTTAACTAGAATTGGCAACAAAACAAAAAACTTACGTTATGTATATAAAGAAACAGGAAAATAGTCCTACTCAGAGTAGACCCATGGAAACGCATTGGAAACCAGGCCTGGAGAACATGTTTCAATGTATACGCGTATTGGCCTGTTTTGATGGGGATGGACAGATAATGCTTTTCTCTTAAAAAGGGCTTATTAATGAGATGATACCAGTGACTTCAAAAACGCTCAATCTCCTGCAGTATAGTAGAGATTCCAATAGAGTGCCTTATTACAGAGTGTAAATAGAATTGGCAACAAAACACAAAACTTACGTTATGTATATACAGAAACACGAAAATAGTCCTACTCAGAGTAGACCCATGGAAATGCATTGGAAACCAGGCCGTGAGAACGGGTTTCAATGTAAATCAGTAGATTGGCATGCGTTTCTCTTAAAAAGGAGTTTTTGTGTTATGTTACCAAAAACGCTCAGACTCCTGCAATATATAGTAAAGACTCCTGTGGAACGTTTTATTGAAGGGTTTAACCAGAATTGGCAACAAAACACAAAACTTACGTTATGTATATAAAGAAACACGAAAATAGTCCTACTCAGAGTAGACCCATGGAAGCGCATTGGAAACCAGGCCTGGAGAACATGTTTCAATGTATACGCGTATTGGCCTGTATTGATGGGGATGGACAGATTATGCTTTTTTCTTAAAAAGGGCTTATTAATGAGATGTTACCAGTGACTTCAGAAACGCTCAATCTCCTGCAGTATAGTAGAGTTTCCAATAGAGTGCCTTATTACAGAGTGTAAATAGAATTGGCAACAAAACACAAAACCTACGTCATGTTTATAAAGAAACACGAAAATAGTCCTACTCAGAGTAGACCCATGGAAATGCATTGGAAACCAGGCCGTGAAAACGGGTTTCAATGTAAATCAGTAGATTGGCATGCGTTTCTCTTAAAAAGGACTTTTTGTGATATGTTACCAAAAAGGCTCAGACTCCTGCAATATATAGTAAAGACTCCTGTGGAACGTTTTATTGAAGGGTTTAACTAGAATTGGAAACAAAACACAAAACTTACGCTATGTATATAAAGAAACACAAAAATAGTCCTACTCAGAGTAGACCCATGGAAACGCATTGGAAACCAGGCCTGGAGAACATGTTTCAATGTATACGCGTATTGGCCTGTTTTGATGGGGATGGACAGATTATGCTTTTTTCTTAAAAAGAGCTTATTAATGAGATGTTACCAGTGACTTCAGAAACGCTCAATCTCCTGCAGTATAGTAGAGATTCCAATAGAGTGCCTTATTACAGAGTGTAAATAGAATTGGCAACAAAACAAAAACTTTCCTGATGTTTATAAAGAAACACGAAAATAGTCCTACTCAGAGTAGACCCATGGAAATGCATTGGAAACCAGGCCGTGAGAACGGGTTTCAATGTAAATCAGTAGAGTGGCATGCGTTTCTCTTAAAAAGGACTTTTTGTGATATGTTACCAAAAACGCTCAGACTCCTGCAATATATAGTAAAGACTCCTGTGGAAAGTTTTATTGAAGGGTTTAACTAGAATTGGCAACAAAACACAAAACTTACGTTATGTATATAAAGAAACACGAAAATAGTCCTACTCAGAGTAGACCCATGGAAACGCATTGGAAACCAGGCCTGGAGAACATGTTTCAATGTATACGCGTATTGGCTTGTTTTGATGGGGATGGACAGATTATGCTTTTTTCTTAAAATGGCTTATTAATGAGATGTTACCAGTGACTTCAGAAACGCTCAATCTCCTGCAGTATAGTAGAGATTCCAATAGAGTGCCTTTTTACAGTTTGTAAATAGAATTGGCAACAAAACAAAAACTTTCCTCATGTTTATAAAGAAACACGAAAATAGTCCTACTCAGAGTAGACCCATGGAAATGCATTGGAAACCAGGCCGTGAGAACGGGTTTCAATGTAAATCAGTAGATTGGCATGCGTTTCTCTTAAAAAGGACTTTTTGTGATATGTTACCAAAAACGCTCAGACTCCTGCAATATATAGTAAAGACTCCTGTGGAACGTTTTATTGAAGGGTTTAACTAGAATTGGCAACAAAACACAAAACTTACGTTATGTATATAAAGAAACACGAAAATAGTCCTACTCAGAGTAGACCCATGGATACGCATTGGAAACCAGGCCTGGAGAACATGTTTCAATGTATACGCGTATTGGCCTGTTTTGATGGGGATGGACAGATTATGCTTTTTTCTTAAAAAGGGCTTATTAATGAGATGTTACCAGTGACTTCAGAAACGCTCAATCTCCTGCAGTATAGTAGAGTTTCCAATAGAGTGCCTTATTACAGAGTGTAAATAGAATTGGCAACAAAACACAAAACCTACGTCATGTTTATAAAGAAACACGAAAATAGTCCTACTCAGAGTAGACCCATGGAAATGCATTGGAAACCAGGCCGTGAAAACGGGTTTCAATGTAAATCAGTAGATTGGCATGCGTTTCTCTTAAAAAGGACTTTTTGTGATATGTTACCAAAAAGGCTCAGACTCCTGCAATATATAGTAAAGACTCCTGTGGAAAGTTTTATTGAAGGGTTTAACTAGAATTGGAAACAAAACACAAAAATTACGCTATGTATATAAAGAAACACGAAAATAGTCCTACTCAGAGTAGACCCATGGAAACGCATTGGAAACCAGGCCTGGAGAACATGTTTCAATGTATACGCGTATTGGCCTGTTTTGATGGGGATGGACAGATTATGCTTTTCTCTTAAAAAGGGCTTATTAATGAGATGTTACCAGTGACTTCAGAAACGCTCAATCTCCTGCAGTATAGTAGAGATTCCAATAGAGTGCCTTATTACAGAGTGTAAATAGAATTGGCAACAAAACAAAAACTTTCCTCATGTTTATAAAGAAACACGAAAATAGTCCTACTCAGAGTAGACCCATGGAAATGCATTGGAAACCAGGCCGTGAGAACGGGTTTCAATGTAAATCAGTAGAGTGGCATGCGTTTCTCTTAAAAAGGACTTTTTGTGATATGTTACCAAAAAGGCTCAGACTCCTGCAATATATATTAAAGACTCCTGTGGAACGTTTTATTGAAGGGTTTAACTAGAATTGGTAACAAAACACAAAACTTACGCTATGTATATAAAGAAACACGAAAATAGTCCTACTCAGAGTAGACCCATGGAAACGCATTGGAAACCAGGCCTGGAGAACATGTTTCAGTGTATACGCGTATTGGCCTGTTTTGATGGGGATGGACAGATTATGCTTTTTTCTTAAAAAGAGCTTATTAATGAGATGTTACCAGTGACTTCAGAAACGCTCAATCTCCTGCAGTATAGTAGAGATTCCAATAGAGTGCCTTATTACAGAGTGTAAATAGAATTGGCAACAAAACAAAAACTTTCCTGATGTTTATAAAGAAAAACGAAAATAGTCCTACTCAGAGTAGACCCATGGAAATGCATTGGAAACCAGGCCGTGAGAACGGGTTTCAATGTAAATCAGTAGAGTGGCATGCGTTTCTCTTAAAAAGGACTTTTTGTGATATGTTGCCAAAAATGCTCAGACTCCTGCAATATATAGTAAAGACTCCTGTGGAACGTTTTATTGAAGGGTTTAACTAGAATTGGAAACAAAACACAAAACTTACGCTATGTATATAAAGAAACACGAAAATAGTCCTACTCAGAGTAGACCCATGGAAACGCATTGGAAACCAGTCTTGGAGAACATGTTTCAATGTATACGCGTATTGGCCTGTTTTGATGGGGATGGACAGATTATGCTTTTTTCATAAAAAGAGCTTATTAATGAGATGTTACCAGTGACTTCAGAAACGCTCAATCTCCTGCAGCATAGTAGAGATTCCAATAGAGTGCCTTATTACAGAGTGTAAATAGAATTGGCAACAAAACACAAAACTTATGTTATGTTTATAAAGAAACACGAAAATAGTCCTACTCAGAGTAGACCCATGGAAACGCATTGGAAACCAGGCCTGGAGAACATGTTTCAATGTATACGCGTATTGGCCTGTTTTGATGGGGATGGACAGATTATGCTTTTTTCTTAAAAAGAGCTTATTAATGAGATGTTACCAGTGACTTCAGAAACGCTCAATCTCCTGCAGTATAGTAGAGATTCCAATAGAGTGCCTTATTACAGAGTGTAAATAGAATTGGCAACAAAACAAAAACTTTCCTCATGTTTATAAAGAAACACGAAAATAGTCCTACTCAGAGTAGACCCATGGAAATGCATTGGAAACCAGGCCGTGAGAACGGGTTTCAATGTAAATCAGTAGAGTGGCATGCGTTTCTCTTAAAAAGGACTTTTTGTGATATGTTACCAAAAAGGCTCAGACTCCTGCAATATATAGTAAAGACTCCTGTGGAACGTTTTATTGAAGGGTTTAACTAGAATTGGTAACAAAACACAAAACTTACGCTATGTATATAAAGAAACACGAAAATAGTCCTACTCAGAGTAGACCCATGGAAACGCATTGGAAACCAGGCCTGGAGAACATGTTTCAATGTATACGCGTATTGGCCTGTTTTGATGGGGATGGACAGATTATGCTTTTTTCTTAAAAAGAGCTTATTAATGAGATGTTACCAGTGACTTCAGAAACGCTCAATCTCCTGCAGTATAGTAGAGATTCCAATAGAGTGCCTTATTACAGAGTGTAAATAGAATTGGCAACAAAACAAAAACTTTCCTGATGTTTATAAAGAAAAACGAAAATAGTCCTACTCAGAGTAGACCCATGGAAATGCATTGGAAACCAGGCCGTGAGAACGGGTTTCAATGTAAATCAGTAGAGTGGCATGCGTTTCTCTTAAAAAGGACTTTTTGTGATATGTTACCAAAAATGCTCAGACTCCTGCAATATATAGTAAAGACTCCTGTGGAACGTTTTATTGAAGGGTTTAACTAGAATTGGAAACAAAACACAAAACTTACGCTATGTATATAAAGAAACACGAAAATAGTCCTACTCAGAGTAGACCCATGGAAACGCATTGGAAACCAGGCTTGGAGAACATGTTTCAATGTATACGCGTATTGGCCTGTTTTGATGGGGATGGACAGATTATGCTTTTTTCATAAAAAGAGCTTATTAATGAGATGTTACCAGTGACTTCAGAAACGCTCAATCTCCTGCAGCATAGTAGAGATTCCAATAGAGTGCCTTATTACAGAGTGTAAATAGAATTGGCAACAAAACACAAAACTTATGTTATGTTTATAAAGAAACACGAAAATAGTCCTACTCAGAGTAGACCCATGGAAATGCATTTGAAACCAGGCCGTGAGATCGGGTTTCAATGTAAATCAGTAGATTGGCATGCATTTCTCTTAAAAAGGACTTTTTGTGATATGTTACCAAAAACGCTCAGACTCCTGCAATATATAGTAAAGACTCCTGTGGAACGTTTTATTGAAGGGTTTAACTAGAATTGGAAACAAAACACAAAACTTACGTTATGTATATAAAGAAACACAAAAATAGTCTTACTCAGAGTAGACCCATGGAAGCGTATTGGAAACCAGGCCTGGAGAACATGTTTCAATGTATACGCGTATTGGCCTGTTTTGATGGGGATGGACAGATAATGCTTTTCTCTTAAAAAGGGCTTATTAATGAGATGTTACCAGTGACTTCAGAAACGCTCAATCTCCTGCAGTATAGTAGAGATTCCAATAGAGTGCCTTATTACAGATTGTAAATAGAATTGGCAACAAAACAGAAACTTTCCTCATGTTTATAAAGAAACACGAAAATAGTCCTACTCATAGTAGACCCATGGATATGCATTGGAAACCAGGCCGTGAGAACGGGTTTCAATGTAAATCAGTAGAGTGGCGTGCGTTTCTCTTAAAAAGGACTTTTTGTGATATGTTACCAAAAACGCTCAGACTCCTGCAATATATAGTAAAGACTCCTGCGGAACGTTTTATTGAAGGGTTTAACTAGAATTGGCAACAAAACACAAAACTTACGTTATGTATATAAAGAAACACGAAAATAGTCCTACTCAGAGTAGACCCATGGAAACGCATTGGAAACCAGGCCTGGAGAACATGTTTCAATGTATACGTGTATTGGCTTGTTTTGATGGGGATGGACAGATTATGCTTTTTTCTTAAAATGGCTTATTAATGAGATGTTACCAGTGACTTCAGAAACGCTCAATCTCCTGCAGTATAGTAGAGATTCCAATAGAGTGCCTTATTACAGAGTGTAAATAGAATTGGCAACAAAACAAAAACTTTCCTGATGTTTATAAAGAAACACGAAAATAGTCCTACTCAGAGTAGACCCATGGAAATGCATTTGAAACCAGGCCATGAGAACGGGTTTCAATGTAAATCAGTAGATTGGCATGCATTTCTCTTAAAAAGGACTTTTTGTGATATGTTACCAAAAACGCTCAGACTCCTGCAATATATAGTAAAGACTCCTGTGGAACGTTTTATTGAAGGGTTTAACTAGAATTGGCAACAAAACACAAAACTTACGTTATGTATATAAAGAAACACAAAAATAGTCCTACTCAGAGTAGACCCATGGAAGCGCATTGGAAACCAGGACTGGAGAACAGGATTCAATGTATACACGTATTGGCCTGTTTTGATGGGGATGGACAGATAATGCTTTTCTCCTAAAAAGGGCTTATTAATGAGATGTTACCAGTGACTTCAGAAACGCTCAATCTCCTGCAGTATAGTAGAGATTCCAATAGAGTGCCTTATTACAGAGTGTAAATAGAATTGGCAACGAAACAAAAACTTTCCTCATGTTTATAAAGAAACATGAAAATAGTCCTACTCAGAGTAGACCCATGGAAATGCATTGGAAACCAGGCCGTGAGAACGCGTTTCAATGTAAATCAGTAGAGTGGCATGCGTTTTTTTAAAAAAGGACTTTTTGTGATATGTTACCAAAAACGCTCAGACTCCTGCAATATATAGTAAAGACTCCTGTGGAACGTTTTATTGAAGGGTTTAACTAGAATTGGCAACAAAACACAAAACTTACGTTATGTATATAAAGAAACACGGAAATAGTCCTACTCAGAGTAGACCCATGGAAACGCATTGGAAACCAGGCCTGGAGAACATGTTTCAATGTATTGGCCTGTTTTGATGGGGATGGACAGATTATGCTTTTTTCTTAAAAAGGGCTTATTAATGAGATGTTACCAGTGACTTCAGAAACGCTCAATCTCCTGCAGTATAGTAGAGATTCCAATAGAGTGCCTTATTACAGAGTGTAAATAGAATTGGCAACAAAACACAAAACACAAAACTTACGATATGTTTATAAAGAAACACGAAAATAGTCCTACTCAGAGTAGACACATGGAAATGCAATGGAAACCAGGCCGTGAGAAAAGGTTTCAATGTAAATCAGTAGATTGGCATGCGTTTATCTTAAAAAGGACTTTTTGTGATATGTTACCAAAAACGCTCAGACTCCTGCAATATATAGTAAAGACTCCTGTGGAACGTTTTATTGAAGGGTTTAACTAGAATTGGCAACAAAACACAAAACTTACGTTATGTATATAAAGAAACACGAAAATAGTCCTACTCAGAGTAGACCCATGGAAACGCATTGGAAACCAGGCCTGGAGAACATGTTTCAATGTATACGCGTATTGGCCTGTTTTGATGGGGATGGACAGATTATGCTTTTTTCTTAAAAAGAGCTTATTAATGAGATGTTACCAGTAACTTCAGAAACGCTCAATCTCCTGCAGCATAGTAGAGATTCCAATAGAGTGCCTTATTACAGAGTGTAAATAGAATTGGCAACAAAACACAAAACTTATGTTATGTATATAAAGAAACACGAAAATAGTCCTACTCAGAGCAGACCCATGGAAATGCATTTGAAACCAGGCCGTGAGAACGGGTTTCAATGTAAATCAGTAGATTGGCATGCATTTCTCTTAAAAAGGACTTTTTGTGATATGTTACCAAAAAAGCTCAGACTCCTGCAATATATAGTAAAGACTCCTGTGGAACGTTTTATTGAAGGGTTTAACTAGAATTGGCAACAAAACACAAAACTTACGTTATGTATATAAAGAAACACAAAAATAGTCCTACTCAGAGTAGACCCATGGAAGCGCATTGGAAACCAGGCCTGGAGAACATGTTTCAATGTATACGCGTATTGGCCTGTTTTGATGGGGATGGACAGATAATGCTTTTCTCCTAAAAAGGGCTTATTAATGAGATGTTACCAGTGACTTCAGAAACGCTCAATCTCCTGCAGTATAGTAGAGATTCCAATAGAGTGCCTTATTACAGAGTGTAAATAGAATTGGCAACAAAACAAAAACTTTCCTCATGTTTATAAAGAAACACGAAAATAGTCCTACTCAGAGTAGACCCATGGAAATGCATTGGAAACCAGGCCGTGAGAACGGGTTTCAATGTAAATCAGTAGAGTGGCATGCGTTTCTCTTAAAAAGGACTTTTTGTGATATGTTACCAAAAACGCTCAGACTCCTGCAATATATAGTAAAGACTCCTGTGGAACGTTTTATTGAAGGGTTTAACTAGAATTGGCAATAAAACACAAAACTTACGTTATGTATATAAAGAAACACGAAAATAGTCCTACTCAGAGTAGACCCATGGAAACGCATTGGAAACCAGGCCTGGAGAACATGTTTCAATGTATACGCGTATTGGCCTGTTTTGATGGGGATGGACAGATTATGCTTTTTTCTTAAAAAGGGCTTATTAATGAGATGTTACCAGTGACTTCAGAAACGCTCAATCTCCTGCAGTATAGTAGAGTTTCCAATAGAGTGCCTTATTACAGAGTGTAAATAGAATTGGCAACAAAACACAAAACCTACGTCATGTTTATAAAGAAACACGAAAATAGTCCTACTCAGAGTAGACCCATGGAAATGCATTGGAAACCAGGCCGTGAAAACGGGTTTCAATGTAAATCAGTAGATTGGCATGCGTTTCTCTTAAAAAGGACTTTTTGTGATATGTTACCAAAAAGGCTCAGACTCCTGCAATATATAGTAAAGACTCCTGTGGAAAGTTTTATTGAAGGGTTTAACTAGAATTGGAAACAAAACACAAAAATTACGCTATGTATATAAAGAAACACGAAAATAGTCCTACTCAGAGTAGACCCATGGAAACGCATTGGAAACCAGGCCTGGAGAACATGTTTCAATGTATACGCGTATTGGCCTGTTTTGATGGGGATGGACAGATTATGCTTTTCTCTTAAAAAGGGCTTATTAATGAGATGTTACCAGTGACTTCAGAAACGCTCAATCTCCTGCAGTATAGTAGAGATTCCAATAGAGTGCCTTATTACAGAGTGTAAATAGAATTGGCAACAAAACAAAAACTTTCCTCATGTTTATAAAGAAATACGAAAATAGTCCTACTCAGAGTAGACCCATGGAAATGCATTGGAAACCAGGCCGTGAGAACGGGTTTCAATGTAAATCAGTAGAGTGGCATGCCTTTCTCTTAAAAAGGACTTTTTGTGATATGTTACCAAAAAGGCTCAGACTCCTGCAATATATATTAAAGACTCCTGTGGAACGTTTTATTGAAGGGTTTAACTAGAATTGGTAACAAAACACAAAACTTACGCTATGTATATAAAGAAACACGAAAATAGTCCTACTCAGAGTAGACCCATGGAAACGCATTGGAAACCAGGCCTGGAGTACATGTTTCAATGTATACGCGTATTGGCCTGTTTTGATGGGGATGGACAGATTATGCTTTTTTCTTAAAAAGAGCTTATTAATGAGATGTTACCAGTGACTTCAGAAACGCTCAATCTCCTGCAGTATAGTAGAGATTCCAATAGAGTGCCTTATTACAGAGTGTAAATAGAATTGGCAACAAAACAAAAACTTTCCTGATGTTTATAAAGAAACACGAAAATAGTCCTACTCAGAGTAGACCCATGGAAATGCATTGGAAACCAGGCCGTGAGAACGGGTTTCAATGTAAATCAGTAGAGTGGCATGCGTTTCTCTTAAAAAGGACTTTTTGTGATATGTTACCAAAAAGGCTCAGACTCCTGCAATATATAGTAAAGACTCCTGTGGAAAGTTTTATTGAAGGGTTTAACTAGAATTGGAAACAAAACACAAAAATTACGCTATGTATATAAAGAAACACGAAAATAGTCCTACTCAGAGTAGACCCATGGAAACGCATTGGAAACCAGGCCTGGAGAACATGTTTCAATGTATACGCGTATTGGCCTGTTTTGATGGGGATGGACAGATTATGCTTTTCTCTTAAAAAGGGCTTATTAATGAGATGTTACCAGTGACTTCAGAAACGCTCAATCTCCTGCAGTATAGTAGAGATTCCAATAGAGTGCCTTATTACAGAGTGTAAATAGAATTGGCAACAAAACAAAAACTTTCCTCATGTTTATAAAGAAACACGAAAATAGTCCTACTCAGAGTAGACCCATGGAAATGCATTGGAAACCAGGCCGTGAGAACGGGTTTCAATGTAAATCAGTAGAGTGGCATGCGTTTCTCTTAAAAAGGACTTTTTGTGATATGTTACCAAAAAGGCTCAGACTCCTGCAATATATATTAAAGACTCCTGTGAAACGTTTTATTGAAGGGTTTAACTAGAATTGGTAACAAAACACAAAACTTACGCTATGTATATAAAGAAACACGAAAATAGTCCTACTCAGAGTAGACCCATGGAAACGCATTGGAAACCAGGCCTGGAGAACATGTTTCAATGTATACGCGTATTGGCCTGTTTTGATGGGGATGGACAGATTATGCTTTTTTCTTAAAAAGAGCTTATTAATGAGATGTTACCAGTGACTTCAGAAACGCTCAATCTCCTGCAGTATAGTAGAGATTCCAATAGAGTGCCTTATTACAGAGTGTAAATAGAATTGGCAACAAAACAAAAACTTTCCTGATGTTTATAAAGAAACACGAAAATAGTCCTACTCAGAGTAGACCCATGGAAATGCATTGGAAACCAGGCCGTGAGAACGGGTTTCAATGTAAATCAGTAGAGTGGCATGCGTTTCTCTTAAAAAGGACTTTTTGTGATATGTTACCAAAAATGCTCAGACTCCTGCAATATATAGTAAAGACTCCTGTGGAACGTTTTATTGAAGGGTTTAACTAGAATTGGAAACAAAACACAAAACTTACGCTATGTATATAAAGAAACACGAAAATAGTCCTACTCAGAGTAGACCCATGGAAACGCATTGGAAACCAGGCTTGGAGAACATGTTTCAATGTATACGCGTATTGGCCTGTTTTGATGGGGATGGACAGATTATGCTTTTTTCATAAAAAGAGCTTATTAATGAGATGTTACCAGTGACTTCAGAAACGCTCAATCTCCTGCAGCATAGTAGAGATTCCAATAGAGTGCCTTATTACAGAGTGTAAATAGAATTGGCAACAAAACACAAAACTTATGTTATGTTTATAAAGAAACACGAAAATAGTCCTACTCAGAGTAGACCCATGGAAATGCATTTGAAACCAGGCCGTGAGATCGGGTTTCAATGTAAATCAGTAGATTGGCATGCATTTCTCTTAAAAAGGACTTTTTGTGATATGTTACCAAAAACGCTCAGACTCCTGCAATATATAGTAAAGACTCCTGTGAAACGTTTTATTGAAGGGTTTAACTAGAATTGGAAACAAAACACAAAACTTACGTTATGTATATAAAGAAACACAAAAATAGTCCTACTCAGAGTAGACCCATGGAAGCGTATTGTAAACCAGGCCTGGAGAACATGTTTCAATGTATACGCGTATTGGCCTGTTTTGATGGGGATGGACAGATAATGCTTTTCTCTTAAAAAGGGCTTATTAATGAGATGTTACCAGTGACTTCAGAAACGCTCAATCTCCTGCAGTATAGTAGAGATTCCAATAGAGTGCCTTATTACAGAGTGTAAATAGAATTGGCAACAAAACAGAAACTTTCCTCATGTTTATAAAGAAACACGAAAATAGTCCTACTCAGAGTAGACCCATGGATATGCATTGGAAACCAGGCCGTGAGAACGGGTTTCAATGTAAATCAGTAGAGTGGCGTGCGTTTCTCTTAAAAAGGACTTTTTGTGATATGTTACCAAAAACACTCAGACTCCTGCAATATATAGTAAAGACTCCTGCGGAACGTTTTATTGAAGGGTTTAACTAGAATTGGCAACAAAACACAAAAC
Source organism: Elgaria multicarinata webbii (assembly GCF_023053635.1). Taxonomy (NCBI): domain Eukaryota; kingdom Metazoa; phylum Chordata; class Lepidosauria; order Squamata; family Anguidae; genus Elgaria; species Elgaria multicarinata. The sequence continues at coordinate 144,630,012 of NC_086174.1, forward strand.
TTACGTTATGTATATAAAGAAACACGAAAATAGTCCTACTCAGAGTAGACCCATGGAAACGCATTGGAAACCAGGCCTGGAGAACATGTTTCAATGTATACGCGTATTGGCTTGTTTTGATGGGGATGGACAGATTATGCTTTTTTCTTAAAATGGCTTATTAATGAGATGTTACCAGTGACTTCAGAAACGCTCAATCTCCTGCAGTATAGTAGAGATTCCAATAGAGTGCCTTATTACAGAGTGTAAATAGAATTGGCAACGAAACAAAAACTTTCCTCATGTTTATAAAGAAACATGAAAATAGTCCTACTCAGAGTAGACCCATGGAAATGCATTGGAAACCAGGCCGTGAGAACGCGTTTCAATGTAAATCAGTAGAGTGGCATGCGTTTTTTTTAAAAAGGACTTTTTGTGATATGTTACCAAAAACGATCAGACTCCTGCAATATATAGTAAAGACTCCTGTGGAACGTTTTATTGAAGGGTTTAACTAGAATTGGCAACAAAACACAAAACTTACGTTATGTATATAAAGAAACACGAAAATAGTCCTACTCAGAGTAGACCCATGGAAACGCATTGGAAACCAGGCCTGGAGAACATGTTTCAATGTATTGGCCTGTTTTGATGGGGATGGACAGATTATGCTTTTTTCTTAAAAAGGGCTTATTAATGAGATGTTACCAGTGACTTCAGAAACGCTCAATCTCCTGCAGTATAGTAGAGATTCCAATAGAGTGCCTTATTACAGAGTGTAAATAGAATTGGCAACAAAACACAAAACTTACGATATGTTTATAAAGAAACACGAAAATAGTCCTACTCAGAGTAGACACATGGAAATGCAATGGAAACCAGGCCGTGAGAAAAGGTTTCAATGTAAATCAGTAGATTGGCATGCGTTTATCTTAAAAAGGACTTTTTGTGATATGTTACCAAAAACGCTCAGACTCCTGCAATATATAGTAAAGACTCCTGTGGAACGTTTTATTGAAGGGTTTAACTAGAATTGGCAACAAAACACAAAACTAACGTTATGTATATAAAGAAACACGAAAATAGTCCTACTCAGAGTAGACCCATGGAAACGCATTGGAAACCAGGCCTGGAGAACATGTTTCAATGTATACGCGTATTGGCCTGTTTTGATGGGGATGGACAGATTATGCTTTTTTCTTAAAAAGAGCTTATTAATGAGATGTTACCAGTAACTTCAGAAACGCTCAATCTCCTGCAGCATAGTAGAGATTCCAAAAGAGTGCCTTATTACAGAGTGTAAATAGAATTGGCAACAAAAAACAAAACTTATGTTATGTATATAAAGAAACACGAAAATAGTCCTACTCAGAGCAGACCCATGGAAATGCATTTGAAACCAGGCCGTGAGAACGGGTTTCAATGTAAATCAGTAGATTGGCATGCATTTCTCTTAAAAAGGACTTTTTGTGATATGTTACCAAAAAAGCTCAGACTCCTGCAATATATAGTAAAGACTCCTGTGGAACGTTTTATTGAAGGGTTTAACTAGAATTGGCAACAAAACACAAAACTTACGTTATGTATATAAAGAAACACAAAAATAGTCCTACTCAGAGTAGACCCATGGAAGCGCATTGGAAACCAGGCCTGGAGAACATGTTTCAATGTATACGCGTATTGGCCTGTTTTGATGGGGATGGACAGATAATGCTTTTCTCCTAAAAAGGGCTTATTAATGAGATGTTACCAGTGACTTCAGAAACGCTCAATCTCCTGCAGTATAGTAGAGATTCCAATAGAGTGCCTTATTACAGAGTGTAAATAGAATTGGCAACAAAACAAAAACTTTCCTCATGTTTATAAAGAAACACGAAAATAGTCCTACTCAGAGTAGACCCATGGAAATGCATTGGAAACCAGGCCGTGAGAACGGGTTTCAATGTAAATCAGTAGAGTGGCATGCGTTTCTCTTAAAAAGGACTTTTTGTGATATGTTACCAAAAACGCTCAGACTCCTGCAATATATAGTAAAGACTCCTGTGGAACGTTTTATTGAAGGGTTTAACTAGAATTGGCAATAAAACACAAAACTTACGTTATGTATATAAAGAAACACAAAAATAGTCCTACTCAGAGTAGACCCATGGAAACGCATTGGAAACCAGGCCTGGAGAACATGTTTCAATGTATACGCGTATTGGCTTGTTTTGATGGGGATGGACAGATTATGCTTTTTTCTTAAAATGGCTTATTAATGAGATGTTACCAGTGACTTCAGAAACGCTCAATCTCCTGCAGTATAGTAGAGATTCCAATAGAGTGCCTTATTACAGAGTGTAAATAGAATTGGCAACAAAACAAAAACTTTCCTCATGTTTATAAAGAAACATGAAAATAGTCCTACTCAGAGTAGACCCATGGAAATGCATTGGAAACCAGGCCGTGAGAACGCGTTTCAATGTAAATCAGTAGAGTGGCATGCGTTTCTCTTAAAAAGGACTTTTTGTGATATGTTACCAAAAACGCTCAGACTCCTGCAATATATAGTAAAGACTCCTGTGGAACGTTTTATTGAAGGGTTTAACTAGAATGGCAACAAAACACAAAACTTACGTTATGTATATAAAGAAAAACGAAAATAGTCCTACTCAGAGTAGACCCATGGAAACGCATTGGAAACCAGGCCTGGAGAACATGTTTCAATGTATACGCGTATTGGCCTGTTTTGATGGGGATGGACAGATTATGCTTTTTTCTTAAAAAGGGCTTATTAATGAGATGTTACCAGTGACTTCAGAAACGCTCAATCTCCTGCAGTATAGTAGAGATTCCAATAGAGTGCCTTATTACAGAGTGTAAATAGAATTGGCAACAAAACAAAAACTTTCCTCATGTTTATAAAGAAACACGAAAATAGTCCTACTCAGAGTAGACCCATGGAAATGCATTGGAAACCAGGCCGTGAGAACGGGTTTCAATGTAAATCAGTAGAGTGGCATGCGTTTCTCTTAAAAAGGACTTTTTGTGATATGTTACCAAAAACGCTCAGACTCCTGCAATATGGAACATTTTATTGAAGGGTTTAACTAGAATTGGCAACAAAACACAAAACTTACGTTATGTATATAGAGAAACACAAAAATAGTCCTACTCAGAGTAGACCCATGGAAGCGCATTGGAAACCAGGCCTGGAGAACAGGTTTCAATGTATACGCGTATTGGCCTGTTTTGATGGGGATGGACAGATAATGCTTTTCTCCTAAAAAGGGCTTATTAATGAGATGTTACCAGTGACTTCAGAAACGCTCAATCTCCTGCAGTATAGTAGAGATTCCAATAGAGTGCCTTATTACAGAGTGTAAATAGAATTGGCAACAAAACACAAAACTTATGTCATGTTTATAAAGAAACACGAAAATAGTCCTACTCAGAGTAGACCCATGGAAATGCATTGGAAACCAGGCCGTGAGAACGGGTTTCAATTTAAATCAGTAGATTGGCATGCATTTCTCTTAAAAAGGACTTTTTGTGATATGTTACCAAAAACGCTCAGTCTCCTGCAATATATAGTAAAGACTCCTGTGGAACGTTTTATTGAAGGGTTTAACTAGAATTGGCAACAAAACACAAAACTTACGTTATGTATATAAAGAAACACGAAAATAGTCCTACTCAGAGTAGACCCATGGAAGCGCATTGGAAACCAGGCCTGGAGAACATGTTTCAATGTATACGCGTATTGGCCTGTTTTGATGGGGATGGACAGATAATGCTTTTCTCCTAAAAAGGGCTTATTAATGAGATGTTACCAGTGACTTCAGAAACGCTCAATCTCCTGCAGTATAGTAGAGATTCCAATAGAGTGCCTTATTACAGAGTGTAAATAGAATTGGCAACAAAACACAAAACTTACGTCATGTTTATAAAGAAACACGAAAATAGTCCTACTCAGAGTAGACCCATGGAAATGCATTGGAAACCAGGCCGTGAGAACGGGTTTCAATGTAAATCAGTAGATTGGCATGTGTTTCTCTTAAAAAGGACTTTTTGTGATATGTTACCAAAAACGCTCAGACTCCTGCAATATATAGTAAAGACTCCTGTGGAACGTTTTATTGAAGGGTTTAACTAGAATTGGCAACAAAACACAAAACTTACGTTATGTATATAAAGAAACACGAAAATAGTTCTACTCAGAGTAGACCCATGGAAGCGCATTGGAAACCAGGCCTGGAGAACATGTTTCAATGTATACGCGTATTGGCCTGTTTTGATTGGGATGGACAGATTATGCTTTTTTCTTAAAAAGGGCTTATTAATGAGATGTTACCAGTGACTTCAGAAACGCTCAATCTCCTGCAGTATAGTAGAGATTCCAATAGAGTGCCTTATTACAGAGTGTAAATAGAATTGGCAACAAAACACAAAACTTACGATATGTTTATAAAGAAACACGAAAATAGTCCTACTCAGAGTAGACCCATGGAAATGCAATGGAAACCAGTCCGTGAGAACGGGTTTCAATGTAAATCAGTAGATTGGAATGCGTTTATCTTAAAAAGGACTTTTTGTGATATGTTACCAAAAACGCTCAGACTCCTGCAATATATAGTAAAGACTCCTGTGGAAAGTTTTATTGAAGGGTTTAACTAGAATTGGCAACAAAACACAAAACTTACGTTATGTATATAAAGAAACACGAAAATAGTCCTACTCAGAGTAGACCCATGGAAGCGCATTGGAAACCAGGCCTGGAGAACATGTTTCAATGTATACGCGTATTGGCCTGTTTTGATGGGGATGGACAGATAATGCTTTTCTCCTAAAAAGGGCTTATTAATGAGATGTTACCAGTGACTTCAGAAACGCTCAATCTCCTGCAGTATAGTAGAGATTCCAATAGAGTGCCTTATTACAGAGTGTAAATAGAATTGGCAACAAAACACAAAACTTACGATATGTTTATAAAGAAACACGAAAATAGTCCTACTCAGAGTAGACCCATGGAAATGCATTGGAAACCAGGCCTGGAGAACATGTTTCAATGTATACGCGTATTGGCCTGTTTTGATGGGGATGGACAGATAATGCTTTTCTCCTAAAAAGGGCTTATTGATGAGATGTTACCAGTGACTTCAGAAACGCTCAATCTCCTGCAGTATAGTAGAGATTCCAATAGAGTGCCTTATTACAGAGTGTAAATAGAATTGGCAACAAAACAAAAACTTTCCTCATGTTTATAAAGAAACACGAAAATAGTCCTACTCAGAGTAGACCCATGGAAATGCATTGGAAACCAGGCCGTGAGAACGGGTTTCAATGTAAATCAGTAGAGTTTCATGCGTTTCTCTTAAAAAGGACTTTTTGTGATATGTTACCAAAAACGCTCAGACTCCTGCAATATATAGTAAAGACTCCTGTGGAACGTTTTATTGAAGGGTTTAACTAGAATTGGCAACAAAACACAAAACTTACGTTATGTATATAAAGAAACACGAAAATAGTTCTACTCAGAGTAGACCCATGGAAGCGCATTGGAAACCAGGCCTGGAGAACATGTTTCAATGTATACGTGTATTGGCCTGTTTTGATTGGGATGGACAGATTATGCTTTTTTCTTAAAAAGGGCTTATTAATGAGATGTTACCAGTGACTTCAGAAACGCTCAATCTCCTGCAGTATAGTAGAGATTCCAATAGAGTGCCTTATTACAGAGTGTAAATAGAATTGGCAACAAAACAAAAACTTTCCTCATGTTTATAAAGAAACATGAAAATAGTCCTACTCAGAGTAGACCCATGGAAATGCATTGGAAACCAGGCCGTGAGAACGCGTTTCAATGTAAATCAGTAGAGTGGCATGCGTTTCTCTTAAAAAGGACTTTTTGTGATATGTTACCAAAAACGCTCAGACTCCTGCAATATATAGTAAAGACTCCTGTGGAACGTTTTATTGAAGGGTTTAACTAGAATTGGCAACAAAACACAAAACTTACGTTATGTATATAGAGAAACACAAAAATAGTCCTACTCAGAGTAGACCCATGGAAGCGCATTGGAAACCAGGCCTGGAGAACAGGTTTCAATGTATACGCGTATTGGCCTGTTTTGATGGGGATGGACAGATAATGCTTTTCTCCTAAAAAGGGCTTATTAATGAGATGTTACCAGTGACTTCAGAAACGCTCAATCTCCTGCAGTATAGTAGAGATTCCAATAGAGTGCCTTATTACAGAGTGTAAATAGAATTGGCAACAAAACACAAAACTTATGTCATGTTTATAAAGAAACACGAAAATAGTCCTACTCAGAGTAGACCCATGGAAATGCATTGGAAACCAGGCCGTGAGAACGGGTTTCAATTTAAATCAGTAGATTGGCATGCATTTCTCTTAAAAAGGACTTTTTGTGATATGTTACCAAAAACGCTCAGTCTCCTGCAATATATAGTAAAGACTCCTGTGGAACGTTTTATTGAAGGGTTTAACTAGAATTGGCAACAAAACACAAAACTTACGTTATGTATATAAAGAAACACGAAAATAGTCCTACTCAGAGTAGACCCATGGAAGCGCATTGGAAACCAGGCCTGGAGAACATGTTTCAATGTATACGCGTATTGGCCTGTTTTGATGGGGATGGACAGATAATGCTTTTCTCCTAAAAAGGGCTTATTAATGAGATGTTACCAGTGACTTCAGAAACGCTCAATCTCCTGCAGTATAGTAGAGATTCCAATAGAGTGCCTTATTACAGAGTGTAAATAGAATTGGCAACAAAACACAAAACTTACGTCATGTTTATAAAGAAACACGAAAATAGTCCTACTCAGAGTAGACCCATGGAAATGCATTGGAAACCAGGCCGTGAGAACGGGTTTCAATGTAAATCAGTAGATTGGCATGTGTTTCTCTTAAAAAGGACTTTTTGTGATATGTTACCAAAAACGCTCAGACTCCTGCAATATATAGTAAAGACTCCTGTGGAACGTTTTATTGAAGGGTTTAACTAGAATTGGCAACAAAACACAAAACTTACGTTATGTATATAAAGAAACACGAAAATAGTTCTACTCAGAGTAGACCCATGGAAGCGCATTGGAAACCAGGCCTGGAGAACATGTTTCAATGTATACGCGTATTGGCCTGTTTTGATTGGGATGGACAGATTATGCTTTTTTCTTAAAAAGGGCTTATTAATGAGATGTTACCAGTGACTTCAGAAACGCTCAATCTCCTGCAGTATAGTAGAGATTCCAATAGAGTGCCTTATTACAGAGTGTAAATAGAATTGGCAACAAAACACAAAACTTACGATATGTTTATAAAGAAACACGAAAATAGTCCTACTCAGAGTAGACCCATGGAAATGCAATGGAAACCAGTCCGTGAGAACGGGTTTCAATGTAAATCAGTAGATTGGAATGCGTTTATCTTAAAAAGGACTTTTTGTGATATGTTACCAAAAACGCTCAGACTCCTGCAATATATAGTAAAGACTCCTGTGGAAAGTTTTATTGAAGGGTTTAACTAGAATTGGCAACAAAACACAAAACTTACGTTATGTATATAAAGAAACACGAAAATAGTCCTACTCAGAGTAGACCCATGGAAGCGCATTGGAAACCAGGCCTGGAGAACATGTTTCAATGTATACGCGTATTGGCCTGTTTTGATGGGGATGGACAGATAATGCTTTTCTCCTAAAAAGGGCTTATTAATGAGATGTTACCAGTGACTTCAGAAACGCTCAATCTCCTGCAGTATAGTAGAGATTCCAATAGAGTGCCTTATTACAGAGTGTAAATAGAATTGGCAACAAAACACAAAACTTACGATATGTTTATAAAGAAACACGAAAATAGTCCTACTCAGAGTAGACCCATGGAAATGCATTGGAAACCAGGCCTGGAGAACATGTTTCAATGTATACGCGTATTGGCCTGTTTTGATGGGGATGGACAGATAATGCTTTTCTCCTAAAAAGGGCTTATTGATGAGATGTTACCAGTGACTTCAGAAACGCTCAATCTCCTGCAGTATAGTAGAGATTCCAATAGAGTGCCTTATTACAGAGTGTAAATAGAATTGGCAACAAAACAAAAACTTTCCTCATGTTTATAAAGAAACACGAAAATAGTCCTACTCAGAGTAGACCCATGGAAATGCATTGGAAACCAGGCCGTGAGAACGGGTTTCAATGTAAATCAGTAGAGTTTCATGCGTTTCTCTTAAAAAGGACTTTTTGTGATATGTTACCAAAAACGCTCAGACTCCTGCAATATATAGTAAAGACTCCTGTGGAACGTTTTATTGAAGGGTTTAACTAGAATTGGCAACAAAACACAAAACTTACGTTATGTATATAAAGAAACACGAAAATAGTTCTACTCAGAGTAGACCCATGGAAGCGCATTGGAAACCAGGCCTGGAGAACATGTTTCAATGTATACGTGTATTGGCCTGTTTTGATTGGGATGGACAGATTATGCTTTTTTCTTAAAAAGGGCTTATTAATGAGATGTTACCAGTGACTTCAGAAACGCTCAATCTCCTGCAGTATAGTAGAGATTCCAATAGAGTGCCTTATTACAGAGTGTAAATAGAATTGGCAACAAAACAAAAACTTTCCTCATGTTTATAAAGAAACATGAAAATAGTCCTACTCAGAGTAGACCCATGGAAATGCATTGGAAACCAGGCCGTGAGAACGCGTTTCAATGTAAATCAGTAGAGTGGCATGCGTTTCTCTTAAAAAGGACTTTTTGTGATATGTTACCAAAAACGCTCAGACTCCTGCAATATATAGTAAAGACTCCTGTGGAACGTTTTATTGAAGGGTTTAACTAGAATTGGCAACAAAACACAAAACTTACGTTATGTATATAAAGAAAAACGAAAATAGTCCTACTCAGAGTAGACCCATGGAAACGCATTGGAAACCAGGCCTGGAGAACATGTTTCAATGTATACGCGTATTGGCCTGTTTTGATGGGGATGGACAGATTATGCTTTTTTCTTAAAAAGGGCTTATTCATGAGATGTTACCAGTGACTTCAGAAACGCTCAATCTCCTGCAGTATAGTAGAGATTCCAATAGAGTGCCTTATTACAGAGTGTAAATAAAATCGGCAACAAAACACAAAACTTACGATATGTTTATAAAGAAACACGAAAATAGTCCTACTCAGAGTAGACACATGGAAATGCAATGGAAACCAGGCCGTGAGAACGGGTTTCAATGTAAATCAGTAGATTGGCATGCGTTTATCTTAAAAAGGACTTTTTGTGATATGTTACCAAAAACGCTCAGACTCCTGCAATATATAGTAAAGACTCCTGTGGAACGTTTTATTGAAGGGTTTAACTAGAATTGGCAACAAAACACAAAACTTACGTTATGTATATAAAGAAACACGAAAATAGTCCTACTCAGAGTAGACCCATGGAAACGCATTGGAAACCAGGCCTGGAGAACATGTTTCAATGTATATGCGTATTGGCCTGTTTTGATGGGGATGGACAGATTATGCTTTTTTCTTAAAAAGAGCTTATTAATGAGATGTTACCAGTGACTTCAGAAACGCTCAATCTCCTGCAGCATAGTAGAGATTCCAATAGAGTGCCTTATTACAGAGTGTAAATAGAATTGGCAACAAAACACAAAACTTATGTTATGTTTATAAAGAAACACGAAAATAGTCCTACTCAGAGTAGACCCATGGAAATGCATTTGAAACCAGGCCGTGAGAACGGGTTTCAATGTATATCAGTAGATTGGCATGCATTTCTCTTAAAAAGGACTTTTTGTGATATGTTACCAAAAACGCTCAGACTCCTGCAATATATAGTAAAGACTCCTGTGGAACGTTTTATTGAAGGGTTTAACTAGAATTGGCAACAAAACACAAAACTTACATTATGTATATAAAGAAACACAAAAATAGTCCTACTCAGAGTAGACCCATGGAAGCGTATTGGAAACCAGGCCTGGAGAACATGTTTCAATGTATACGCGTATTGGCCTGTTTTGATGGGGATGGACAGATAATGCTTTTCTCCTAAAAAGGGCTTATTAATGAGATGTTACCAGTGACTTCAGAAACGCTCAATCTCCTGCAGTATAGTAGAGATTCCAATAGAGTGCCTTATTACAGAGTGTAAATAGAATTGGCAACAAAACAAAAACTTTCCTCATGTTTATAAAGAAACACGAAAATAGTCCTACTCAGAGTAGACCCATGGAAATGCATTGGAAACCAGGCCGTGAGAACGGGTTTCAATGTAAATCAGTAGAGTGGCATGCGTTTCTCTTAAAAAGGACTTTTTGTGATATGTTACCAAAAACGCTCAGACTCCTGCAATATGGAACATTTTATTGAAGGGTTTAACTAGAATTGGCAACAAAACACAAAACTTACGTTATGTATATAGAGAAACACAAAAATAGTCCTACTCAGAGTAGACCCATGGAAGCGCATTGGAAACCAGGCCTGGAGAACAGGTTTCAATGTATACGCGTATTGGCCTGTTTTGATGGGGATGGACAGATAATGCTTTTCTCCTAAAAAGGGCTTATTAATGAGATGTTACCAGTGACTTCAGAAACGCTCAATCTCCTGCAGTATAGTAGAGATTCCAATAGAGTGCCTTATTACAGAGTGTAAATAGAATTGGCAACAAAACACAAAACTTATGTCATGTTTATAAAGAAACACGAAAATAGTCCTACTCAGAGTAGACCCATGGAAATGCATTGGAAACCAGGCCGTGAGAACGGGTTTCAATTTAAATCAGTAGATTGGCATGCATTTCTCTTAAAAAGGACTTTTTGTGATATGTTACCAAAAACGCTCAGTCTCCTGCAATATATAGTAAAGACTCCTGTGGAACGTTTTATTGAAGGGTTTAACTAGAATTGGCAACAAAACACAAAACTTACGTTATGTATATAAAGAAACACGAAAATAGTCCTACTCAGAGTAGACCCATGGAAGCGCATTGGAAACCAGGCCTGGAGAACATGTTTCAATGTATACGCGTATTGGCCTGTTTTGATGGGGATGGACAGATAATGCTTTTCTCCTAAAAAGGGCTTATTAATGAGATGTTACCAGTGACTTCAGAAACGCTCAATCTCCTGCAGTATAGTAGAGATTCCAATAGAGTGCCTTATTACAGAGTGTAAATAGAATTGGCAACAAAACACAAAACTTACGTCATGTTTATAAAGAAACACGAAAATAGTCCTACTCAGAGTAGACCCATGGAAATGCATTGGAAACCAGGCCGTGAGAACGGGTTTCAATGTAAATCAGTAGATTGGCATGTGTTTCTCTTAAAAAGGACTTTTTGTGATATGTTACCAAAAACGCTCAGACTCCTGCAATATATAGTAAAGACTCCTGTGGAACGTTTTATTGAAGGGTTTAACTAGAATTGGCAACAAAACACAAAACTTACGTTATGTATATAAAGAAACACGAAAATAGTTCTACTCAGAGTAGACCCATGGAAGCGCATTGGAAACCAGGCCTGGAGAACATGTTTCAATGTATACGCGTATTGGCCTGTTTTGATTGGGATGGACAGATTATGCTTTTTTCTTAAAAAGGGCTTATTAATGAGATGTTACCAGTGACTTCAGAAACGCTCAATCTCCTGCAGTATAGTAGAGATTCCAATAGAGTGCCTTATTACAGAGTGTAAATAGAATTGGCAACAAAACACAAAACTTACGATATGTTTATAAAGAAACACGAAAATAGTCCTACTCAGAGTAGACCCATGGAAATGCAATGGAAACCAGTCCGTGAGAACGGGTTTCAATGTAAATCAGTAGATTGGAATGCGTTTATCTTAAAAAGGACTTTTTGTGATATGTTACCAAAAACGCTCAGACTCCTGCAATATATAGTAAAGACTCCTGTGGAAAGTTTTATTGAAGGGTTTAACTAGAATTGGCAACAAAACACAAAACTTACGTTATGTATATAAAGAAACACGAAAATAGTCCTACTCAGAGTAGACCCATGGAAGCGCATTGGAAACCAGGCCTGGAGAACATGTTTCAATGTATACGCGTATTGGCCTGTTTTGATGGGGATGGACAGATAATGCTTTTCTCCTAAAAAGGGCTTATTAATGAGATGTTACCAGTGACTTCAGAAACGCTCAATCTCCTGCAGTATAGTAGAGATTCCAATAGAGTGCCTTATTACAGAGTGTAAATAGAATTGGCAACAAAACACAAAACTTACGATATGTTTATAAAGAAACACGAAAATAGTCCTACTCAGAGTAGACCCATGGAAATGCATTGGAAACCAGGCCTGGAGAACATGTTTCAATGTATACGCGTATTGGCCTGTTTTGATGGGGATGGACAGATAATGCTTTTCTCCTAAAAAGGGCTTATTGATGAGATGTTACCAGTGACTTCAGAAACGCTCAATCTCCTGCAGTATAGTAGAGATTCCAATAGAGTGCCTTATTACAGAGTGTAAATAGAATTGGCAACAAAACAAAAACTTTCCTCATGTTTATAAAGAAACACGAAAATAGTCCTACTCAGAGTAGACCCATGGAAATGCATTGGAAACCAGGCCGTGAGAACGGGTTTCAATGTAAATCAGTAGAGTTTCATGCGTTTCTCTTAAAAAGGACTTTTTGTGATATGTTACCAAAAACGCTCAGACTCCTGCAATATATAGTAAAGACTCCTGTGGAACGTTTTATTGAAGGGTTTAACTAGAATTGGCAACAAAACACAAAACTTACGTTATGTATATAAAGAAACACGAAAATAGTTCTACTCAGAGTAGACCCATGGAAGCGCATTGGAAACCAGGCCTGGAGAACATGTTTCAATGTATACGTGTATTGGCCTGTTTTGATTGGGATGGACAGATTATGCTTTTTTCTTAAAAAGGGCTTATTAATGAGATGTTACCAGTGACTTCAGAAACGCTCAATCTCCTGCAGTATAGTAGAGATTCCAATAGAGTGCCTTATTACAGAGTGTAAATAGAATTGGCAACAAAACACAAAACTTACGATAAGTTTATAAAGAAACACGAAAATAGTCCTACTCAGATTAGACCCATGGAAATGCAATGGAAACCAGTCCGTGAGAACGGGTTTCAATGTAAGTCAGTAGATTGGCATGCGTTTCTCTTAAAAAGGACTTTTTGTGATATGTTACCAAAAACGCTCAGACTCCTGCAATATATAGTAAAGACTCCTATGGAACGTTTTATTGAAGGGTTTAACTAGAATTGGCAACAAAACACAAAACTTACGTTATGTATATAAAGAAACACGAAAATAGTCCTACTCAGAGTAGACCCATGGAAACGCATTGGAAACCAGGCCTGGAGAACATGTTTCAATGTATACGCGTATTGGCCTGTTTTGATGGGGATGGACAGATTATGCTTTTTTCTTAAAAAGAGCTTATTAATGAGATGTTACCAGTAACTTCAGAAACGCTCAATCTCCTGCAGCATAGTAGAGATTCCAATAGAGTGCCTTATTACAGAGTGTAAATAGAATTGGCAACAAAACACAAAACTTATGTTATGTTTATAAAGAAACACGAAAATAGTCCTACTCAGAGTAGACCCATGGAAATGCATTTGAAACCAGGCCGTGAGAACGGGTTTCAATGTAAATCAGTAGATTGGCATGCATTTCTCTTAAAAAGGACTTTTTGTGATATGTTACCAAAAACGCTCAGACTCCTGCAATATATAGTAAAGACTCCTGTGGAATGTTTTATTGAAGGGTTTAACTAGAATTGGCAACAAAACACAAAACTTACGTTATGTATATAGAGAAACACAAAAATAGTCCTACTCAGAGTAGACCCATGGAAGCGCATTGGAAACCAGGCCTGGAGAACAGGTTTCAATGTATACGCGTATTGGCCTGTTTTGATGGGGATGGACAGATAATGCTTTTCTCCTAAAAAGGGCTTATTAATGAGATGTTACCAGTGACTTCAGAAACGCTCAATCTCCTGCAGTATAGTAGAGATTCCAATAGAGTGCCTTATTACAGAGTGTAAATAGAATTGGCAACAAAACACAAAACTTATGTCATGTTTATAAAGAAACACGAAAATAGTCCTACTCAGAGTAGACCCATGGAAATGCATTGGAAACCAGGCCGTGAGAACGGGTTTCAATTTAAATCAGTAGATTGGCATGCATTTCTCTTAAAAAGGACTTTTTGTGATATGTTACCAAAAACGCTCAGTCTCCTGCAATATATAGTAAAGACTCCTGTGGAACGTTTTATTGAAGGGTTTAACTAGAATTGGCAACAAAACACAAAACTTACGTTATGTATATAAAGAAACACGAAAATAGTCCTACTCAGAGTAGACCCATGGAAGCGCATTGGAAACCAGGCCTGGAGAACATGTTTCAATGTATACGCGTATTGGCCTGTTTTGATGGGGATGGACAGATAATGCTTTTCTCCTAAAAAGGGCTTATTAATGAGATGTTACCAGTGACTTCAGAAACGCTCAATCTCCTGCAGTATAGTAGAGATTCCAATAGAGTGCCTTATTACAGAGTGTAAATAGAATTGGCAACAAAACACAAAACTTACGTCATGTTTATAAAGAAACACGAAAATAGTCCTACTCAGAGTAGACCCATGGAAATGCATTGGAAACCAGGCCGTGAGAACGGGTTTCAATGTAAATCAGTAGATTGGCATGCGTTTCTCTTAAAAAGGACTTTTTGTGATATGTTACCAAAAACGCTCAGACTCCTGCAATATATAGTAAAGACTCCTGTGGAACGTTTTATTGAAGGGTTTAACTAGAATTGGCAACAAAACACAAAACTTACGTTATGTATATAAAGAAACACGAAAATAGTTCTACTCAGAGTAGACCCATGGAAGCGCATTGGAAACCAGGCCTGGAGAACATGTTTCAATGTATACGCGTATTGGCCTGTTTTGATTGGGATGGACAGATTATGCTTTTTTCTTAAAAAGGGCTTATTAATGAGATGTTACCAGTGACTTCAGAAACGCTCAATCTCCTGCAGTATAGTAGAGATTCCAATAGAGTGCCTTATTACAGAGTGTAAATAGAATTGGCAACAAAACACAAAACTTACGTTATGTATATAGAGAAACACAAAAATAGTCCTACTCAGAGTAGACCCATGGAAGCGCATTGGAAACCAGGCCTGGAGAACAGGTTTCAATGTATACGCGTATTGGCCTGTTTTGATGGGGATGGACAGATAATGCTTTTCTCCTAAAAAGGGCTTATTAATGAGATGTTACCAGTGACTTCAGAAACGCTCAATCTCCTGCAGTATAGTAGAGATTCCAATAGAGTGCCTTATTACAGAGTGTAAATAGAATTGGCAACAAAACACAAAACTTACGATATGTTTATAAAGAAACACGAAAATAGTCCTACTCAGAGTAGACCCATGGAAATGCATTGGAAACCAGGCCTGGAGAACATGTTTCAATGTATACGCGTATTGGCCTGTTTTGATGGGGATGGACAGATAATGCTTTTCTCCTAAAAAGGGCTTATTGATGAGATGTTACCAGTGACTTCAGAAACGCTCAATCTCCTGCAGTATAGTAGAGATTCCAATAGAGTGCCTTATTACAGAGTGTAAATAGAATTGGCAACAAAACAAAAACTTTCCTCATGTTTATAAAGAAACACGAAAATAGTCCTACTCAGAGTAGACCCATGGAAATGCATTGGAAACCAGGCCGTGAGAACGGGTTTCAATGTAAATCAGTAGAGTTTCATGCGTTTCTCTTAAAAAGGACTTTTTGTGATATGTTACCAAAAACGCTCAGACTCCTGCAATATATAGTAAAGACTCCTGTGGAACGTTTTATTGAAGGGTTTAACTAGAATTGGCAACAAAACACAAAACTTACGTTATGTATATAAAGAAACACGAAAATAGTTCTACTCAGAGTAGACCCATGGAAGCGCATTGGAAACCAGGCCTGGAGAACATGTTTCAATGTATACGTGTATTGGCCTGTTTTGATTGGGATGGACAGATTATGCTTTTTTCTTAAAAAGGGCTTATTAATGAGATGTTACCAGTGACTTCAGAAACGCTCAATCTCCTGCAGTATAGTAGAGATTCCAATAGAGTGCCTTATTACAGAGTGTAAATAGAATTGGCAAAAAAACAAAAAACTTACGATATGTTTATAAAGAAACACGAAAATAGTCCTACTCAGAGTAGACCCATGGAAATGCATTGGAAACCAGGCCGTGAGAACGGGTTTCAATGTAAATCAGTAGAGTGGCATGCGTTTCTCTTAAAAAGGACTTTTTGTGATATGTTACCAAAAACGCTCAGACTCCTGCAATATATAGTAAAGACTCCTGTGGAACGTTTTATTGAAGGGTTTAACTAGAATTGGCAACAAAACACAAAACTTACGTTATGTATATAAAGAAACACGAAAATAGTCCTACTCAGAGTAGACCCATGGAAACGCATTGGAAACCAGGCCTGGAGAACATGTTTCAATGTATACGCGTATTGGCCTGTTTTGATGGGGATGGACAGATTATGCTTTTTTCTTAAAAAGGGCTTATTAATGAGATGTTACCAGTGACTTCAGAAACGCTCAATCTCCTGCAGTATAGTAGAGATTCCAATAGAGTGCCTTATTACAGAGTGTAAATAAAATTGGCAACAAAACACAAAACTTACGATATGTTTATAAAGAAACACGAAAATAGTCCTACTCAGAGTAGACACATGGAAATGCAATGGAAACCAGGCCGTGAGAACGGGTTTCAATGTAAATCAGTAGATTGGCATGCGTTTATCTTAAAAAGGACTTTTTGTGATATGTTACCAAAAACGCTCAGACTCCTGCAATATATAGTAAAGACTCCTGTGGAACGTTTTATTGAAGGGTTTAACTAGAATTGGCAACAAAACACAAAACTTACGTTATGTATATAAAGAAACACGAAAATAGTCCTACTCAGAGTAGACCCATGGAAACGCATTGGAAACCAGGCCTGGAGAACATGTTTCAATGTATATGCGTATTGGCCTGTTTTGATGGGGATGGACAGATTATGCTTTTTTCTTAAAAAGAGCTTATTAATGAGATGTTACCAGTGACTTCAGAAACGCTCAATCTCCTGCAGCATAGTAGAGATTCCAATAGAGTGCCTTATTACAGAGTGTAAATAGAATTGGCAACAAAACACAAAACTTATGTTATGTTTATAAAGAAACACGAAAATAGTCCTACTCAGAGTAGACCCATGGAAATGCATTTGAAACCAGGCCGTGAGAACGGGTTTCAATGTAAATCAGTAGATTGGTATGCATTTCTCTTAAAAAGGACTTTTTGTGATATGTTACCAAAAACGCTCAGACTCCTGCAATATATAGTAAAGACTCCTGTGGAACGTTTTATTGAAGGGTTTAACCAGAATTGGCAACAAAACACAAAACTTACGTTATGTATATAAAGAAACACAAAACTAGTCCTACTCAGAGTAGACCCATGGAAGCGCATTGGAAACCAGGCCTGGAGAACATGTTTCAATGTATACGCGTATTGGCCTGTTTTGATGGGGATGGACAGATAATGCTTTTCTCTTAAAAAGGGCTTATTAATGAGATGTTACCAGTGACTTCAGAAACGCTCAATCTCCTGCAGTATAGTAGAGATTCCAATAGAGTGCCTTATTACAGAGTGTAAATAGAATTGGCAACAAAACAAAAACTTTCCTCATGTTTATAAAGAAACACGAAAATAGTCCTACTCAGAGTAGACCCATGGAAATGCATTGGAAACCAGGCCGTGAGAACGGGTTTCAATGTAAATCAGTAGAGTGGCATGCGTTTCTCTTAAAAAGGACTTTTTGTGATATGTTACCAAAAACGCTCAGACTCCTGCAATATATAGTAAAGACTCCTGTGGAACATTTTATTGAAGGGTTTAACTAGAATTGGCAAGAAAACACAAAACTTACGTTATGTATATAAAGAAACACGAAAATAGTCCTACTCAGAGTAGACCCATGGAAACGCATTGGAAACCAGGCCTGGAGAACATGTCTCAATGTATACGCGTATTGGCCTGTTTTGATGGGGATGGACAGATTATGCTTTTTTCTTAAAAAGGGCTTATTAATGAGATGTTACCAGTGACTTCAGAAATGCTCAATCTCCTGCAGTATAGTAGAGATTCCAATAGAGTGCCTTATTACAGAGTGTAAATAGAATTGGCAACAAAACACAAAACTTACGATATGTTTATAAAGAAACACGAAAATAGTCCTACTCAGAGTAGACACATGGAAATGCAATGGAAACCAGGCCGTGAGAACGGGTTTCAATGTAAATCAGTAGATTGGCATGCGTTTATCTTAAAAAGGACTTTTTGTGATATGTTACCAAAAACGCTCAGACTCCTGCAATATATAGTAAAGACTCCTGTGGAACGTTTTATTGAAGGGTTTAACTAGAATTGGCAACAAAACACAAAACTTACGTTATGTATATAAAGAAACACGAAAATAGTCCTACTCAGAGTAGACCCATGGAAACGCATTGGAAACCAGGCCTGGAGAACATGTTTCAATGTATACGCGTATTGGCCTGTTTTGATGGGGATGGACAGATTATGCTTTTTTCTTAAAAAGAGCTTATTAATGAGATGTTACCAGTGACTTCAGAAACGCTCAATCTCCTGCAGCATAGTAGAGATTCCAATAGAGTGCCTTATTACAGAGTGTAAATAGAATTGGCAACAAAACACAAAACTTATGTTATGTTTATAAAGAAACACGAAAATAGTCCTACTCAGAGTAGACCCATGGAAATGCATTTGAAACCAGGCCGTGAGAACGGGTTTCAATGTAAATCAGTAGACTGGCATGCATTTCTCTTAAAAAGGACTTTTTGTGATATGTTACCAAAAACACTCAGACTCCTGCAATATATAGTAAAGACTCCTGTGGAACGTTTTATTGAAGGGTTTAACTAGAATTGGCAACAAAACACAAAACTTAAGTTATGTATATAAAGAAACACGAAAATAGTCCTACTCAGAGTAGACCCATGGAAGCGCATTGGAAACCAGGCCTGGAGAACATGTTTCAATGTATACGCGTATTGGCCTTTTTTGATGGGGATGGACAGATTATGCTTCTTTCTTAAAAAGAGCTTATTAATGAGATGTTACCAGTGACTTCAGAAACGCTCAATCTCCTGCAGCATAGTAGAGATTCCAATAGAGTGCCTTATTACAGAGTGTAAATAGAATTGGCAACAAAACAAAAACTTTCCTCATGTTTATAAAGAAACACGAAAATAGTCCTACTCAGAGTAGACCCATGGAAATGCATTGGAAACCAGGCCGTGAGAACGGGTTTCAATGTAAATCAGTAGAGTGGCATGCGTTTCTCTTAAAAAGGACTTTTTGTGATATGTTACCAAAAACGCTCAGACTCCTGCAATATATAGTAAAGACTCCTGTGGAACGTTTTATTGAAGGGTTTAACTAGAATTGGCAACAAAACACAAAACTTACGTTATGTATATAAAGAAACACGAAAATAGTCCTACTCAGAGTAGACCCATGGAAGCGCATTGGAAACCAGGCCTGGAGAACATGTTTCAATGTATACGCGTATTGGCCTGTTTTGATGGGGATGGACAGATAATGCTTTTCTCTTAAAAAGGGCTTATTAATGAGATGTTACCAGTGACTTCAGAAACGCTCAATCTCCTGCAGTATAGTAGAGATTCCAATAGAGTGCCTTATTACAGAGTGTAAATAGAATTGGCAACAAAACAAAAACTTTCCTCATGTTTATAAAGAAACACGAAAATAGTCCTACTCAGAGTAGACCCATGGAAATGCATTGGAAACCAGGCCGTGAGAACGGGTTTCAATGTAAATCAGTAGATTGGCATGCATTTCTCTTAAAAAGGACTTTTTGTGATATGTTACCAAAAACGCTCAGACTCCTGCAATATATAGTAAAGACTCCTGTGGAACGTTTTATTGAAGGGTTTAACTAGAATTGGCAACAAAACACAAAACTTACGTAATGTATATAGAGAAACACAAAAATAGTCCTACTCAGAGTAGACCCATGGAAGCGCATTGGAAACCAGGCCTGGAGAACATGTTTCAATGTATATGCGTATTGGCCTGTTTTGATGGGGATGGACAGATTATGCTTTTTTCTTAAAAAGAGCTTATTAATGAGATGTTACCAGTGACTTCAGAAACGCTCAATCTCCTGCAGCATAGTAGAGATTCCAATAGAGTGCCTTATTACAGAGTGTAAATAGAATTGGCAACAAAACACAAAACTTATGTTATGTTTATAAAGAAACACGAAAATAGTCCTACTCAGAGTAGACCCATGGAAATGCATTTGAAACCAGGCCGTGAGAACGGGTTTCAATGTCAATCATTAGATTGGTATGCATTTCTCTTAAAAAGGACTTTTTGTGATATGTTACCAAAAACGCTCAGACTCCTGCAATATATAGTAAAGACTCCTGTGGAACGTTTTATTGAAGGGTTTAACTAGAATTGGCAACAAAACACAAAACTTACGTTATGTATATAAAGAAACACAAAACTAGTCCTACTCAGAGTAGACCCATGGAAGCGCATTGGAAACCAGGCCTGGAGAACATGTTTCAATGTATACGCGTATTGGCCTGTTTTGATGGGGATGGACAGATAATGCTTTTCTCTTAAAAAGGGCTTATTAATGAGATGTTACCAGTGACTTCAGAAACGCTCAATCTCCTGCAGTATAGTAGAGATTCCAATAGAGTGCCTTATTACAGAGTGTAAATAGAATTGGCAACAAAACAAAAACTTTCCTCATGTTTATAAAGAAACACGAAAATAGTCCTACTCAGAGTAGACCCATGGAAATGCATTGGAAACCAGGCCGTGAGAACGGGTTTCAATGTAAATCAGTAGAGTGGCATGCGTTTCTCTTAAAAAGGACTTTTTGTGATATGTTACCAAAAACGCTCAGACTCCTGCAATATATAGTAAAGACTCCTGTGGAACATTTTATTGAAGGGTTTAACTAGAATTGGCAATGAAACACAAAACTTACGTTATGTATATAAAGAAACACGAAAATAGTCCTACTCAGAGTAGACCTATGGAAACGCATTGGAAACTAGGCCTGGAGAACATGTCTCAATGTATACGCGTATTGGCCTGTTTTGATGGGGATGGACAGATTATGCTTTTTTCTTAAAAAGGGCTTATTAATGAGATGTTACCAGTGACATCAGAAACGCTCAATCTCCTGCAGTATAGTAGAGATTCCAATAGAGTGCCTTATTACAGAGTGTAAATAGAATTGGCAACAAAACACAAAACTTACGATATGTTTATAAAGAAACACGAAAATAGTCCTACTCAGAGTAGACACATGGAAATGCAATGGAAACCAGGCCGTGAGAAAGGGTTTCAATGTAAATCAGTAGAGTGGCATGCGTTTATCTTAAAAAGGACTTTTTGTGATATGTTACCAAAAACGCTCAGACTCCTGCAATATATAGTAAAGACTCCTGTGGAACGTTTTATTGAAGGGTTTAACTAGAATTGGCAACAAAACACAAAACTTACGTTATGTATATAAAGAAACACGAAAATAGTTCTACTCAGAGTAGACCCATGGAAACGCATTGGAAACCAGGCCTGGAGAACATGTTTCAATGTATACGCGTATTGGCCTGTTTTGATGGGGATGGACAGATTATGCTTTTTTCTTAAAAAGAGCTTATTAATGAGATGTTACCAGTGACTTCAGAAACGCTCAATCTCCTGCAGCATAGTAGAGATTCCAATAGAGTGCCTTATTACAGAGTGTAAATAGAATTGGCAACAAAACACAAAACTTATGTTATGTTTATAAAGAAACACGAAAATAGTCCTACTCAGAGTAGACCCATGGAAATGCATTTGATACCAGGCCGTGAGAACGGGTTTCAATGTAAATCAGTAGATTGGCATGCATTTCTCTTAAAAAGGACTTTTTGTGATATGTTACCAAAAACGCTCAGACTCCTGCAATATATAGTAAAGACTCCTGTGGAACGTTTTATTGAAGGGTTTAACTAGAATTGGCAACAAAACACAAAACTTACGTTATGTATATAAAGAAACACGAAAATAGTCCTACTCAGAGTAGACCCATGGAAGCGCATTGGAAACCAGGCCTGGAGAACATGTTTCAATGTATATGCGTATTGGCCTGTTTTGATGGGGATGGACAGATTATCCTTTTTTCTTAAAAAGAGCTTATTAATGAGATGTTACCAGTGACTTCAGAAACGCTCAATCTCCTGCAGCATAGTAGAGATTCCAATAGAGTGCCTTATTACAGAGTGTAAATAGAATTGGCAACAAAACACAAAACTTATGTTATGTTTATAAAGAAACACGAAAATAGTCCTACTCAGAGTAGACCCATGGAAATGCATTTGAAACCAGGCCGTGAGAACGGGTTTCAATGTAAATCAGTAGATTGGTATGCATTTCTCTTAAAAAGGACTTTTTGTGATATGTTACCAAAAACGCTCAGACTCCTGCAATATATAGTAAAGACTCCTGTGGAACGTTTTATTGAAGGGTTTAACTAGAATTGGCAACAAAACACAAAACTTACGTTATGTATATAAAGAAACACGAAAATAGTCCTACTCAGAGTAGACCCATGGAAGCGCATTGGAAACCAGGCCTGGAGAACATGTTTCAATGTATATGCGTATTGGCCTGTTTTGATGGGGATGGACAGATTATCCTTTTTTCTTAAAAAGAGCTTATTAATGAGATGTTACCAGTGACTTCAGAAACGCTCAATCTCCTGCAGCATAGTAGAGATTCCAATAGAGTGCCTTATTACAGAGTGTAAATAGAATTGGCAACAAAACACAAAACTTATGTTATGTTTATAAAGAAACACGAAAATAGTCCTACTCAGAGTAGACCCATGGAAATGCATTTGAAACCAGGCCGTGAGAACGGGTTTCAATGTAAATCAGTAGATTGGTATGCATTTCTCTTAAAAAGGACTTTTTGTGATATGTTACCAAAAACGCTCAGACTCCTGCAATATATAGTAAAGACTCCTGTGGAACGTTTTATTGAAGGGTTTAACTAGAATTGGCAACAAAACACAAAACTTACGTTATGTATATAAAGAAACACGAAAATAGTCCTACTCAGAGTAGACCCATGGAAGCGCATTGGAAACCAGGCCTGGAGAACATGTTTCAATGTATACGCGTATTGGCCTGTTTTGATGGGGATGGACAGATAATGCTTTTCTCTTAAAAAGGGCTTATTAATGAGATGTTACCAGTGACTTCAGAAACGCTCAATCTCCTGCAGTATAGTAGAGATTCCAATAGAGTGCCTTATTACAGAGTGTAAATAGAATTGGCAACAAAACAAAAACTTTCCTCATGTTTATAAAGAAACACGAAAATAGTCCTACTCAGAGTAGACCCATGGAAATGCATTGGAAACCAGGCCGTGAGAACGGGTTTCAATGTAAATCAGTAGATTGGCATGCATTTCTCTTAAAAAGGACTTTTTGTGATATGTTACCAAAAACGCTCAGACTCCTGCAATATATAGTAAAGACTCCTGTGGAACGTTTTATTGAAGGGTTTAACTAGAATTGGCAACAAAACACAAAACTTACGTAATGTATATAGAGAAACACAAAAATAGTCCTACTCAGAGTAGACCCATGGAAGCGCATTGGAAACCAGGCCTGGAGAACATGTTTCAATGTATATGCGTATTGGCCTGTTTTGATGGGGATGGACAGATTATGCTTTTTTCTTAAAAAGAGCTTATTAATGAGATGTTACCAGTGACTTCAGAAACGCTCAATCTCCTGCAGCATAGTAGAGATTCCAATAGAGTGCCTTATTACAGAGTGTAAATAGAATTGGCAACAAAACACAAAACTTATGTTATGTTTATAAAGAAACACGAAAATAGTCCTACTCAGAGTAGACCCATGGAAATGCATTTGAAACCAGGCCGTGAGAACGGGTTTCAATGTCAATCATTAGATTGGTATGCATTTCTCTTAAAAAGGACTTTTTGTGATATGTTACCAAAAACGCTCAGACTCCTGCAATATATAGTAAAGACTCCTGTGGAACGTTTTATTGAAGGGTTTAACTAGAATTGGCAACAAAACACAAAACTTACGTTATGTATATAAAGAAACACAAAACTAGTCCTACTCAGAGTAGACCCATGGAAGCGCATTGGAAACCAGGCCTGGAGAACATGTTTCAATGTATACGCGTATTGGCCTGTTTTGATGGGGATGGACAGATAATGCTTTTCTCTTAAAAAGGGCTTATTAATGAGATGTTACCAGTGACTTCAGAAACGCTCAATCTCCTGCAGTATAGTAGAGATTCCAATAGAGTGCCTTATTACAGAGTGTAAATAGAATTGGCAACAAAACAAAAACTTTCCTCATGTTTATAAAGAAACACGAAAATAGTCCTACTCAGAGTAGACCCATGGAAATGCATTGGAAACCAGGCCGTGAGAACGGGTTTCAATGTAAATCAGTAGAGTGGCATGCGTTTCTCTTAAAAAGGACTTTTTGTGATATGTTACCAAAAACGCTCAGACTCCTGCAATATATAGTAAAGACTCCTGTGGAACATTTTATTGAAGGGTTTAACTAGAATTGGCAATAAAACACAAAACTTACGTTATGTATATAAAGAAACACGAAAATAGTCCTACTCAGAGTAGACCTATGGAAACGCATTGGAAACTAGGCCTGGAGAACATGTCTCAATGTATACGCGTATTGGCCTGTTTTGATGGGGATGGACAGATTATGCTTTTTTCTTAAAAAGGGCTTATTAATGAGATGTTACCAGTGACATCAGAAACGCTCAATCTCCTGCAGTATAGTAGAGATTCCAATAGAGTGCCTTATTACAGAGTGTAAATAGAATTGGCAACAAAACACAAAACTTACGATATGTTTATAAAGAAACACGAAAATAGTCCTACTCAGAGTAGACACATGGAAATGCAATGGAAACCAGGCCGTGAGAAAGGGTTTCAATGTAAATCAGTAGAGTGGCATGCGTTTATCTTAAAAAGGACTTTTTGTGATATGTTACCAAAAACGCTCAGACTCCTGCAATATATAGTAAAGACTCCTGTGGAACGTTTTATTGAAGGGTTTAACTAGAATTGGCAACAAAACACAAAACTTACGTTATGTATATAAAGAAACACGAAAATAGTCCTACTCAGAGTAGACCCATGGAAACGCATTGGAAACCAGGCCTGGAGAACATGTTTCAATGTATACGCGTATTGGCCTGTTTTGATGGGGATGGACAGATTATGCTTTTTTCTTAAAAAGAGCTTATTAATGAGATGTTACCAGTGACTTCAGAAACGCTCAATCTCCTGCAGCATAGTAGAGATTCCAATAGAGTGCCTTATTACAGAGTGTAAATAGAATTGGCAACAAAACACAAAACTTATGTTATGTTTATAAAGAAACACGAAAATAGTCCTACTCAGAGTAGACCCATGGAAATGCATTTGATACCAGGCCGTGAGAACGGGTTTCAATGTAAATCAGTAGATTGGCATGCATTTCTCTTAAAAAGGACTTTTTGTGATATGTTACCAAAAACGCTCAGACTCCTGCAATATATAGTAAAGACTCCTGTGGAACGTTTTATTGAAGGGTTTAACTAGAATTGGCAACAAAACACAAAACTTACGTTATGTATATAAAGAAACACGAAAATAGTCCTACTCAGAGTAGACCCATGGAAGCGCATTGGAAACCAGGCCTGGAGAACATGTTTCAATGTATATGCGTATTGGCCTGTTTTGATGGGGATGGACAGATTATCCTTTTTTCTTAAAAAGAGCTTATTAATGAGATGTTACCAGTGACTTCAGAAACGCTCAATCTCCTGCAGCATAGTAGAGATTCCAATAGAGTGCCTTATTACAGAGTGTAAATAGAATTGGCAACAAAACACAAAACTTATGTTATGTTTATAAAGAAACACGAAAATAGTCCTACTCAGAGTAGACCCATGGAAATGCATTTGAAACCAGGCCGTGAGAACGGGTTTCAATGTAAATCAGTAGATTGGTATGCATTTCTCTTAAAAAGGACTTTTTGTGATATGTTACCAAAAACGCTCAGACTCCTGCAATATATAGTAAAGACTCCTGTGGAACGTTTTATTGAAGGGTTTAACTAGAATTGGCAACAAAACACAAAACTTACGTTATGTATATAAAGAAACACAAAACTAGTCCTACTCAGAGTAGACCCATGGAAGCGCATTGGAAACCAGGCCTGGAGAACATGTTTCAATGTATACGCGTATTGGCCTGTTTTGATGGGGATGGACAGATAATGCTTTTCTCTTAAAAAGGGCTTATTAATGAGATGTTACCAGTGACTTCAGAAACGCTCAATCTCCTGCAGTATAGTAGAGATTCCAATAGAGTGCCTTATTACAGAGTGTAAATAGAATTGGCAACAAAACAAAAACTTTCCTCATGTTTATAAAGAAACACGAAAATAGTCCTACTCAGAGTAGACCCATGGAAATGCATTGGAAACCAGGCCGTGAGAACGGGTTTCAATGTAAATCAGTAGAGTGGCATGCGTTTCTCTTAAAAAGGACTTTTTGTGATATGTTACCAAAAACGCTCAGACTCCTGCAATATATAGTAAAGACTCCTTTGGAACATTTTATTGAAGGGTTTAACTAGAATTGGCAACAAAACACAAAACTTACGTTATGTATATAAAGAAACACGAAAATAGTCCTACTCAGAGTAGACCCATGGAAACGCATTGGAAACCAGGCCTGGAGAACATGTTTCAATGTATACGCGTATTGGCCTGTTTTGATGGGGATGGACAGATTATGCTTTTTTCTTAAAAAGAGCTTATTAATGAGATGTTACCAGTGACTTCAGAAACGCTCAATCTCCTGCAGCATAGTAGAGATTCCAATAGAGTGCCTTATTACAGAGTGTAAATAGAATTGGCAACAAAACACAAAACTTATGTTATGTTTATAAAGAAACACGAAAATAGTCCTACTCAGAGTAGACCCATGGAAATGCATTTGAAACCAGGCCGTGAGAACGGGTTTCAATGTAAATCAGTAGATTGGCATGCATTTCTCTTAAAAAGGACTTTTTGTGATATGTTACCAAAAACGCTCAGACTCCTGCAATATATAGTAAAGACTCCTGTGGAACGTTTTATTGAAGGGTTTAACTAGAATTGGCAACAAAACACAAAACTTACGTTATGTATATAAAGAAACACGAAAATAGTCCTACTCAGGGTAGACCCATGGAAGCGCATTGGAAACCAGGCCTGGAGAACATGTTTCAATGTATACGCGTATTGGCCTGTTTTGATGGGGATGGACAGATAATGCTTTTCTCCTAAAAAGGGCTTATTAATGAGATGTTACCAGTGACTTCAGAAACGCTCAATCTCCTGCAGTATAGTAGAGATTCCAATAGAGTGCCTTATTACAGAGTGTAAATAGAATTGGCAACAAAACACAAAACTTACGATATGTTTATAAAGAAACACGAAAATAGTCCTACTCAGAGTAGACACATGGAAATGCAATGGAAACCAGGCCGTGAGAACGGGTTTCAATGTAAATCAGTAGATTGGCATGCGTTTATCTTAAAAAGGACTTTTTGTGATATGTTACCAAAAACGCTTAGACTCCTGCAATATATAGTAAAGACTCCTGTGGAACGTTTTATTGAAGGGTTTAACTAGAATTGGCAACAAAACACAAAACTTACGTTATGTATATAAAGAAACACGAAAATAGTCCTACTCAGAGTAGACCCATGGAAACGCATTGGAAACCAGGCCTGGAGAACATGTTTCAATGTATACGCGTATTGGCCTTTTTTGATGGGGATGGACAGATTATGCTTCTTTCTTAAAAAGAGCTTTTTAATGAGATGTTACCAGTGACTTCAGAAACGCTCAATCTCCTGCAGCATAGTAGAGATTCCAATAGAGTGCCTTATTACAGAGTGTAAATAGAATTGGCAACAAAACACAAAACTTATGTTATGTTTATAAAGAAACACGAAAATAGTCCTACTCAGAGTAGACCCATGGAAATGCATTGGAAACCAGGCCGTGAGAACGTGTTTCAATGTAAATCAGTAGATTGGCATGCATTTCTCTTAAAAAGGACTTTTTGTGATATGTTACCAAAAACGCTCAGACTCCTGCAATATATAGTAAAGACTCCTGTGGAACGTTTTATTGAAGGGTTTAACTAGAATTGGCAACAAAACACAAAACTTACGTAATGTATATAGAGAAACACAAAAATAGTCCTACTCAGAGTAGACCCATGGAAGCGCATTGGAAACCAGGCCTGGAGAACATGTTTCAATGTATATGCGTATTGGCCTGTTTTGATGGGGATGGACAGATAATGCTTTTTTCTTAAAAAGAGCTTATTAATGAGATGTTACCAGTGACTTCAGAAACGCTCAATCTCCTGCAGCATAGTAGAGATTCCAATAGAGTGCCTTATTACAGAGTGTAAATAGAATTGGCAACAAAACACAAAACTTATGTTATGTTTATAAAGAAACACGAAAATAGTCCTACTCAGAGTAGACCCATGGAAATGCATTTGAAACCAGGCCGTGAGAACGGGTTTCAATGTAAATCAGTAGATTGGTATGCATTTCTCTTAAAAAGGACTTTTTGTGATATGTTACCAAAAACGCTCAGACTCCTGCAATATATAGTAAAGACTCCTGTGGAACGTTTTATTGAAGGGTTTAACTAGAATTGGCAACAAAACACAAAACTTACGTTATGTATATAAAGAAACACAAAACTAGTCCTACTCAGAGTAGACCCATGGAAGCGCATTGGAAACCAGGCCTGGAGAACATGTTTCAATGTATACGCGTATTGGCCTGTTTTGATGGGGATGGACAGAAAATGCTTTTCTCTTAAAAAGGGCTTATTAATGAGATGTTACCAGTGACTTCAGAAACGCTCAATCTCCTGCAGTATAGTAGAGATTCCAATAGAGTGCCTTATTACAGAGTGTAAATAGAATTGGAAACAAAACAAAAACTTTCCTCATGTTTATAAAGAAACACGAAAATAGTCCTACTCAGAGTAGACCCATGGAAATGCATTGGAAACCAGGCCGTGAGAACGGGTTTCAATGTAAATCAGTAGAGTGGCATGCGTTTCTCTTAAAAAGGACTTTTTGTGATATGTTACCAAAAACGCTCAGACTCCTGCAATATATAGTAAAGACTCCTGTGGAACATTTTATTGAAGGGTTTAACTAGAATTGGCAATAAAACACAAAACTTACGTTATGTATATAAAGAAACACGAAAATAGTCCTACTCAGAGTAGACCCATGGAAACGCATTGGAAACCAGGCCTGGAGAACATGTCTCAATGTATACGCGTATTGGCCTGTTTTGATGGGGATGGACAGATTATGCTTTTTTCTTAAAAAGGGCTTATTAATGAGATGTTACCAGTGACTTCAGAAACGCTCAATCTCCTGCAGTATAGTAGAGATTCCAATAGAGTGCCTTATTACAGAGTGTAAATAGAATTGGCAACAAAACACAAAACTTACGATATGTTTATAAAGAAACACGAAAATAGTCCTACTCAGAGTAGACACATGGAAATGCAATGGAAACCAGGCCGTGAGAACGGGTTTCAATGTAAATCAGTAGATTGGCATGCGTTTATCTTAAAAAGGACTTTTTGTGATATGTTACCAAAAACGCTTAGACTCCTGCAATATATAGTAAAGACTCCTGTGGAACGTTTTATTGAAGGGTTTAACTAGAATTGGCAACAAAACACAAAACTTACGTTATGTATATAAAGAAACACGAAAATAGTCCTACTCAGAGTAGACCCATGGAAACGCATTGGAAACCAGGCCTGGAGAACATGTTTCAATGTATACGCGTATTGGCCTTTTTTGATGGGGATGGACAGATTATGCTTTTTTCTTAAAAAGAGCTTATTAATGAGATGTTACCAGTGACTTCAGAAACGCTCAATCTCCTGCAGTATAGTAGAGATTCCAATAGAGTGCCTTATTACAGAGTGTAAATAGAATTGGCAACAAAACAAAAACTTTCCTCATGTTTATAAAGAAACACGAAAATAGTCCTACTCAGAGTAGACCCATGGAAATGCATTGGAAACCAGGCCGTGAGAACGGGTTTCAATGTAAATCAGTAGAGTGGCATGCGTTTCTCTTAAAAAGGACTTTTTGTGATATGTTACCAAAAACGCTCAGACTCCTGCAATATATAGTAAAGACTCCTTTGGAACATTTTATTGAAGGGTTTAACTAGAATTGGCAAGAAAACACAAAACTTACGTTATGTATATAAAGAAACACGAAAATAGTCCTACTCAGAGTAGACCCATGGAAACGCATTGGAAACCAGGCCTGGAGAACATGTTTAAATGTATACGCGTATTGGCCTGTTTTGATGGGGATGGACAGATTATGCTTTTTTCTTAAAAAGAGCTTATTAATGAGATGTTACCAGTGACTTCAGAAACGCTCAATCTCCTGCAGCATAGTAGAGATTCCAATAGAGTGCCTTATTACAGAGTGTAAATAGAATTGGCAACAAAACACAAAACTTATGTTATGTTTATAAAGAAACACGAAAATAGTCCTACTCAGAGTAGACCCATGGAAATGCATTTGAAACCAGGCCGTGAGAACGGGTTTCAATGTAAATCAGTAGATTGGCATGCATTTCTCTTAAAAAGGACTTTTTGTGATATGTTACCAAAAACGCTCAGACTCCTGCAATATATAGTAAAGACTCCTGTGGAACGTTTTATTGAAGGGTTTAACTAGAATTGGCAACAAAACACAAAACTTACGTTATGTATATAAAGAAACACGAAAATAGTCCTACTCAGGGTAGACCCATGGAAGCGCATTGGAAACCAGGCCTGGAGAACATGTTTCAATGTATACGCGTATTGGCCTGTTTTGATGGGGATGGACAGATAATGCTTTTCTCCTAAAAAGGGCTTATTAATGAGATGTTACCAGTGACTTCAGAAACGCTCAATCTCCTGCAGTATAGTAGAGATTCCAATAGAGTGCCTTATTACAGAGTGTAAATAGAATTGGCAACAAAACACAAAACTTACGATATGTTTATAAAGAAACACGAAAATAGTCCTACTCAGAGTAGACACATGGAAATGCAATGGAAACCAGGCCGTGAGAACGGGTTTCAATGTAAATCAGTAGATTGGCATGCGTTTATCTTAAAAAGGACTTTTTGTGATATGTTACCAAAAACGCTTAGACTCCTGCAATATATAGTAAAGACTCCTGTGGAACGTTTTATTGAAGGGTTTAACTAGAATTGGCAACAAAACACAAAACTTACGTTATGTATATAAAGAAACACGAAAATAGTCCTACTCAGAGTAGACCCATGGAAACGCATTGGAAACCAGGCCTGGAGAACATGTTTCAATGTATACGCGTATTGGCCTTTTTTGATGGGGATGGACAGATTATGCTTCTTTCTTAAAAAGAGCTTTTTAATGAGATGTTACCAGTGACTTCAGAAACGCTCAATCTCCTGCAGCATAGTAGAGATTCCAATAGAGTGCCTTATTACAGAGTGTAAATAGAATTGGCAACAAAACACAAAACTTATGTTATGTTTATAAAGAAACACGAAAATAGTCCTACTCAGAGTAGACCCATGGAAATGCATTGGAAACCAGGCCGTGAGAACGTGTTTCAATGTAAATCAGTAGATTGGCATGCATTTCTCTTAAAAAGGACTTTTTGTGATATGTTACCAAAAACGCTCAGACTCCTGCAATATATAGTAAAGACTCCTGTGGAACGTTTTATTGAAGGGTTTAACTAGAATTCGCAACAAAACACAAAACTTACGTAATGTATATAGAGAAACACAAAAATAGTCCTACTCAGAGTAGACCCATGGAAGCGCATTGGAAACCAGGCCTGGAGAACATGTTTCAATGTATATGCGTATTGGCCTGTTTTGATGGGGATGGACAGATAATGCTTTTTTCTTAAAAAGAGCTTATTAATGAGATGTTACCAGTGACTTCAGAAACGCTCAATCTCCTGCAGCATAGTAGAGATTCCAATAGAGTGCCTTATTACAGAGTGTAAATAGAATTGGCAACAAAACACAAAACTTATGTTATGTTTATAAAGAAACACGAAAATAGTCCTACTCAGAGTAGACCCATGGAAATGCATTTGAAACCAGGCCGTGAGAACGGGTTTCAATGTAAATCAGTAGATTGGTATGCATTTCTCTTAAAAAGGACTTTTTGTGATATGTTACCAAAAACGCTCAGACTCCTGCAATATATAGTAAAGACTCCTGTGGAACGTTTTATTGAAGGGTTTAACTAGAATTGGCAACAAAACACAAAACTTACGTTATGTATATAAAGAAACACAAAACTAGTCCTACTCAGAGTAGACCCATGGAAGCGCATTGGAAACCAGGCCTGGAGAACATGTTTCAATGTATACGCGTATTGGCCTGTTTTGATGGGGATGGACAGATAATGCTTTTCTCCTAAAAAGGGCTTATTAATGAGATGTTACCAGTGACTTCAGAAACGCTCAATCTCCTGCAGTATAGTAGAGATTCCAATAGAGTGCCTTATTACAGAGTGTAAATAGAATTGGCAACAAAACACAAAACTTACGATATGTTTATAAAGAAACACGAAAATAGTCCTACTCAGAGTAGACCCATGGAAACGCATTGGAAACCAGGCTTGGAGAACATGTTTCAATGTATACGCGTATTGGCCTGTTTTGATGGGGATGGACAGATTATGCTTTTTTCATAAAAAGAGCTTATTAATGAGATGTTACCAGTGACTTCAGAAACGCTCAATCTCCTGCAGCATAGTAGAGATTCCAATAGAGTGCCTTATTACAGAGTGTAAATAGAATTGGCAACAAAACACAAAACTTATGTTATGTTTATAAAGAAACACGAAAATAGTCCTACTCAGAGTAGACCCATGGAAATGCATTTGAAACCAGGCCGTGAGATCGGGTTTCAATGTAAATCAGTAGATTGGCATGCATTTCTCTTAAAAAGGACTTTTTGTGATATGTTACCAAAAACGCTCAGACTCCTGCAATATATAGTAAAGACTCCTGTGAAACGTTTTATTGAAGGGTTTAACTAGAATTGGAAACAAAACACAAAACTTACGTTATGTATATAAAGAAACACAAAAATAGTCCTACTCAGAGTAGACCCATGGAAGCGTATTGTAAACCAGGCCTGGAGAACATGTTTCAATGTATACGCGTATTGGCCTGTTTTGATGGGGATGGACAGATAATGCTTTTCTCTTAAAAAGGGCTTATTAATGAGATGTTACCAGTGACTTCAGAAACGCTCAATCTCCTGCAGTATAGTAGAGATTCCAATAGAGTGCCTTATTACAGAGTGTAAATAGAATTGGCAACAAAACAGAAACTTTCCTCATGTTTATAAAGAAACACGAAAATAGTCCTACTCAGAGTAGACCCATGGATATGCATTGGAAACCAGGCCGTGAGAACGGGTTTCAATGTAAATCAGTAGAGTGGCGTGCGTTTCTCTTAAAAAGGACTTTTTGTGATATGTTACCAAAAACACTCAGACTCCTGCAATATATAGTAAAGACTCCTGCGGAACGTTTTATTGAAGGGTTTAACTAGAATTGGCAACAAAACACAAAACTTACGTTATGTATATAAAGAAACACGAAAATAGTCCTACTCAGAGTAGACCCATGGAAACGCATTGGAAACCAGGCCTGGAGAACATGTTTCAATGTATACGCGTATTGGCTTGTTTTGATGGGGATGGACAGATTATGCTTTTTTCTTAAAATGGCTTATTAATGAGATGTTACCAGTGACTTCAGAAACGCTCAATCTCCTGCAGTATAGTAGAGATTCCAAAAGAGTGCCTTATTACAGAGTGTAAATAGAATTGGCAACAAAACAAAAACTTTCCTGATGTTTATAAAGAAACACGAAAATAGTCCTACTCAGAGTAGACCCATGGAAATGCATTTGAAACCAGGCCGTGAGAACGGGTTTCAATGTAAATCAGTAGATTGGCATGCATTTCTCTTAAAAAGGACTTTTTGTGATATGTTACCAAAAACGCTCAGACTCCTGCAATATATAGTAAAGACTCCTGTGGAACGTTTTATTGAAGGGTTTAACTAGAATTGGCAACAAAACACAAAACTTACGTTATGTATATAAAGAAACACAAAAATAGTCCTACTCAGAGTAGACCCATGGAAGCGCATTGGAAACCAGGACTGGAGAACAGGATTCAATGTATACACGTATTGGCCTGTTTTGATGGGGATGGACAGATAATGCTTTTCTCCTAAAAAGGGCTTATTAATGAGATGTTACCAGTGACTTCAGAAACGCTCAATCTCCTGCAGTATAGTAGAGATTCCAATAGAGTGCCTTATTACAGAGTGTAAATAGAATTGGCAACGAAACAAAAACTTTCCTCATGTTTATAAAGAAACATGAAAATAGTCCTACTCAGAGTAGACCCATGGAAATGCATTGGAAACCAGGCCGTGAGAACGCGTTTCAATGTAAATCAGTAGAGTGGCATGCGTTTTTTTTAAAAAGGACTTTTTGTGATATGTTACCAAAAACGATCAGACTCCTGCAATATATAGTAAAGACTCCTGTGGAACGTTTTATTGAAGGGTTTAACTAGAATTGGCAACAAAACACAAAACTTACGTTATGTATATAAAGAAACACGAAAATAGTCCTACTCAGAGTAGACCCATGGAAACGCATTGGAAACCAGGCCTGGAGAACATGTTTCAATGTATTGGCCTGTTTTGATGGGGATGGACAGATTATGCTTTTTTCTTAAAAAGGGCTTATTAATGAGATGTTACCAGTGACTTCAGAAACGCTCAATCTCCTGCAGTATAGTAGAGATTCCAATAGAGTGCCTTATTACAGAGTGTAAATAGAATTGGCAACAAAACACAAAACTTACGATATGTTTATAAAGAAACACGAAAATAGTCCTACTCAGAGTAGACACATGGAAATGCAATGGAAACCAGGCCGTGAGAAAAGGTTTCAATGTAAATCAGTAGATTGGCATGCGTTTATCTTAAAAAGGACTTTTTGTGATATGTTACCAAAAACGCTCAGACTCCTGCAATATATAGTAAAGACTCCTGTGGAACGTTTTATTGAAGGGTTTAACTAGAATTGGCAACAAAACACAAAACTAACGTTATGTATATAAAGAAACACGAAAATAGTCCTACTCAGAGTAGACCCATGGAAACGCATTGGAAACCAGGCCTGGAGAACATGTTTCAATGTATACGCGTATTGGCCTGTTTTGATGGGGATGGACAGATTATGCTTTTTTCTTAAAAAGAGCTTATTAATGAGATGTTACCAGTAACTTCAGAAACGCTCAATCTCCTGCAGCATAGTAGAGATTCCAAAAGAGTGCCTTATTACAGAGTGTAAATAGAATTGGCAACAAAAAACAAAACTTATGTTATGTATATAAAGAAACACGAAAATAGTCCTACTCAGAGCAGACCCATGGAAATGCATTTGAAACCAGGCCGTGAGAACGGGTTTCAATGTAAATCAGTAGATTGGCATGCATTTCTCTTAAAAAGGACTTTTTGTGATATGTTACCAAAAAAGCTCAGACTCCTGCAATATATAGTAAAGACTCCTGTGGAACGTTTTATTGAAGGGTTTAACTAGAATTGGCAACAAAACACAAAACTTACGTTATGTATATAAAGAAACACAAAAATAGTCCTACTCAGAGTAGACCCATGGAAGCGCATTGGAAACCAGGCCTGGAGAACATGTTTCAATGTATACGCGTATTGGCCTGTTTTGATGGGGATGGACAGATAATGCTTTTCTCCTAAAAAGGGCTTATTAATGAGATGTTACCAGTGACTTCAGAAACGCTCAATCTCCTGCAGTATAGTAGAGATTCCAATAGAGTGCCTTATTACAGAGTGTAAATAGAATTGGCAACAAAACAAAAACTTTCCTCATGTTTATAAAGAAACACGAAAATAGTCCTACTCAGAGTAGACCCATGGAAATGCATTGGAAACCAGGCCGTGAGAACGGGTTTCAATGTAAATCAGTAGAGTGGCATGCGTTTCTCTTAAAAAGGACTTTTTGTGATATGTTACCAAAAACGCTCAGACTCCTGCAATATATAGTAAAGACTCCTGTGGAACGTTTTATTGAAGGGTTTAACTAGAATTGGCAATAAAACACAAAACTTACGTTATGTATATAAAGAAACACAAAAATAGTCCTACTCAGAGTAGACCCATGGAAACGCATTGGAAACCAGGCCTGGAGAACATGTTTCAATGTATACGCGTATTGGCTTGTTTTGATGGGGATGGACAGATTATGCTTTTTTCTTAAAATGGCTTATTAATGAGATGTTACCAGTGACTTCAGAAACGCTCAATCTCCTGCAGTATAGTAGAGATTCCAATAGAGTGCCTTATTACAGAGTGTAAATAGAATTGGCAACAAAACAAAAACTTTCCTCATGTTTATAAAGAAACATGAAAATAGTCCTACTCAGAGTAGACCCATGGAAATGCATTGGAAACCAGGCCGTGAGAACGCGTTTCAATGTAAATCAGTAGAGTGGCATGCGTTTCTCTTAAAAAGGACTTTTTGTGATATGTTACCAAAAACGCTCAGACTCCTGCAATATATAGTAAAGACTCCTGTGGAACGTTTTATTGAAGGGTTTAACTAGAATTGGCAACAAAACACAAAACTTACGTTATGTATATAAAGAAAAACGAAAATAGTCCTACTCAGAGTAGACCCATGGAAACGCATTGGAAACCAGGCCTGGAGAACATGTTTCAATGTATACGCGTATTGGCCTGTTTTGATGGGGATGGACAGATTATGCTTTTTTCTTAAAAAGGGCTTATTAATGAGATGTTACCAGTGACTTCAGAAACGCTCAATCTCCTGCAGTATAGTAGAGATTCCAATAGAGTGCCTTATTACAGAGTGTAAATAAAATCGGCAACAAAACACAAAACTTACGATATGTTTATAAAGAAACACGAAAATAGTCCTACTCAGAGTAGACCCATGGAAACGCATTGGAAACCAGGCCTGGAGAACATGTTTCAATGTATATGCGTATTGGCCTGTTTTGATGGGGATGGACAGATTATGCTTTTTTCTTAAAAAGAGCTTATTAATGAGATGTTACCAGTGACTTCAGAAACGCTCAATCTCCTGCAGCATAGTAGAGATTCCAATAGAGTGCCTTATTACAGAGTGTAAATAGAATTGGCAACAAAACACAAAACTTATGTTATGTTTATAAAGAAACACGAAAATAGTCCTACTCAGAGTAGACCCATGGAAATGCATTTGAAACCAGGCCGTGAGAACGGGTTTCAATGTATATCAGTAGATTGGCATGCATTTCTCTTAAAAAGGACTTTTTGTGATATGTTACCAAAAACGCTCAGACTCCTGCAATATATAGTAAAGACTCCTGTGGAACGTTTTATTGAAGGGTTTAACTAGAATTGGCAACAAAACACAAAACTTACATTATGTATATAAAGAAACACAAAAATAGTCCTACTCAGAGTAGACCCATGGAAGCGTATTGGAAACCAGGCCTGGAGAACATGTTTCAATGTATACGCGTATTGGCCTGTTTTGATGGGGATGGACAGATAATGCTTTTCTCCTAAAAAGGGCTTATTAATGAGATGTTACCAGTGACTTCAGAAACGCTCAATCTCCTGCAGTATAGTAGAGATTCCAATAGAGTGCCTTATTACAGAGTGTAAATAGAATTGGCAACAAAACAAAAACTTTCCTCATGTTTATAAAGAAACACGAAAATAGTCCTACTCAGAGTAGACCCATGGAAATGCATTGGAAACCAGGCCGTGAGAACGGGTTTCAATGTAAATCAGTAGAGTGGCATGCGTTTCTCTTAAAAAGGACTTTTTGTGATATGTTACCAAAAACGCTCAGACTCCTGCAATATGGAACATTTTATTGAAGGGTTTAACTAGAATTGGCAACAAAACACAAAACTTACGTTATGTATATAGAGAAACACAAAAATAGTCCTACTCAGAGTAGACCCATGGAAGCGCATTGGAAACCAGGCCTGGAGAACAGGTTTCAATGTATACGCGTATTGGCCTGTTTTGATGGGGATGGACAGATAATGCTTTTCTCCTAAAAAGGGCTTATTAATGAGATGTTACCAGTGACTTCAGAAACGCTCAATCTCCTGCAGTATAGTAGAGATTCCAATAGAGTGCCTTATTACAGAGTGTAAATAGAATTGGCAACAAAACACAAAACTTATGTCATGTTTATAAAGAAACACGAAAATAGTCCTACTCAGAGTAGACCCATGGAAATGCATTGGAAACCAGGCCGTGAGAACGGGTTTCAATTTAAATCAGTAGATTGGCATGCATTTCTCTTAAAAAGGACTTTTTGTGATATGTTACCAAAAACGCTCAGTCTCCTGCAATATATAGTAAAGACTCCTGTGGAACGTTTTATTGAAGGGTTTAACTAGAATTGGCAACAAAACACAAAACTTACGTTATGTATATAAAGAAACACGAAAATAGTCCTACTCAGAGTAGACCCATGGAAGCGCATTGGAAACCAGGCCTGGAGAACATGTTTCAATGTATACGCGTATTGGCCTGTTTTGATGGGGATGGACAGATAATGCTTTTCTCCTAAAAAGGGCTTATTAATGAGATGTTACCAGTGACTTCAGAAACGCTCAATCTCCTGCAGTATAGTAGAGATTCCAATAGAGTGCCTTATTACAGAGTGTAAATAGAATTGGCAACAAAACACAAAACTTACGTCATGTTTATAAAGAAACACGAAAATAGTCCTACTCAGAGTAGACCCATGGAAATGCATTGGAAACCAGGCCGTGAGAACGGGTTTCAATGTAAATCAGTAGATTGGCATGTGTTTCTCTTAAAAAGGACTTTTTGTGATATGTTACCAAAAACGCTCAGACTCCTGCAATATATAGTAAAGACTCCTGTGGAACGTTTTATTGAAGGGTTTAACTAGAATTGGCAACAAAACACAAAACTTACGTTATGTATATAAAGAAACACGAAAATAGTTCTACTCAGAGTAGACCCATGGAAGCGCATTGGAAACCAGGCCTGGAGAACATGTTTCAATGTATACGCGTATTGGCCTGTTTTGATTGGGATGGACAGATTATGCTTTTTTCTTAAAAAGGGCTTATTAATGAGATGTTACCAGTGACTTCAGAAACGCTCAATCTCCTGCAGTATAGTAGAGATTCCAATAGAGTGCCTTATTACAGAGTGTAAATAGAATTGGCAACAAAACACAAAACTTACGATATGTTTATAAAGAAACACGAAAATAGTCCTACTCAGAGTAGACCCATGGAAATGCAATGGAAACCAGTCCGTGAGAACGGGTTTCAATGTAAATCAGTAGATTGGAATGCGTTTATCTTAAAAAGGACTTTTTGTGATATGTTACCAAAAACGCTCAGACTCCTGCAATATATAGTAAAGACTCCTGTGGAAAGTTTTATTGAAGGGTTTAACTAGAATTGGCAACAAAACACAAAACTTACGTTATGTATATAAAGAAACACGAAAATAGTCCTACTCAGAGTAGACCCATGGAAGCGCATTGGAAACCAGGCCTGGAGAACATGTTTCAATGTATACGCGTATTGGCCTGTTTTGATGGGGATGGACAGATAATGCTTTTCTCCTAAAAAGGGCTTATTAATGAGATGTTACCAGTGACTTCAGAAACGCTCAATCTCCTGCAGTATAGTAGAGATTCCAATAGAGTGCCTTATTACAGAGTGTAAATAGAATTGGCAACAAAACACAAAACTTACGATATGTTTATAAAGAAACACGAAAATAGTCCTACTCAGAGTAGACCCATGGAAATGCATTGGAAACCAGGCCTGGAGAACATGTTTCAATGTATACGCGTATTGGCCTGTTTTGATGGGGATGGACAGATAATGCTTTTCTCCTAAAAAGGGCTTATTGATGAGATGTTACCAGTGACTTCAGAAACGCTCAATCTCCTGCAGTATAGTAGAGATTCCAATAGAGTGCCTTATTACAGAGTGTAAATAGAATTGGCAACAAAACAAAAACTTTCCTCATGTTTATAAAGAAACACGAAAATAGTCCTACTCAGAGTAGACCCATGGAAATGCATTGGAAACCAGGCCGTGAGAACGGGTTTCAATGTAAATCAGTAGAGTTTCATGCGTTTCTCTTAAAAAGGACTTTTTGTGATATGTTACCAAAAACGCTCAGACTCCTGCAATATATAGTAAAGACTCCTGTGGAACGTTTTATTGAAGGGTTTAACTAGAATTGGCAACAAAACACAAAACTTACGTTATGTATATAAAGAAACACGAAAATAGTTCTACTCAGAGTAGACCCATGGAAGCGCATTGGAAACCAGGCCTGGAGAACATGTTTCAATGTATACGTGTATTGGCCTGTTTTGATTGGGATGGACAGATTATGCTTTTTTCTTAAAAAGGGCTTATTAATGAGATGTTACCAGTGACTTCAGAAACGCTCAATCTCCTGCAGTATAGTAGAGATTCCAATAGAGTGCCTTATTACAGAGTGTAAATAGAATTGGCAACAAAACACAAAACTTACGATAAGTTTATAAAGAAACACGAAAATAGTCCTACTCAGATTAGACCCATGGAAATGCAATGGAAACCAGTCCGTGAGAACGGGTTTCAATGTAAGTCAGTAGATTGGCATGCGTTTATCTTAAAAAGGACTTTTTGTGATATGTTACCAAAAACGCTCAGACTCCTGCAATATATAGTAAAGACTCCTATGGAACGTTTTATTGAAGGGTTTAACTAGAATTGGCAACAAAACACAAAACTTACGTTATGTATATAAAGAAACACGAAAATAGTCCTACTCAGAGTAGACCCATGGAAACGCATTGGAAACCAGGCCTGGAGAACATGTTTCAATGTATACGCGTATTGGCCTGTTTTGATGGGGATGGACAGATTATGCTTTTTTCTTAAAAAGAGCTTATTAATGAGATGTTACCAGTAACTTCAGAAACGCTCAATCTCCTGCAGCATAGTAGAGATTCCAATAGAGTGCCTTATTACAGAGTGTAAATAGAATTGGCAACAAAACACAAAACTTATGTTATGTTTATAAAGAAACACGAAAATAGTCCTACTCAGAGTAGACCCATGGAAATGCATTTGAAACCAGGCCGTGAGAACGGGTTTCAATGTAAATCAGTAGATTGGCATGCATTTCTCTTAAAAAGGACTTTTTGTGATATGTTACCAAAAACGCTCAGACTCCTGCAATATATAGTAAAGACTCCTGTGGAATGTTTTATTGAAGGGTTTAACTAGAATTGGCAACAAAACACAAAACTTACGTTATGTATATAGAGAAACACAAAAATAGTCCTACTCAGAGTAGACCCATGGAAGCGCATTGGAAACCAGGCCTGGAGAACAGGTTTCAATGTATACGCGTATTGGCCTGTTTTGATGGGGATGGACAGATAATGCTTTTCTCCTAAAAAGGGCTTATTAATGAGATGTTACCAGTGACTTCAGAAACGCTCAATCTCCTGCAGTATAGTAGAGATTCCAATAGAGTGCCTTATTACAGAGTGTAAATAGAATTGGCAACAAAACACAAAACTTATGTCATGTTTATAAAGAAACACGAAAATAGTCCTACTCAGAGTAGACCCATGGAAATGCATTGGAAACCAGGCCGTGAGAACGGGTTTCAATTTAAATCAGTAGATTGGCATGCATTTCTCTTAAAAAGGACTTTTTGTGATATGTTACCAAAAACGCTCAGTCTCCTGCAATATATAGTAAAGACTCCTGTGGAACGTTTTATTGAAGGGTTTAACTAGAATTGGCAACAAAACACAAAACTTACGTTATGTATATAAAGAAACACGAAAATAGTTCTACTCAGAGTAGACCCATGGAAGCGCATTGGAAACCAGGCCTGGAGAACATGTTTCAATGTATACGCGTATTGGCCTGTTTTGATTGGGATGGACAGATTATGCTTTTTTCTTAAAAAGGGCTTATTAATGAGATGTTACCAGTGACTTCAGAAACGCTCAATCTCCTGCAGTATAGTAGAGATTCCAATAGAGTGCCTTATTACAGAGTGTAAATAGAATTGGCAACAAAACACAAAACTTACGTTATGTATATAGAGAAACACAAAAATAGTCCTACTCAGAGTAGACCCATGGAAGCGCATTGGAAACCAGGCCTGGAGAACAGGTTTCAATGTATACGCGTATTGGCCTGTTTTGATGGGGATGGACAGATAATGCTTTTCTCCTAAAAAGGGCTTATTAATGAGATGTTACCAGTGACTTCAGAAACGCTCAATCTCCTGCAGTATAGTAGAGATTCCAATAGAGTGCCTTATTACAGAGTGTAAATAGAATTGGCAACAAAACACAAAACTTACGATATGTTTATAAAGAAACACGAAAATAGTCCTACTCAGAGTAGACCCATGGAAATGCATTGGAAACCAGGCCTGGAGAACATGTTTCAATGTATACGCGTATTGGCCTGTTTTGATGGGGATGGACAGATAATGCTTTTCTCCTAAAAAGGGCTTATTGATGAGATGTTACCAGTGACTTCAGAAACGCTCAATCTCCTGCAGTATAGTAGAGATTCCAATAGAGTGCCTTATTACAGAGTGTAAATAGAATTGGCAACAAAACAAAAACTTTCCTCATGTTTATAA
This sequence comes from Elgaria multicarinata webbii, assembly GCF_023053635.1. Classification (NCBI taxonomy): domain Eukaryota; kingdom Metazoa; phylum Chordata; class Lepidosauria; order Squamata; family Anguidae; genus Elgaria; species Elgaria multicarinata. The sequence goes on from NC_086174.1 coordinate 144,673,082, forward strand.
AGAAACACGAAAATAGTCCTACTCAGAGTAGACCCATGGAAATGCATTGGAAACCAGGCCGTGAGAACGGGTTTCAATGTAAATCAGTAGAGTTTCATGCGTTTCTCTTAAAAAGGACTTTTTGTGATATGTTACCAAAAACGCTCAGACTCCTGCAATATATAGTAAAGACTCCTGTGGAACGTTTTATTGAAGGGTTTAACTAGAATTGGCAACAAAACACAAAACTTACGTTATGTATATAAAGAAACACGAAAATAGTTCTACTCAGAGTAGACCCATGGAAGCGCATTGGAAACCAGGCCTGGAGAACATGTTTCAATGTATACGTGTATTGGCCTGTTTTGATTGGGATGGACAGATTATGCTTTTTTCTTAAAAAGGGCTTATTAATGAGATGTTACCAGTGACTTCAGAAACGCTCAATCTCCTGCAGTATAGTAGAGATTCCAATAGAGTGCCTTATTACAGAGTGTAAATAGAATTGGCAAAAAAACAAAAAACTTACGATATGTTTATAAAGAAACACGAAAATAGTCCTACTCAGAGTAGACCCATGGAAATGCATTGGAAACCAGGCCGTGAGAACGGGTTTCAATGTAAATCAGTAGAGTGGCATGCGTTTCTCTTAAAAAGGACTTTTTGTGATATGTTACCAAAAACGCTCAGACTCCTGCAATATATAGTAAAGACTCCTGTGGAACGTTTTATTGAAGGGTTTAACTAGAATTGGCAACAAAACACAAAACTTACGTTATGTATATAAAGAAACACGAAAATAGTCCTACTCAGAGTAGACCCATGGAAACGCATTGGAAACCAGGCCTGGAGAACATGTTTCAATGTATACGCGTATTGGCCTGTTTTGATGGGGATGGACAGATTATGCTTTTTTCTTAAAAAGGGCTTATTAATGAGATGTTACCAGTGACTTCAGAAACGCTCAATCTCCTGCAGTATAGTAGAGATTCCAATAGAGTGCCTTATTACAGAGTGTAAATAAAATTGGCAACAAAACACAAAACTTACGATATGTTTATAAAGAAACACGAAAATAGTCCTACTCAGAGTAGACACATGGAAATGCAATGGAAACCAGGCCGTGAGAACGGGTTTCAATGTAAATCAGTAGATTGGCATGCGTTTATCTTAAAAAGGACTTTTTGTGATATGTTACCAAAAACGCTCAGACTCCTGCAATATATAGTAAAGACTCCTGTGGAACGTTTTATTGAAGGGTTTAACTAGAATTGGCAACAAAACACAAAACTTACGTTATGTATATAAAGAAACACGAAAATAGTCCTACTCAGAGTAGACCCATGGAAACGCATTGGAAACCAGGCCTGGAGAACATGTTTCAATGTATATGCGTATTGGCCTGTTTTGATGGGGATGGACAGATTATGCTTTTTTCTTAAAAAGAGCTTATTAATGAGATGTTACCAGTGACTTCAGAAACGCTCAATCTCCTGCAGCATAGTAGAGATTCCAATAGAGTGCCTTATTACAGAGTGTAAATAGAATTGGCAACAAAACACAAAACTTATGTTATGTTTATAAAGAAACACGAAAATAGTCCTACTCAGAGTAGACCCATGGAAATGCATTTGAAACCAGGCCGTGAGAACGGGTTTCAATGTAAATCAGTAGATTGGTATGCATTTCTCTTAAAAAGGACTTTTTGTGATATGTTACCAAAAACGCTCAGACTCCTGCAATATATAGTAAAGACTCCTGTGGAACGTTTTATTGAAGGGTTTAACCAGAATTGGCAACAAAACACAAAACTTACGTTATGTATATAAAGAAACACAAAACTAGTCCTACTCAGAGTAGACCCATGGAAGCGCATTGGAAACCAGGCCTGGAGAACATGTTTCAATGTATACGCGTATTGGCCTGTTTTGATGGGGATGGACAGATAATGCTTTTCTCTTAAAAAGGGCTTATTAATGAGATGTTACCAGTGACTTCAGAAACGCTCAATCTCCTGCAGTATAGTAGAGATTCCAATAGAGTGCCTTATTACAGAGTGTAAATAGAATTGGCAACAAAACAAAAACTTTCCTCATGTTTATAAAGAAACACGAAAATAGTCCTACTCAGAGTAGACCCATGGAAATGCATTGGAAACCAGGCCGTGAGAACGGGTTTCAATGTAAATCAGTAGAGTGGCATGCGTTTCTCTTAAAAAGGACTTTTTGTGATATGTTACCAAAAACGCTCAGACTCCTGCAATATATAGTAAAGACTCCTGTGGAACATTTTATTGAAGGGTTTAACTAGAATTGGCAAGAAAACACAAAACTTACGTTATGTATATAAAGAAACACGAAAATAGTCCTACTCAGAGTAGACCCATGGAAACGCATTGGAAACCAGGCCTGGAGAACATGTCTCAATGTATACGCGTATTGGCCTGTTTTGATGGGGATGGACAGATTATGCTTTTTTCTTAAAAAGGGCTTATTAATGAGATGTTACCAGTGACTTCAGAAATGCTCAATCTCCTGCAGTATAGTAGAGATTCCAATAGAGTGCCTTATTACAGAGTGTAAATAGAATTGGCAACAAAACACAAAACTTACGATATGTTTATAAAGAAACACGAAAATAGTCCTACTCAGAGTAGACACATGGAAATGCAATGGAAACCAGGCCGTGAGAACGGGTTTCAATGTAAATCAGTAGATTGGCATGCGTTTATCTTAAAAAGGACTTTTTGTGATATGTTACCAAAAACGCTCAGACTCCTGCAATATATAGTAAAGACTCCTGTGGAACGTTTTATTGAAGGGTTTAACTAGAATTGGCAACAAAACACAAAACTTACGTTATGTATATAAAGAAACACGAAAATAGTCCTACTCAGAGTAGACCCATGGAAACGCATTGGAAACCAGGCCTGGAGAACATGTTTCAATGTATACGCGTATTGGCCTGTTTTGATGGGGATGGACAGATTATGCTTTTTTCTTAAAAAGAGCTTATTAATGAGATGTTACCAGTGACTTCAGAAACGCTCAATCTCCTGCAGCATAGTAGAGATTCCAATAGAGTGCCTTATTACAGAGTGTAAATAGAATTGGCAACAAAACACAAAACTTATGTTATGTTTATAAAGAAACACGAAAATAGTCCTACTCAGAGTAGACCCATGGAAATGCATTTGAAACCAGGCCGTGAGAACGGGTTTCAATGTAAATCAGTAGACTGGCATGCATTTCTCTTAAAAAGGACTTTTTGTGATATGTTACCAAAAACACTCAGACTCCTGCAATATATAGTAAAGACTCCTGTGGAACGTTTTATTGAAGGGTTTAACTAGAATTGGCAACAAAACACAAAACTTAAGTTATGTATATAAAGAAACACGAAAATAGTCCTACTCAGAGTAGACCCATGGAAGCGCATTGGAAACCAGGCCTGGAGAACATGTTTCAATGTATACGCGTATTGGCCTTTTTTGATGGGGATGGACAGATTATGCTTCTTTCTTAAAAAGAGCTTATTAATGAGATGTTACCAGTGACTTCAGAAACGCTCAATCTCCTGCAGCATAGTAGAGATTCCAATAGAGTGCCTTATTACAGAGTGTAAATAGAATTGGCAACAAAACAAAAACTTTCCTCATGTTTATAAAGAAACACGAAAATAGTCCTACTCAGAGTAGACCCATGGAAATGCATTGGAAACCAGGCCGTGAGAACGGGTTTCAATGTAAATCAGTAGAGTGGCATGCGTTTCTCTTAAAAAGGACTTTTTGTGATATGTTACCAAAAACGCTCAGACTCCTGCAATATATAGTAAAGACTCCTGTGGAACGTTTTATTGAAGGGTTTAACTAGAATTGGCAACAAAACACAAAACTTACGTTATGTATATAAAGAAACACGAAAATAGTCCTACTCAGAGTAGACCCATGGAAGCGCATTGGAAACCAGGCCTGGAGAACATGTTTCAATGTATACGCGTATTGGCCTGTTTTGATGGGGATGGACAGATAATGCTTTTCTCTTAAAAAGGGCTTATTAATGAGATGTTACCAGTGACTTCAGAAACGCTCAATCTCCTGCAGTATAGTAGAGATTCCAATAGAGTGCCTTATTACAGAGTGTAAATAGAATTGGCAACAAAACAAAAACTTTCCTCATGTTTATAAAGAAACACGAAAATAGTCCTACTCAGAGTAGACCCATGGAAATGCATTGGAAACCAGGCCGTGAGAACGGGTTTCAATGTAAATCAGTAGATTGGCATGCATTTCTCTTAAAAAGGACTTTTTGTGATATGTTACCAAAAACGCTCAGACTCCTGCAATATATAGTAAAGACTCCTGTGGAACGTTTTATTGAAGGGTTTAACTAGAATTGGCAACAAAACACAAAACTTACGTAATGTATATAGAGAAACACAAAAATAGTCCTACTCAGAGTAGACCCATGGAAGCGCATTGGAAACCAGGCCTGGAGAACATGTTTCAATGTATATGCGTATTGGCCTGTTTTGATGGGGATGGACAGATTATGCTTTTTTCTTAAAAAGAGCTTATTAATGAGATGTTACCAGTGACTTCAGAAACGCTCAATCTCCTGCAGCATAGTAGAGATTCCAATAGAGTGCCTTATTACAGAGTGTAAATAGAATTGGCAACAAAACACAAAACTTATGTTATGTTTATAAAGAAACACGAAAATAGTCCTACTCAGAGTAGACCCATGGAAATGCATTTGAAACCAGGCCGTGAGAACGGGTTTCAATGTCAATCATTAGATTGGTATGCATTTCTCTTAAAAAGGACTTTTTGTGATATGTTACCAAAAACGCTCAGACTCCTGCAATATATAGTAAAGACTCCTGTGGAACGTTTTATTGAAGGGTTTAACTAGAATTGGCAACAAAACACAAAACTTACGTTATGTATATAAAGAAACACAAAACTAGTCCTACTCAGAGTAGACCCATGGAAGCGCATTGGAAACCAGGCCTGGAGAACATGTTTCAATGTATACGCGTATTGGCCTGTTTTGATGGGGATGGACAGATAATGCTTTTCTCTTAAAAAGGGCTTATTAATGAGATGTTACCAGTGACTTCAGAAACGCTCAATCTCCTGCAGTATAGTAGAGATTCCAATAGAGTGCCTTATTACAGAGTGTAAATAGAATTGGCAACAAAACAAAAACTTTCCTCATGTTTATAAAGAAACACGAAAATAGTCCTACTCAGAGTAGACCCATGGAAATGCATTGGAAACCAGGCCGTGAGAACGGGTTTCAATGTAAATCAGTAGAGTGGCATGCGTTTCTCTTAAAAAGGACTTTTTGTGATATGTTACCAAAAACGCTCAGACTCCTGCAATATATAGTAAAGACTCCTGTGGAACATTTTATTGAAGGGTTTAACTAGAATTGGCAATGAAACACAAAACTTACGTTATGTATATAAAGAAACACGAAAATAGTCCTACTCAGAGTAGACCTATGGAAACGCATTGGAAACTAGGCCTGGAGAACATGTCTCAATGTATACGCGTATTGGCCTGTTTTGATGGGGATGGACAGATTATGCTTTTTTCTTAAAAAGGGCTTATTAATGAGATGTTACCAGTGACATCAGAAACGCTCAATCTCCTGCAGTATAGTAGAGATTCCAATAGAGTGCCTTATTACAGAGTGTAAATAGAATTGGCAACAAAACACAAAACTTACGATATGTTTATAAAGAAACACGAAAATAGTCCTACTCAGAGTAGACACATGGAAATGCAATGGAAACCAGGCCGTGAGAAAGGGTTTCAATGTAAATCAGTAGAGTGGCATGCGTTTATCTTAAAAAGGACTTTTTGTGATATGTTACCAAAAACGCTCAGACTCCTGCAATATATAGTAAAGACTCCTGTGGAACGTTTTATTGAAGGGTTTAACTAGAATTGGCAACAAAACACAAAACTTACGTTATGTATATAAAGAAACACGAAAATAGTCCTACTCAGAGTAGACCCATGGAAACGCATTGGAAACCAGGCCTGGAGAACATGTTTCAATGTATACGCGTATTGGCCTGTTTTGATGGGGATGGACAGATTATGCTTTTTTCTTAAAAAGAGCTTATTAATGAGATGTTACCAGTGACTTCAGAAACGCTCAATCTCCTGCAGCATAGTAGAGATTCCAATAGAGTGCCTTATTACAGAGTGTAAATAGAATTGGCAACAAAACACAAAACTTATGTTATGTTTATAAAGAAACACGAAAATAGTCCTACTCAGAGTAGACCCATGGAAATGCATTTGATACCAGGCCGTGAGAACGGGTTTCAATGTAAATCAGTAGATTGGCATGCATTTCTCTTAAAAAGGACTTTTTGTGATATGTTACCAAAAACGCTCAGACTCCTGCAATATATAGTAAAGACTCCTGTGGAACGTTTTATTGAAGGGTTTAACTAGAATTGGCAACAAAACACAAAACTTACGTTATGTATATAAAGAAACACGAAAATAGTCCTACTCAGAGTAGACCCATGGAAGCGCATTGGAAACCAGGCCTGGAGAACATGTTTCAATGTATATGCGTATTGGCCTGTTTTGATGGGGATGGACAGATTATCCTTTTTTCTTAAAAAGAGCTTATTAATGAGATGTTACCAGTGACTTCAGAAACGCTCAATCTCCTGCAGCATAGTAGAGATTCCAATAGAGTGCCTTATTACAGAGTGTAAATAGAATTGGCAACAAAACACAAAACTTATGTTATGTTTATAAAGAAACACGAAAATAGTCCTACTCAGAGTAGACCCATGGAAATGCATTTGAAACCAGGCCGTGAGAACGGGTTTCAATGTAAATCAGTAGATTGGTATGCATTTCTCTTAAAAAGGACTTTTTGTGATATGTTACCAAAAACGCTCAGACTCCTGCAATATATAGTAAAGACTCCTGTGGAACGTTTTATTGAAGGGTTTAACTAGAATTGGCAACAAAACACAAAACTTACGTTATGTATATAAAGAAACACGAAAATAGTCCTACTCAGAGTAGACCCATGGAAGCGCATTGGAAACCAGGCCTGGAGAACATGTTTCAATGTATACGCGTATTGGCCTGTTTTGATGGGGATGGACAGATAATGCTTTTCTCTTAAAAAGGGCTTATTAATGAGATGTTACCAGTGACTTCAGAAACGCTCAATCTCCTGCAGTATAGTAGAGATTCCAATAGAGTGCCTTATTACAGAGTGTAAATAGAATTGGCAACAAAACAAAAACTTTCCTCATGTTTATAAAGAAACACGAAAATAGTCCTACTCAGAGTAGACCCATGGAAATGCATTGGAAACCAGGCCGTGAGAACGGGTTTCAATGTAAATCAGTAGATTGGCATGCATTTCTCTTAAAAAGGACTTTTTGTGATATGTTACCAAAAACGCTCAGACTCCTGCAATATATAGTAAAGACTCCTGTGGAACGTTTTATTGAAGGGTTTAACTAGAATTGGCAACAAAACACAAAACTTACGTAATGTATATAGAGAAACACAAAAATAGTCCTACTCAGAGTAGACCCATGGAAGCGCATTGGAAACCAGGCCTGGAGAACATGTTTCAATGTATATGCGTATTGGCCTGTTTTGATGGGGATGGACAGATTATGCTTTTTTCTTAAAAAGAGCTTATTAATGAGATGTTACCAGTGACTTCAGAAACGCTCAATCTCCTGCAGCATAGTAGAGATTCCAATAGAGTGCCTTATTACAGAGTGTAAATAGAATTGGCAACAAAACACAAAACTTATGTTATGTTTATAAAGAAACACGAAAATAGTCCTACTCAGAGTAGACCCATGGAAATGCATTTGAAACCAGGCCGTGAGAACGGGTTTCAATGTCAATCATTAGATTGGTATGCATTTCTCTTAAAAAGGACTTTTTGTGATATGTTACCAAAAACGCTCAGACTCCTGCAATATATAGTAAAGACTCCTGTGGAACGTTTTATTGAAGGGTTTAACTAGAATTGGCAACAAAACACAAAACTTACGTTATGTATATAAAGAAACACAAAACTAGTCCTACTCAGAGTAGACCCATGGAAGCGCATTGGAAACCAGGCCTGGAGAACATGTTTCAATGTATACGCGTATTGGCCTGTTTTGATGGGGATGGACAGATAATGCTTTTCTCTTAAAAAGGGCTTATTAATGAGATGTTACCAGTGACTTCAGAAACGCTCAATCTCCTGCAGTATAGTAGAGATTCCAATAGAGTGCCTTATTACAGAGTGTAAATAGAATTGGCAACAAAACAAAAACTTTCCTCATGTTTATAAAGAAACACGAAAATAGTCCTACTCAGAGTAGACCCATGGAAATGCATTGGAAACCAGGCCGTGAGAACGGGTTTCAATGTAAATCAGTAGAGTGGCATGCGTTTCTCTTAAAAAGGACTTTTTGTGATATGTTACCAAAAACGCTCAGACTCCTGCAATATATAGTAAAGACTCCTGTGGAACATTTTATTGAAGGGTTTAACTAGAATTGGCAATAAAACACAAAACTTACGTTATGTATATAAAGAAACACGAAAATAGTCCTACTCAGAGTAGACCTATGGAAACGCATTGGAAACTAGGCCTGGAGAACATGTCTCAATGTATACGCGTATTGGCCTGTTTTGATGGGGATGGACAGATTATGCTTTTTTCTTAAAAAGGGCTTATTAATGAGATGTTACCAGTGACATCAGAAACGCTCAATCTCCTGCAGTATAGTAGAGATTCCAATAGAGTGCCTTATTACAGAGTGTAAATAGAATTGGCAACAAAACACAAAACTTACGATATGTTTATAAAGAAACACGAAAATAGTCCTACTCAGAGTAGACACATGGAAATGCAATGGAAACCAGGCCGTGAGAAAGGGTTTCAATGTAAATCAGTAGAGTGGCATGCGTTTATCTTAAAAAGGACTTTTTGTGATATGTTACCAAAAACGCTCAGACTCCTGCAATATATAGTAAAGACTCCTGTGGAACGTTTTATTGAAGGGTTTAACTAGAATTGGCAACAAAACACAAAACTTACGTTATGTATATAAAGAAACACGAAAATAGTCCTACTCAGAGTAGACCCATGGAAACGCATTGGAAACCAGGCCTGGAGAACATGTTTCAATGTATACGCGTATTGGCCTGTTTTGATGGGGATGGACAGATTATGCTTTTTTCTTAAAAAGAGCTTATTAATGAGATGTTACCAGTGACTTCAGAAACGCTCAATCTCCTGCAGCATAGTAGAGATTCCAATAGAGTGCCTTATTACAGAGTGTAAATAGAATTGGCAACAAAACACAAAACTTATGTTATGTTTATAAAGAAACACGAAAATAGTCCTACTCAGAGTAGACCCATGGAAATGCATTTGATACCAGGCCGTGAGAACGGGTTTCAATGTAAATCAGTAGATTGGCATGCATTTCTCTTAAAAAGGACTTTTTGTGATATGTTACCAAAAACGCTCAGACTCCTGCAATATATAGTAAAGACTCCTGTGGAACGTTTTATTGAAGGGTTTAACTAGAATTGGCAACAAAACACAAAACTTACGTTATGTATATAAAGAAACACGAAAATAGTCCTACTCAGAGTAGACCCATGGAAGCGCATTGGAAACCAGGCCTGGAGAACATGTTTCAATGTATATGCGTATTGGCCTGTTTTGATGGGGATGGACAGATTATCCTTTTTTCTTAAAAAGAGCTTATTAATGAGATGTTACCAGTGACTTCAGAAACGCTCAATCTCCTGCAGCATAGTAGAGATTCCAATAGAGTGCCTTATTACAGAGTGTAAATAGAATTGGCAACAAAACACAAAACTTATGTTATGTTTATAAAGAAACACGAAAATAGTCCTACTCAGAGTAGACCCATGGAAATGCATTTGAAACCAGGCCGTGAGAACGGGTTTCAATGTAAATCAGTAGATTGGTATGCATTTCTCTTAAAAAGGACTTTTTGTGATATGTTACCAAAAACGCTCAGACTCCTGCAATATATAGTAAAGACTCCTGTGGAACGTTTTATTGAAGGGTTTAACTAGAATTGGCAACAAAACACAAAACTTACGTTATGTATATAAAGAAACACAAAACTAGTCCTACTCAGAGTAGACCCATGGAAGCGCATTGGAAACCAGGCCTGGAGAACATGTTTCAATGTATACGCGTATTGGCCTGTTTTGATGGGGATGGACAGATAATGCTTTTCTCTTAAAAAGGGCTTATTAATGAGATGTTACCAGTGACTTCAGAAACGCTCAATCTCCTGCAGTATAGTAGAGATTCCAATAGAGTGCCTTATTACAGAGTGTAAATAGAATTGGCAACAAAACAAAAACTTTCCTCATGTTTATAAAGAAACACGAAAATAGTCCTACTCAGAGTAGACCCATGGAAATGCATTGGAAACCAGGCCGTGAGAACGGGTTTCAATGTAAATCAGTAGAGTGGCATGCGTTTCTCTTAAAAAGGACTTTTTGTGATATGTTACCAAAAACGCTCAGACTCCTGCAATATATAGTAAAGACTCCTTTGGAACATTTTATTGAAGGGTTTAACTAGAATTGGCAAGAAAACACAAAACGTACGTTATGTATATAAAGAAACACGAAAATAGTCCTACTCAGAGTAGACCCATGGAAACGCATTGGAAACCAGGCCTGGAGAACATGTTTCAATGTATACGCGTATTGGCCTGTTTTGATGGGGATGGACAGATTATGCTTTTTTCTTAAAAAGAGCTTATTAATGAGATGTTACCAGTGACTTCAGAAACGCTCAATCTCCTGCAGCATAGTAGAGATTCCAATAGAGTGCCTTATTACAGAGTGTAAATAGAATTGGCAACAAAACACAAAACTTATGTTATGTTTATAAAGAAACACGAAAATAGTCCTACTCAGAGTAGACCCATGGAAATGCATTTGAAACCAGGCCGTGAGAACGGGTTTCAATGTAAATCAGTAGATTGGCATGCATTTCTCTTAAAAAGGACTTTTTGTGATATGTTACCAAAAACGCTCAGACTCCTGCAATATATAGTAAAGACTCCTGTGGAACGTTTTATTGAAGGGTTTAACTAGAATTGGCAACAAAACACAAAACTTACGTTATGTATATAAAGAAACACGAAAATAGTCCTACTCAGGGTAGACCCATGGAAGCGCATTGGAAACCAGGCCTGGAGAACATGTTTCAATGTATACGCGTATTGGCCTGTTTTGATGGGGATGGACAGATAATGCTTTTCTCCTAAAAAGGGCTTATTAATGAGATGTTACCAGTGACTTCAGAAACGCTCAATCTCCTGCAGTATAGTAGAGATTCCAATAGAGTGCCTTATTACAGAGTGTAAATAGAATTGGCAACAAAACACAAAACTTACGATATGTTTATAAAGAAACACGAAAATAGTCCTACTCAGAGTAGACACATGGAAATGCAATGGAAACCAGGCCGTGAGAACGGGTTTCAATGTAAATCAGTAGATTGGCATGCGTTTATCTTAAAAAGGACTTTTTGTGATATGTTACCAAAAACGCTTAGACTCCTGCAATATATAGTAAAGACTCCTGTGGAACGTTTTATTGAAGGGTTTAACTAGAATTGGCAACAAAACACAAAACTTACGTTATGTATATAAAGAAACACGAAAATAGTCCTACTCAGAGTAGACCCATGGAAACGCATTGGAAACCAGGCCTGGAGAACATGTTTCAATGTATACGCGTATTGGCCTTTTTTGATGGGGATGGACAGATTATGCTTCTTTCTTAAAAAGAGCTTTTTAATGAGATGTTACCAGTGACTTCAGAAACGCTCAATCTCCTGCAGCATAGTAGAGATTCCAATAGAGTGCCTTATTACAGAGTGTAAATAGAATTGGCAACAAAACACAAAACTTATGTTATGTTTATAAAGAAACACGAAAATAGTCCTACTCAGAGTAGACCCATGGAAATGCATTGGAAACCAGGCCGTGAGAACGTGTTTCAATGTAAATCAGTAGATTGGCATGCATTTCTCTTAAAAAGGACTTTTTGTGATATGTTACCAAAAACGCTCAGACTCCTGCAATATATAGTAAAGACTCCTGTGGAACGTTTTATTGAAGGGTTTAACTAGAATTGGCAACAAAACACAAAACTTACGTAATGTATATAGAGAAACACAAAAATAGTCCTACTCAGAGTAGACCCATGGAAGCGCATTGGAAACCAGGCCTGGAGAACATGTTTCAATGTATATGCGTATTGGCCTGTTTTGATGGGGATGGACAGATAATGCTTTTTTCTTAAAAAGAGCTTATTAATGAGATGTTACCAGTGACTTCAGAAACGCTCAATCTCCTGCAGCATAGTAGAGATTCCAATAGAGTGCCTTATTACAGAGTGTAAATAGAATTGGCAACAAAACACAAAACTTATGTTATGTTTATAAAGAAACACGAAAATAGTCCTACTCAGAGTAGACCCATGGAAATGCATTTGAAACCAGGCCGTGAGAACGGGTTTCAATGTAAATCAGTAGATTGGTATGCATTTCTCTTAAAAAGGACTTTTTGTGATATGTTACCAAAAACGCTCAGACTCCTGCAATATATAGTAAAGACTCCTGTGGAACGTTTTATTGAAGGGTTTAACTAGAATTGGCAACAAAACACAAAACTTACGTTATGTATATAAAGAAACACAAAACTAGTCCTACTCAGAGTAGACCCATGGAAGCGCATTGGAAACCAGGCCTGGAGAACATGTTTCAATGTATACGCGTATTGGCCTGTTTTGATGGGGATGGACAGAAAATGCTTTTCTCTTAAAAAGGGCTTATTAATGAGATGTTACCAGTGACTTCAGAAACGCTCAATCTCCTGCAGTATAGTAGAGATTCCAATAGAGTGCCTTATTACAGAGTGTAAATAGAATTGGAAACAAAACAAAAACTTTCCTCATGTTTATAAAGAAACACGAAAATAGTCCTACTCAGAGTAGACCCATGGAAATGCATTGGAAACCAGGCCGTGAGAACGGGTTTCAATGTAAATCAGTAGAGTGGCATGCGTTTCTCTTAAAAAGGACTTTTTGTGATATGTTACCAAAAACGCTCAGACTCCTGCAATATATAGTAAAGACTCCTGTGGAACATTTTATTGAAGGGTTTAACTAGAATTGGCAATAAAACACAAAACTTACGTTATGTATATAAAGAAACACGAAAATAGTCCTACTCAGAGTAGACCCATGGAAACGCATTGGAAACCAGGCCTGGAGAACATGTCTCAATGTATACGCGTATTGGCCTGTTTTGATGGGGATGGACAGATTATGCTTTTTTCTTAAAAAGGGCTTATTAATGAGATGTTACCAGTGACTTCAGAAACGCTCAATCTCCTGCAGTATAGTAGAGATTCCAATAGAGTGCCTTATTACAGAGTGTAAATAGAATTGGCAACAAAACACAAAACTTACGATATGTTTATAAAGAAACACGAAAATAGTCCTACTCAGAGTAGACACATGGAAATGCAATGGAAACCAGGCCGTGAGAACGGGTTTCAATGTAAATCAGTAGATTGGCATGCGTTTATCTTAAAAAGGACTTTTTGTGATATGTTACCAAAAACGCTTAGACTCCTGCAATATATAGTAAAGACTCCTGTGGAACGTTTTATTGAAGGGTTTAACTAGAATTGGCAACAAAACACAAAACTTACGTTATGTATATAAAGAAACACGAAAATAGTCCTACTCAGAGTAGACCCATGGAAACGCATTGGAAACCAGGCCTGGAGAACATGTTTCAATGTATACGCGTATTGGCCTTTTTTGATGGGGATGGACAGATTATGCTTTTTTCTTAAAAAGAGCTTATTAATGAGATGTTACCAGTGACTTCAGAAACGCTCAATCTCCTGCAGTATAGTAGAGATTCCAATAGAGTGCCTTATTACAGAGTGTAAATAGAATTGGCAACAAAACAAAAACTTTCCTCATGTTTATAAAGAAACACGAAAATAGTCCTACTCAGAGTAGACCCATGGAAATGCATTGGAAACCAGGCCGTGAGAACGGGTTTCAATGTAAATCAGTAGAGTGGCATGCGTTTCTCTTAAAAAGGACTTTTTGTGATATGTTACCAAAAACGCTCAGACTCCTGCAATATATAGTAAAGACTCCTTTGGAACATTTTATTGAAGGGTTTAACTAGAATTGGCAAGAAAACACAAAACTTACGTTATGTATATAAAGAAACACGAAAATAGTCCTACTCAGAGTAGACCCATGGAAACGCATTGGAAACCAGGCCTGGAGAACATGTTTAAATGTATACGCGTATTGGCCTGTTTTGATGGGGATGGACAGATTATGCTTTTTTCTTAAAAAGAGCTTATTAATGAGATGTTACCAGTGACTTCAGAAACGCTCAATCTCCTGCAGCATAGTAGAGATTCCAATAGAGTGCCTTATTACAGAGTGTAAATAGAATTGGCAACAAAACACAAAACTTATGTTATGTTTATAAAGAAACACGAAAATAGTCCTACTCAGAGTAGACCCATGGAAATGCATTTGAAACCAGGCCGTGAGAACGGGTTTCAATGTAAATCAGTAGATTGGCATGCATTTCTCTTAAAAAGGACTTTTTGTGATATGTTACCAAAAACGCTCAGACTCCTGCAATATATAGTAAAGACTCCTGTGGAACGTTTTATTGAAGGGTTTAACTAGAATTGGCAACAAAACACAAAACTTACGTTATGTATATAAAGAAACACGAAAATAGTCCTACTCAGGGTAGACCCATGGAAGCGCATTGGAAACCAGGCCTGGAGAACATGTTTCAATGTATACGCGTATTGGCCTGTTTTGATGGGGATGGACAGATAATGCTTTTCTCCTAAAAAGGGCTTATTAATGAGATGTTACCAGTGACTTCAGAAACGCTCAATCTCCTGCAGTATAGTAGAGATTCCAATAGAGTGCCTTATTACAGAGTGTAAATAGAATTGGCAACAAAACACAAAACTTACGATATGTTTATAAAGAAACACGAAAATAGTCCTACTCAGAGTAGACACATGGAAATGCAATGGAAACCAGGCCGTGAGAACGGGTTTCAATGTAAATCAGTAGATTGGCATGCGTTTATCTTAAAAAGGACTTTTTGTGATATGTTACCAAAAACGCTTAGACTCCTGCAATATATAGTAAAGACTCCTGTGGAACGTTTTATTGAAGGGTTTAACTAGAATTGGCAACAAAACACAAAACTTACGTTATGTATATAAAGAAACACGAAAATAGTCCTACTCAGAGTAGACCCATGGAAACGCATTGGAAACCAGGCCTGGAGAACATGTTTCAATGTATACGCGTATTGGCCTTTTTTGATGGGGATGGACAGATTATGCTTCTTTCTTAAAAAGAGCTTTTTAATGAGATGTTACCAGTGACTTCAGAAACGCTCAATCTCCTGCAGCATAGTAGAGATTCCAATAGAGTGCCTTATTACAGAGTGTAAATAGAATTGGCAACAAAACACAAAACTTATGTTATGTTTATAAAGAAACACGAAAATAGTCCTACTCAGAGTAGACCCATGGAAATGCATTGGAAACCAGGCCGTGAGAACGTGTTTCAATGTAAATCAGTAGATTGGCATGCATTTCTCTTAAAAAGGACTTTTTGTGATATGTTACCAAAAACGCTCAGACTCCTGCAATATATAGTAAAGACTCCTGTGGAACGTTTTATTGAAGGGTTTAACTAGAATTCGCAACAAAACACAAAACTTACGTAATGTATATAGAGAAACACAAAACTAGTCCTACTCAGAGTAGACCCATGGAAGCGCATTGGAAACCAGGCCTGGAGAACATGTTTCAATGTATATGCGTATTGGCCTGTTTTGATGGGGATGGACAGATAATGCTTTTTTCTTAAAAAGAGCTTATTAATGAGATGTTACCAGTGACTTCAGAAACGCTCAATCTCCTGCAGCATAGTAGAGATTCCAATAGAGTGCCTTATTACAGAGTGTAAATAGAATTGGCAACAAAACACAAAACTTATGTTATGTTTATAAAGAAACACGAAAATAGTCCTACTCAGAGTAGACCCATGGAAATGCATTTGAAACCAGGCCGTGAGAACGGGTTTCAATGTAAATCAGTAGATTGGTATGCATTTCTCTTAAAAAGGACTTTTTGTGATATGTTACCAAAAACGCTCAGACTCCTGCAATATATAGTAAAGACTCCTGTGGAACGTTTTATTGAAGGGTTTAACTAGAATTGGCAACAAAACACAAAACTTACGTTATGTATATAAAGAAACACAAAACTAGTCCTACTCAGAGTAGACCCATGGAAGCGCATTGGAAACCAGGCCTGGAGAACATGTTTCAATGTATACGCGTATTGGCCTGTTTTGATGGGGATGGACAGAAAATGCTTTTCTCTTAAAAAGGGCTTATTAATGAGATGTTACCAGTGACTTCAGAAACGCTCAATCTCCTGCAGTATAGTAGAGATTCCAATAGAGTGCCTTATTACAGAGTGTAAATAGAATTGGAAACAAAACAAAAACTTTCCTCATGTTTATAAAGAAACACGAAAATAGTCCTACTCAGAGTAGACCCATGGAAATGCATTGGAAACCAGGCCGTGAGAACGGGTTTCAATGTAAATCAGTAGAGTGGCATGCGTTTCTCTTAAAAAGGACTTTTTGTGATATGTTACCAAAAACGCTCAGACTCCTGCAATATATAGTAAAGACTCCTGTGGAACATTTTATTGAAGGGTTTAACTAGAATTGGCAATAAAACACAAAACTTACGTTATGTATATAAAGAAACACGAAAATAGTCCTACTCAGAGTAGACCCATGGAAACGCATTGGAAACCAGGCCTGGAGAACATGTCTCAATGTATACGCGTATTGGCCTGTTTTGATGGGGATGGACAGATTATGCTTTTTTCTTAAAAAGGGCTTATTAATGAGATGTTACCAGTGACTTCAGAAACGCTCAATCTCCTGCAGTATAGTAGAGATTCCAATAGAGTGCCTTATTACAGAGTGTAAATAGAATTGGCAACAAAACACAAAACTTACGATATGTTTATAAAGAAACACGAAAATAGTCCTACTCAGAGTAGACACATGGAAATGCAATGGAAACCAGGCCGTGAGAACGGGTTTCAATGTAAATCAGTAGATTGGCATGCGTTTATCTTAAAAAGGACTTTTTGTGATATGTTACCAAAAACGCTTAGACTCCTGCAATATATAGTAAAGACTCCTGTGGAACGTTTTATTGAAGGGTTTAACTAGAATTGGCAACAAAACACAAAACTTACGTTATGTATATAAAGAAACACGAAAATAGTCCTACTCAGAGTAGACCCATGGAAACGCATTGGAAACCAGGCCTGGAGAACATGTTTCAATGTATACGCGTATTGGCCTTTTTTGATGGGGATGGACAGATTATGCTTTTTTCTTAAAAAGAGCTTATTAATGAGATGTTACCAGTGACTTCAGAAACGCTCAATCTCCTGCAGCATAGTAGAGATTCCAATAGAGTGCCTTATTACAGAGTGTAAATAGAATTGGCAACAAAACACAAAACTTATGTTATGTTTATAAAGAAACACGAAAATAGTCCTACTCAGAGTAGACCCATGGAAATGCATTTGAAACCAGGCCGTGAGAACGGGTTTCAATGTAAATCAGTAGATTGGCATGCATTTCTCTTAAAAAGGACTTTTTGTGATATGTTACCAAAAACGCTCAGACTCCTGCAATATATAGTAAAGACTCCTGTGGAACGTTTTATTGAAGGGTTTAACTAGAATTGGCAACAAAACACAAAACTTACGTTATGTATATAGAGAAACACAAAAATAGTCCAACTCAGAGTAGACCCATGGAAGCGCATTGGAAACCAGGCCTGGAGAACATGTTTCAATGTATACGCGTATTGGCCTGTTTTGATGGGGATGGACAGATAATGCTTTTCTCCTAAAAAGGGCTTATTAATGAGATGTTACCAGTGACTTCAGAAACGCTCAATCTCCTGCAGTATAGTAGAGATTCCAATAGAGTGCCTTATTACAGAGTGTAAATAGAATTGGCAACAAAACACAAAACTTACGTCATGTTTATAAAGAAACACGAAAATAGTTCTACTCAGAGTAGACCCATGGAAGCGCATTGGAAACCAGGCCTGGAGAACATGTTTCAATGTATACGCGTATTGGCCTGTTTTGATTGGGATGGACAGATTATGCTTTTTTCTTAAAAAGGGCTTATTAATGAGATGTTACCAGTGACTTCAGAAACGCTCAATCTCCTGCAGTATAGTAGAGATTCCAATAGAGTGCCTTATTACAGAGTGTAAATAGAATTGGCAACAAAACACAAAACTTACGATATGTTTATAAAGAAACACGAAAATAGTCCTACTCAGAGTAGACCCATGGAAATGCAATGGAAACCAGTCCGTGAGAACGGGTTTCAATGTAAATCAGTAGATTGGCATGCGTTTATCTTAAAAAGGACTTTTTGTGATATGTTACCAAAAACGCTCAGACTCCTGCAATATATAGTAAAGACTCCTGTGGAACGTTTTATTGAAGGGTTTAACTAGAATTGGCAACAAAACACAAAACTTACGTCATGTTTATAAAGAAACACGAAAATAGTCCTACTCAGAGTAGACCCATGGAAATGCATTGGAAACCAGGCCGTGAGAACGGGTTTCAATGTAAATCAGTAGATTGGCATGCGTTTCTCTTAAAAAGGACTTTTTGTGATATGTTACCAAAAACGCTCAGACTCCTGCAATATATAGTAAAGACTCCTGTGGAACGTTTTATTGAAGGGTTTAACTAGAATTGGCAACAAAACACAAAACTTACGTTATGTATATAAAGAAACACGAAAATAGTTCTACTTAGAGTAGACCCATATAAGCGCATTGGAAACCAGGCCTGGAGAACATGTTTCAATGTATACGCGTATTGGCCTGTTTTGATGGGGATGGACAGATTATGCTTTTTTCTTAAAAAGAGCTTATTAATGAGATGTTACCAGTGACTTCAGAAACGCTCAATCTCCTGCAGCATAGTAGAGATTCCAATAGAGTGCCTTATTACAGAGTGTAAATAGAATTGGCAACAAAACACAAAACTTATGTTATGTTTATAAAGAAACACGAAAATAGTCCTACTCAGAGTAGACCCATGGAAATGCATTTGAAACCAGGCCGTGAGAACGGGTTTCAATGTAAATCAGTAGATTGGCATGCATTTCTCTTAAAAAGGACTTTTTGTGATATGTTACCAAAAACGCTCAGACTCCTGCAATATATAGTAAAGACTCCTGTGGAACGTTTTATTGAAGGGTTTAACTAGAATTGGCAACAAAACACAAAACTTACGTTATGTATATAAAGAAACACGAAAATAGTCCTACTCAGGGTAGACCCATGGAAGCGCATTGGAAACCAGGCCTGGAGAACATGTTTCAATGTATACGCGTATTGGCCTGTTTTGATGGGGATGGACAGATAATGCTTTTCTCCTAAAAAGGGCTTATTAATGAGATGTTACCAGTGACTTCAGAAACGCTCAATCTCCTGCAGTATAGTAGAGATTCCAATAGAGTGCCTTATTACAGAGTGTAAATAGAATTGGCAACAAAACACAAAACTTACGATATGTTTATAAAGAAACACGAAAATAGTCCTACTCAGAGTAGACACATGGAAATGCAATGGAAACCAGGCCGTGAGAACGGGTTTCAATGTAAATCAGTAGATTGGCATGCGTTTATCTTAAAAAGGACTTTTTGTGATATGTTACCAAAAACGCTTAGACTCCTGCAATATATAGTAAAGACTCCTGTGGAACGTTTTATTGAAGGGTTTAACTAGAATTGGCAACAAAACACAAAACTTACGTTATGTATATAAAGAAACACGAAAATAGTCCTACTCAGAGTAGACCCATGGAAACGCATTGGAAACCAGGCCTGGAGAACATGTTTCAATGTATACGCGTATTGGCCTTTTTTGATGGGGATGGACAGATTATGCTTCTTTCTTAAAAAGAGCTTTTTAATGAGATGTTACCAGTGACTTCAGAAACGCTCAATCTCCTGCAGCATAGTAGAGATTCCAATAGAGTGCCTTATTACAGAGTGTAAATAGAATTGGCAACAAAACACAAAACTTATGTTATGTTTATAAAGAAACACGAAAATAGTCCTACTCAGAGTAGACCCATGGAAATGCATTGGAAACCAGGCCGTGAGAACGTGTTTCAATGTAAATCAGTAGATTGGCATGCATTTCTCTTAAAAAGGACTTTTTGTGATATGTTACCAAAAACGCTCAGACTCCTGCAATATATAGTAAAGACTCCTGTGGAACGTTTTATTGAAGGGTTTAACTAGAATTCGCAACAAAACACAAAACTTACGTAATGTATATAGAGAAACACAAAAATAGTCCTACTCAGAGTAGACCCATGGAAGCGCATTGGAAACCAGGCCTGGAGAACATGTTTCAATGTATATGCGTATTGGCCTGTTTTGATGGGGATGGACAGATAATGCTTTTTTCTTAAAAAGAGCTTATTAATGAGATGTTACCAGTGACTTCAGAAACGCTCAATCTCCTGCAGCATAGTAGAGATTCCAATAGAGTGCCTTATTACAGAGTGTAAATAGAATTGGCAACAAAACACAAAACTTATGTTATGTTTATAAAGAAACACGAAAATAGTCCTACTCAGAGTAGACCCATGGAAATGCATTTGAAACCAGGCCGTGAGAACGGGTTTCAATGTAAATCAGTAGATTGGTATGCATTTCTCTTAAAAAGGACTTTTTGTGATATGTTACCAAAAACGCTCAGACTCCTGCAATATATAGTAAAGACTCCTGTGGAACGTTTTATTGAAGGGTTTAACTAGAATTGGCAACAAAACACAAAACTTACGTTATGTATATAAAGAAACACAAAACTAGTCCTACTCAGAGTAGACCCATGGAAGCGCATTGGAAACCAGGCCTGGAGAACATGTTTCAATGTATACGCGTATTGGCCTGTTTTGATGGGGATGGACAGAAAATGCTTTTCTCTTAAAAAGGGCTTATTAATGAGATGTTACCAGTGACTTCAGAAACGCTCAATCTCCTGCAGTATAGTAGAGATTCCAATAGAGTGCCTTATTACAGAGTGTAAATAGAATTGGAAACAAAACAAAAACTTTCCTCATGTTTATAAAGAAACACGAAAATAGTCCTACTCAGAGTAGACCCATGGAAATGCATTGGAAACCAGGCCGTGAGAACGGGTTTCAATGTAAATCAGTAGAGTGGCATGCGTTTCTCTTAAAAAGGACTTTTTGTGATATGTTACCAAAAACGCTCAGACTCCTGCAATATATAGTAAAGACTCCTGTGGAACATTTTATTGAAGGGTTTAACTAGAATTGGCAATAAAACACAAAACTTACGTTATGTATATAAAGAAACACGAAAATAGTCCTACTCAGAGTAGACCCATGGAAACGCATTGGAAACCAGGCCTGGAGAACATGTCTCAATGTATACGCGTATTGGCCTGTTTTGATGGGGATGGACAGATTATGCTTTTTTCTTAAAAAGGGCTTATTAATGAGATGTTACCAGTGACTTCAGAAACGCTCAATCTCCTGCAGTATAGTAGAGATTCCAATAGAGTGCCTTATTACAGAGTGTAAATAGAATTGGCAACAAAACACAAAACTTACGATATGTTTATAAAGAAACACGAAAATAGTCCTACTCAGAGTAGACACATGGAAATGCAATGGAAACCAGGCCGTGAGAACGGGTTTCAATGTAAATCAGTAGATTGGCATGCGTTTATCTTAAAAAGGACTTTTTGTGATATGTTACCAAAAACGCTTAGACTCCTGCAATATATAGTAAAGACTCCTGTGGAACGTTTTATTGAAGGGTTTAACTAGAATTGGCAACAAAACACAAAACTTACGTTATGTATATAAAGAAACACGAAAATAGTCCTACTCAGAGTAGACCCATGGAAACGCATTGGAAACCAGGCCTGGAGAACATGTTTCAATGTATACGCGTATTGGCCTTTTTTGATGGGGATGGACAGATTATGCTTTTTTCTTAAAAAGAGCTTATTAATGAGATGTTACCAGTGACTTCAGAAACGCTCAATCTCCTGCAGCATAGTAGAGATTCCAATAGAGTGCCTTATTACAGAGTGTAAATAGAATTGGCAACAAAACACAAAACTTATGTTATGTTTATAAAGAAACACGAAAATAGTCCTACTCAGAGTAGACCCATGGAAATGCATTTGAAACCAGGCCGTGAGAACGGGTTTCAATGTAAATCAGTAGATTGGCATGCATTTCTCTTAAAAAGGACTTTTTGTGATATGTTACCAAAAACGCTCAGACTCCTGCAATATATAGTAAAGACTCCTGTGGAACGTTTTATTGAAGGGTTTAACTAGAATTGGCAACAAAACACAAAACTTACGTTATGTATATAGAGAAACACAAAAATAGTCCAACTCAGAGTAGACCCATGGAAGCGCATTGGAAACCAGGCCTGGAGAACATGTTTCAATGTATACGCGTATTGGCCTGTTTTGATGGGGATGGACAGATAATGCTTTTCTCCTAAAAAGGGCTTATTAATGAGATGTTACCAGTGACTTCAGAAACGCTCAATCTCCTGCAGTATAGTAGAGATTCCAATAGAGTGCCTTATTACAGAGTGTAAATAGAATTGGCAACAAAACACAAAACTTACGTCATGTTTATAAAGAAACACGAAAATAGTTCTACTCAGAGTAGACCCATGGAAGCGCATTGGAAACCAGGCCTGGAGAACATGTTTCAATGTATACGCGTATTGGCCTGTTTTGATTGGGATGGACAGATTATGCTTTTTTCTTAAAAAGGGCTTATTAATGAGATGTTACCAGTGACTTCAGAAACGCTCAATCTCCTGCAGTATAGTAGAGATTCCAATAGAGTGCCTTATTACAGAGTGTAAATAGAATTGGCAACAAAACACAAAACTTACGATATGTTTATAAAGAAACACGAAAATAGTCCTACTCAGAGTAGACCCATGGAAATGCAATGGAAACCAGTCCGTGAGAACGGGTTTCAATGTAAATCAGTAGATTGGCATGCGTTTATCTTAAAAAGGACTTTTTGTGATATGTTACCAAAAACGCTCAGACTCCTGCAATATATAGTAAAGACTCCTGTGGAACGTTTTATTGAAGGGTTTAACTAGAATTGGCAACAAAACACAAAACTTACGTCATGTTTATAAAGAAACACGAAAATAGTCCTACTCAGAGTAGACCCATGGAAATGCATTGGAAACCAGGCCGTGAGAACGGGTTTCAATGTAAATCAGTAGATTGGCATGCGTTTCTCTTAAAAAGGACTTTTTGTGATATGTTACCAAAAACGCTCAGACTCCTGCAATATATAGTAAAGACTCCTGTGGAACGTTTTATTGAAGGGTTTAACTAGAATTGGCAACAAAACACAAAACTTACGTTATGTATATAAAGAAACACGAAAATAGTTCTACTTAGAGTAGACCCATATAAGCGCATTGGAAACCAGGCCTGGAGAACATGTTTCAATGTATACGCGTATTGGCCTGTTTTGATGGGGATGGACAGATTATGCTTTTTTCTTAAAAAGAGCTTATTAATGAGATGTTACCAGTGACTTCAGAAACGCTCAATCTCCTGCAGCATAGTAGAGATTCCAATAGAGTGCCTTATTACAGAGTGTAAATAGAATTGGCAACAAAACACAAAACCTACGTCATGTTTATAAAGAAACACGAAAATAGTCCTACTCAGAGTAGACCCATGGATATGCATTGGAAACCAGGCCGTGAGAACGGGTTTCAATGTAAATCAGTAGATTGGCATGCGTTTCTCTTAAAAAGGACTTTTTGTGATATGTTACCAAAAACGCGCAGACTCCTGCAATATATAGTAAAGACTCCTGTGGAACGTTTTATTGAAGGGTTTAACTAGAATTGGCAACAAAACAAAACTTACGTTATGTATATAAAGAAACACGAAAATAGTCCTACTTAGAGTAGACCCATGGAAGCGCATTGGAAACCAGGCCTGGAGAACATGTTTCAATGTATACGCGTATTGACCTGTTTTGATGGGGATGGACAGACAATGCTTTTCTCTTAAAAAGGGCTTATTAATGAGATGTTACCAGTGACTTCAGAAACGCTCAATCTCCTGCAGTATAGTAGAGATTCCAATAGAGTACCTTATTACAGAGTGTAAATAGAATTGGCAACAAAACAAAAACTTTCCTCATGTTTATAAAGAAACACGAAAATAGTCCTACTCAGAGTAGACCCATGGAAATGCATTGGAAACCAGGCCGTGAGAACGGGTTTCAATGTCAATCAGTAGAGTGGCATGCGTTTCTCTTAAAAAGGACTTTTTGTGATATGTTACCAAAAACGCTCAGACTCCTGCAATATATAGTAAAGACTCCTGTGGAACGTTTTATTGAAGGGTTTAACTAGAATTGGCAACAAAACACAAAACTTACGTTATGTATATAAAGAAACACGAAAATAGTCTTACTCAGAGTAGACCCATGGAAACGCATTGGAAACCAGGCCTTGAGAACATGTTTCAATGTATACGCGTATTGGCCTGTTTTGATGGGGATGGACAGATTATGCCTTTTTCTTAAAAAGAGCTTATTAATGAGATGTTACCAGTGACTGCAGAAACGCTCAATCTCCTGCAGTATAGTAGAGATTCCAATAGAGTGCCTTATTACAGAGTGTAAATAGAATTGGCAACAAAACACAAAACTTACGTCATGTTTATAAAGAAACACGAAAATAGTCCTACTCAGAGTAGACCCATGGAAATGCATTGGAAACCAGGCCGTGAGAACGGGTTTCAATGTAAATCAGTAGATTGGCATGCGTTTCTCTTAAAAAGGACTTTTTGTGATATGTTACCAAAAACGCTCAGACTCCTGCAATATATAGTAAAGACTCCTGTGGAACGTTTTATTGAAGGGTTTAACTAGAATTGGCAACAAAACACAAAACTTACGTTATGTATATAGAGAAACACAAAAATCGTCCTACTCTGAGTAGACCCATGGAAGCGCATTGGAAACCAGGCCTGGAGAACATGTTTCAATGTATACGCGTATTGGCCTGTTTTGATGGGGATGGACAGATAATGCTTTTCTCCTAAAAAGGGCTTATTAATGAGATGTTACCAGTGACTTCAGAAACGCTCAATCTCCTGCAGTATAGTAGAGATTCCAATAGAGTGCCTTATTACAGAGTGTAAATAGAATTGGCAACAAAACACAAAACTTTCCTCATGTTTATAAAGAAACACGAAAATAGTCCTACTCAGAGTAGACCCATGGAAATGCATTGGAAACCAGGCCGTGAGAACGGGTTTCAATGTCAATCAGTAGAGTGGCATGCGTTTCTCTTAAAAAGGACTTTTTGTGATATGTTACCAAAAACGCTCAGACTCCTGAAATATATAGTAAAGACTCCTGTGGAACGTTTTATTGAAGGGTTTAACTAGAATTGGCAACAAAACACAAAACTTACGTTATGTATATAAAGAAACACGAAAATAGTCTTACTCAGAGTAGACCCATGGAAACGCATTGGAAACCAGGCCTGGAGAACATGTTTCAATGTATACACGTATTGGCCTGTTTTGATGGGGATGGACAGATTATGCCTTTTTCTTAAAAAGAGCTTATTAATGAGATGTTACCAGTGACTTCAGAAACGCTCAATCTCCTGCAGCATAGTAGAGATTCCAATAGAGTGCCTTATTACAGAGTGTAAATAGAATTGGCAACAAAACACAAAACTTATGTTATGTTTATAAAGAAACACGAAAATAGTCCTACTCAGAGTAGACCCATGGAAATGCATTGGAAACCAGGCCGTGAGAACGGGTTTCAATGTAAATCAGTAGATTGGCATGCATTTCTCTTAAAAAGGACTTTTTGTGATATGTTACCAAAAACGCTCAGACTCCTGCAATATATAGTAAAGACTCCTGTGGAACGTTTTATTGAAGGGTTTAACTAGAATTGGCAACAAAACACAAAACTTACGTTATTTATATAGAGAAACACAAAAATAGTCCTACTCAGAGTAGACCCATGGAAATGCATTGGAAACCAGGCCGTGAGAACGGGTTTCAATGTAAATCAGTAGAGTGGCATGCGTTTCTCTTAAAAAGGACTTTTTGTGATATGTTACCAAAAACGCTCAGACTCCTGCAATATGTAGTAAAGACTCCTGTGGAACGTTTTATTGAAGGGTTTAACTAGAATTGGCAACAAAACACAAAACTTACATTATGTATATAAAGAAACACGAAAATAGTCCTACTCAGAGTAGACCCATGGAAACGCATTGGAAACCAGGCCTGGAGAACATGTTTCAATGTATACGCGTATTGGCCTGTTTTGATGGGGATGGACAGATAATGCTTTTCTCTTAAAAAGGGCTTATTAATGAGATGTTACCAGTGACTTCAGAAACGCTCAATCTCCTGCAGTATAGTAGAGATTCCAATAGAGTGCCTTATTACAGAGTGTAAATAGAATTGGCAACAAAACAAAAACTTTCCTCATGTTTATAAAGAAACACGAGAATAGTCCTACTCAGAGTAGACCCATGGAAATGCATTGGAAACCAGGCCGTGAGAACGGGTTTCAATGTAAATCAGTAGATTGTCATGCGTTTCTCTTAAAAAGGACTTTTTGTGATATGTTATCAAAAACGCTCAGTCTAATGCAATATATAGTAAAGACTCCTGTGGAACGTTTCATTGAAGGGTTTAACTAGAATTGGCAACAAAACACAAAACTTACGTTATGTATATAAAGAAACACGAAAATAGTCCTACTCAGAGTAGACCCATGGAAACGCATTGGAAACCAGGCCTGGAGAACATGTTTCAATATATACGCGTATTGGCCTATTTTGACGGGGATGGACAGATTATGCTTTTTTCTTAAAAAGGGCTTATTAATGAGATGTTACCAGTGACTTAAGAAACGCTCAATCTCCTGCAGTATAGTAGAGATTCCAATAGAGTGCCTTATTACAGAGTGTAAATAGAATTGGCATCAAAACAAAAACTTTCCTCATGTTTATAAAGAAACACGAAAATAGTCCTACTCAGAGTAGACCCATGGAAATGCATTGGAAACCAGGCCGTGAGAATAGGTTTCAATGTAAATCAGTAGATTGGCATGCGTTTCTCTTAAAAAGGACATTTTGTGATATGTTACCAAAAACGCTCAGTCTAATGCAATATATAGTAAAGACTCCTGTGGAACGTTTTATTGAAGGGTTTAACTAGAATTGGCAACAAAACAAAAAACTTACGTTATGTATATAAAGAAACACGAAAATAGTCCTACTCAGAGTAGACCCATGGAAATGCATTGGAAACCAGGCCGTGAGAACGCGTTTCAATGTAAATCAGTAGAGTGGCATGCGTTTCTCTTAAAAAGGACTTTTTGTGATATGTTACCAAAAACGCTCAGACTCCTGCAATATATAGTAAAGACTCCTGTGGAACGTTTTATTGAAGGGTTTAACTAGAATTGGCAACAAAACACAAAACTTACGTTATGTATATAAAGAAACACAAAAATAGTCCTACTCAGAGTAGACCCATGGAAATGCATTGGAAACCAGGCCGTGAGAACGGGTTTCAATGTAAATCAGTAGAGTGGCATGCGTTTCTCTTAAAAAGGACTTTTTGTGATATGTTACCAAAAACGCTCAGACTCCTGCAATATGTAGTAAAGACTCCTGTGGAACGTTTTATTGAAGGGTTTAACTAGAATTGGCAACAAAACACAAAACTTACATTATGTATATAAAGAAACACGAAAATAGTCCTACTCAGAGTAGACCCATGGAAACGCATTGGAAACCAGGCCTGGAGAACATGTTTCAATGTATACGCGTATTGGCCTGTTTTGATGGGGATGGACAGATAATGCTTTTTTCTTAAAAAGGGCTTATTAATGAGATGTTACCAGTGACTTCAGAAACGCTCAATCTCCTGCAGTATAGTAGAGATTCCAATAGAGTGCCTTATTACAGAGTGTAAATAGAATTGGCAACAAAACAAAAACTTTCCTCATGTTTATAAAGAAACACGAGAATAGTCCTACTCAGAGTAGACCCATGGAAATGCATTGGAAACCAGGCCGTGAGAACGGGTTTCAATGTAAATCAGTAGATTGGCATGCGTTTCTCTTAAAAAGGACTTTTTGTGATATGTTATCAAAAACGCTCAGTCTAATGCAATATATATTAAAGACTCCTGTGGAACGTTTCATTGAAGGGTTTAACTAGAATTGGCAACAAAACACAAAACTTACGTTATGTATATAAAGAAACACGAAAATAGTCCTACTCAGAGTAGACCCATGGAAACGCACTGGAAACCAGGCCTGGAGAACATGTTTCAATATATACGCGTATTGGCCTATTTTGATGGGGATGGACAGATTATGCTTTTTTCTTAAAAAGGGCTTATTAATGAGATGTTACCAGTGACTTAAGAAACGCTCAATCTCCTGCAGTATAGTAGAGATTCCAATAGAGTGCCTTATTACAGAGTGTAAATAGAATTGGCAACAAAACAAAAACTTTCCTCATGTTTATAAAGAAACACGAAAATAGTCCTACTCAGAGTAGACCCATGGAAATGCATTGGAAACCAGGCCGTGAGAATAGGTTTCAATGTAAATCAGTAGATTGGCATGCGTTTCTCTTAAAAAGGACATTTTGTGATATGTTACCAAAAACGCTCAGTCTAATGCAATATATAGTAAAGACTCCTGTGGAACGTTTTATTGAAGGGTTTAACTAGAATTGGCAACAAAACAAAAAACTTACGTTATGTATATAAAGAAACACGATAATAGTCCTACTCAGAGTAGACCCATGGAAATGCATTGGAAACCAGGCCGTGAGAACGCGTTTCAATGTAAATCAGTAGAGTGGCATGCGTTTCTCTTAAAAAGGACTTTTTGTGATATGTTACCAAAAACGCTCAGACTCCTGCAATATATAGTAAAGACTCCTGTGGAACGTTTTATTGAAGGGTTTAACTAGAATTGGCAACAAAACACAAAACTTACGTTATGTATATAAAGAAACACGAAAATAGTCCTACTCAGAGTAGACCCATGGAAACGCATTGGAAACCAAGCCTGGAGAACATGTTTCAATTTATACGCGTATTGGCCTGTTTTGATGGGGATGGACAGATTATGCTTTTTTCTTAAAAAGGGCTTATTAATGAGATGTTACCAGTGACTTCAGAAACGCTCAATCTCCTGCAGTATAGTAGAGATTCCAATAGAGTGCCTTATTACAGAGTGTAAATAGAATTGGCAACAAAACAAAAACTTTCCTCATGTTTATAAAGAAACACGAAAATAGTCCTACTCAGAGTAGACCCATGGAAATGCATTGGAAACCAGGCCGTGAGAACAGGTTTCAATGTAAATCAGTAGATTGGCATGCGTTTCTCTTAAGAAGGACTTTTTGTGATATGTTACCAAAAACGCTCAGTCTAATGCAATATATAGTAAAGACTCCTGTGGAACGTTTTATTGAAGGGTTTAACTAGAATTGGCAACAAAACACAAAACTTACGTTATGTATATAAAGAAACACGAAAATAGTCCTACTCAGAGTAGACCCATGGAAGCGCAATGGAAACCAGGCCGTGAGAACATGTTTCAATGTATATGCGTATTGGCCTGTTTTGATGGGGATGGACAGATTATCCTTTTTTCTTAAAAAGGGCTTATTAATGAGATGTTACCAGTGACTTCAGAAACGCTCAATCTCCTGCAGTATAGTAGAGATTCCAATAGAGTGCCTTATTACAGAGTGTAAATAGAATTGGCAACAAAACACAAAACTTTGTTATTTTTATAAAGAAACACGAAAATAGTCCTACTCAGAGTAGACCCATGGAAATGCATTGGAAACCAGGCCGTGAGAACGGGTTTCAATGTAAATCAGTAGATTGGCATGCGTTTCTCTTAAAAAGGACTTTTTGTGATATGTTACCAAAAACGCTCAGACTCCTGCAATATATAGTAAAGACTCCTGTGGAACGTTTTATTGAAGGGTTTAACTAGAATTGGCAACAAAACACAAAACTTACGATATGTATATAAAGAAACACAAAAATCGTCCTAATCAGAGTAGACCCATGGAAGCGCATTGGAAACCAGGCCTGGAGAACATGTTTCAATGTATACGCGTATTGGCCTGTTTTGATGGGGATGGACAGATAATGCTTTTCTTTTAAAAAGGGCTTATTAATGAGATGTTACCAGTGACTTCAGAAACGCTCAATCTCCTGCAGTATAGTAGAGATTCCAATAGAGTGCCTTATTACAGAGTGTAAATAGAATTGGCAACAAAACAAAAACTTTCCTCATGTTTATAAAGAAACACGAAAATAGTCCTACTCAGAGTAGACCCGTGGAAATGCATTGGAAACCAGGCCGTGAGAACGGGTTTCAATGTAAATCAGTAGAGGGGCATGCGTTTCTCTTAAAAAGGACTTTTTGTGATATGTTACCAAAAACGCTCAGACTCCTGCAATATATAGTAACGACTCCTGTGGAACGTTTTATTGAAGGGTTTAACTAGAATTGGCAACAAAACACAAAACTTACGTTATGTATATAAAGAAACACGAAAATAGTCCTACTCAGAGTAGACCCATGGAAACGCATTGGAAAGCAGGCCTGGAGAACATGTTTCAATGTATACGCGTATTGGCCTGTTTTGATGGGGATGGACAGATTATGCTTTTTTCTTAAAAAGGGCTTATTAATGAGATGTTACCAGTGACTTCAGAAACGCTCAATCTCATGCAGTATAGTAGAGATTCCAATAGAGTGCCTTATTACAGAGTGTAAATAAAATTGGCAACAAAACAAAAACTTTCCTAATGTTTATAAAGAAACACGAAAATAGTCCTACTCAGAGTAGACGCATGGAAATGCTTTGGAAACCAGGCCGTGAGAACGGGTTTCAATGTAAATCAGTAGATTGGCATGCGTTTCTCTTAAAAAGGACTTTTTGTGATATGTTACCAAAAACGCTCAGTCTAATGCAATATATAGTAAAGACTCCTGTGGAACGTTTTATTGAAGGGTTTAACTAGAATTGGCAACAAAACACAAAACTTACGTTATGTATATAAAGAAACACGAAAATAGTCCTACTCAGAGTAGACCCATGGAAGCGCAATGGAAACCAGGCCGTGAGAACATGTTTCAATGTATATGCGTATTGGCCTGTTTTGATGGGGATGGACAGATTATCCTTTTTTCTTAAAAAGGGCTTATTAATGAGATGTTACCAGTGACTTCAGAAACGCTCAATCTCCTGCAGTATAGTAGAGATTCCAATAGAGTGCCTTATTACAGAGTGTAAATAGAATTGGCAACAAAACACAAAACTTTGTTATTTTTATAAAGAAACACGAAAATAGTCCTACTCAGAGTAGACCCATGGAAATGCATTGGAAACCAGGCCGTGAGAACGGGTTTCAATGTAAATCAGTAGATTGGCATGCGTTTCTCTTAAAAAGGACTTTTTGTGATATGTTACCAAAAACGCTCAGACTCCTGCAATATATAGTAAAGACTCCTGTGGAACGTTTTATTGAAGGGTTTAACTAGAATTGGCAACAAAACACAAAACTTACGATATGTATATAAAGAAACACAAAAATCGTCCTACTCAGAGTAGACCCATGGAAGCGCATTGGAAACCAGGCCTGGAGAACATGTTTCAATGTATACGCGTATTGGCCTGTTTTGATGGGGATGGACAGATAATGCTTTTCTTTTAAAAAGGGCTTATTAATGAGATGTTACCAGTGACTTCAGAAACGCTCAATCTCCTGCAGTATAGTAGAGATTCCAATAGAGTGCCTTATTACAGAGTGTAAATAGAATTGGCAACAAAACAAAAACTTTCCTCATGTTTATAAAGAAACACGAAAATAGTCCTACTCAGAGTAGACCCGTGGAAATGCATTGGAAACCAGGCCGTGAGAACGGGTTTCAATGTAAATCAGTAGAGTGGCATGCGTTTCTCTTAAAAAGGACTTTTTGTGATATGTTACCAAAAACGCTCAGACTCCTGCAATATATAGTAACGACTCCTGTGGAACGTTTTATTGAAGGGTTTAACTAGAATTGGCAACAAAACACAAAACTTACGTTATGTATATAAAGAAACACGAAAATAGTCCTACTCAGAGTAGACCCATGGAAACGCATTGGAAAGCAGGCCTGGAGAACATGTTTCAATGTATACGCGTATTGGCCTGTTTTGATGGTGATGGACAGATTATGCTTTTTTCTTAAAAAGGGCTTATTAATGAGATGTTACCAGTGACTTCAGAAACGCTCAATCTCATGCAGTATAGTAGAGATTCCAATAGAGTGCCTTATTACAGAGTGTAAATAGAATTGGCAACAAAACAAAAACTTTCCTAATGTTTATAAAGAAACACGAAAATAGTCCTACTCAGAGTAGACGCATGGAAATGCTTTGGAAACCAGGCCGTGAGAACGGGTTTCAATGTAAATCAGTAGATTGGCATGCGTTTCTCTTAAAAAGGACTTTTTGTGATATGTTACCAAAAACGCTCAGTCTAATGCAATATATAGTAAAGACTCCTGTGGAACGTTTTATTGAAGGGTTTAACTAGAATTGGCAACAAAACACAAAACTTACGTTATGTATATAAAGAAACACGAAAATAGTCCTACTCAGAGTAGACCCATGGAAGCGCAATGGAAACCAGGCCGTGAGAACATGTTTCAATGTATATGCGTATTGGCCTGTTTTGATGGGGATGGACAGATTATCCTTTTTTCTTAAAAAGGGCTTATTAATGAGATGTTACCAGTGACTTCAGAAACGCTCAATCTCCTGCAGTATAGTAGAGATTCCAATAGAGTGCCTTATTACAGAGTGTAAATAGAATTGGCAACAAAACACAAAACTTTGTTATTTTTATAAAGAAACACGAAAATAGTCCTACTCAGAGTAGACCCATGGAAATGCATTGGAAACCAGGCCGTGAGAACGGGTTTCAATGTAAATCAGTAGAATGGCATGCGTTTCTCTTAAAAAGGACTTTTTGTGATATGTTACCAAAAACGCTCAGACTCCTGCAATATATAGTAAAGACTCCTGTGGAACGTTTTATTGAAGGGTTTTACTAGAATTGGCAACAAAACACAAAACTTACGTTATGTATATAAAGAAACACGAAAATAGTCCTACTCAGAGTAGACCCATGGAAGCGCATTGGAAACCAGGCCTGGAGAACATGTTTCAATGTATACGCGTATTGGCCTGTTTTGATGGGGATGGACAGATAATGCTTTTCTCTTAAAAAGGGCTTATTAATGAGATGTTACCAGTGACTTCAGAAACGCTCAATCTCCTGCAGTATAGTAGAGATTCCAATAGAGTGCCTTATTACAGAGTGTAAATAGAATTGGCAACAAAACAAAAACTTTCCTCATGTTTATAAAGAAACACGAAAATAGTCCTACTCAGAGTAGACCCGTGGAAATGCATTGGAAACCAGGCCGTGAGAACGGGTTTCAATGTAAATCAGTAGAGTGGCATGCGTTTCTCTTAAAAAGGACTTTTTGTGATATGTTACCAAAAACGCTCAGACTCCTGCAATATATAGTAAAGACTCCTGTGGAACGTTTTATTGAAGGGTTTTACTAGAATTGGCAACAAAACACAAAACTTACGTTATGTATATAAAGAAACACGAAAATAGTCCTACTCAGAGTAGACCCATGGAAGCGCATTGGAAACCAGGCCTGGAGAACATGTTTCAATGTATACGCGTATTGGCCTGTTTTGATGGGGATGGACAGATAATGCTTTTCTCTTAAAAAGGGCTTATTAATGAGATGTTACCAGTGACTTCAGAAACGCTCAATCTCCTGCAGTATAGTAGAGATTCCAATAGAGTGCCTTATTACAGAGTGTAAATAGAATTGGCAACAAAACAAAAACTTTCCTAATGTTTATAAAGAAACACGAAAATAGTCCTACTCAGAGTAGACGCATGGAAATGCTTTGGAAACCAGGCCGTGAGAACGGGTTTCAATGTAAATCAGTAGATTGGCATGCGTTTCTCTTAAAAAGGACTTTTTGTGATATGTTACCAAAAACGCTCAGTCTAATGCAATATATAGTAAAGACTCCTGTGGAACGTTTTATTGAAGGGTTTAACTAGAATTGGCAACAAAACACAAAACTTACGTTATGTATATAAAGAAACACGAAAATAGTCCTACTCAGAGTAGACCCATGGAAGCGCATTGGAAACTAGGCCTGGAGAACATGTTTCAATGTATATGCGTATTGGCCTGTTTTGATGGGGATGGACAGATTATCCTTTTTTCTTAAAAAGGGTTTATTAATGAGATGTTACCAGTGACTTCAGAAACGCTCAATCTCCTGCAGTATAGTAGAGATTCCAATAGAGTGCCTTATTACAGAGTGTAAATAGAATTGGCAACAAAACAAAAACTTTCCTAATGTTTATAAAGAAACACGAAAATAGTCCTACTCAGAGTAGACGCATGGAAATGCTTTGGAAACCAGGCCGTGAGAACGGGTTTCAATGTAAATCAGTAGATTGGCATGCGTTTCTCTTAAAAAGGACTTTTTGTGATATGTTACCAAAAACGCTCAGTCTAATGCAATATATAGTAAAGACTCCTGTGGAACGTTTTATTGAAGGGTTTAACTAGAATTGGCAACAAAACACAAAACTTACGTTATGTATATAAAGAAACACGAAAATAGTCCTACTCAGAGTAGACCCATGGAAGCGCATTGGAAACCAGGCCTGGAGAACATGTTTCAATGTATATGCGTATTGGCCTGTTTTGATGGGGATGGACAGATTATCCTTTTTTCTTAAAAAGGGTTTATTAATGAGATGTTACCAGTGACTTCAGAAACGCTCAATCTCCTGCAGTATAGTAGAGATTCCAATAGAGTGCCTTATTACAGAGTGTAAATAGAATTGGCAACAAAACACAAAACTTTGTTATTTTTTATAAAGAAACACGAAAATAGTCCTACTCAGAGTAGACCCATGGAAATGCATTGGAAACCAGGCCGTGAGAACGGGTTTCAATGTAAATCAGTAGAATGGCATGCGTTTCTCTTAAAAAGGACTTTTTGTGATATGTTACCAAAAACGCTCAGTCTACTGCAATATATAGTAAAGACTCCTGTGGAACGTTTTATTGAAGGGTTTAACTAGAATTGGCAACAAAACACAAAACTTACGTTATGTATATAAAGAAACACGAAAATAGTCCTACTCAGAGTAGACCCATGGAAACGCATTGGAAACCAGGCCTGGAGAACATGTTTCAATGTATACGCGTATTGGCCTGTTTTGATGGGGATGGACAGATAATGCTTTTCTCTTAAAAAGGGCTTATTAATGAGATGTTACCAGTGACTTCAGAAACGCTCAATCTCCTGCAGTATAGTAGAGATTCCAATAGAGTGCCTTATTACAGAGTGTAAATAGAATTGGCAACAAAACAAAAACTTTCCTCATGTTTATAACAGCATCAGTTAAAGGTCATAAGCATTTTCAATTAATGTTCATTAGAGATTCATGCCTTTTTAAATGAGATAATTGGATTCTCGGCTGTCCCATCTAGGAGCCTCACAAGAAATCTTACCAGTTCATGGCTGTCAAGCTCCGCCCCCTGGTGGAAATGGTTTCAATGAGCATACGCTGTGTTAAACCAGCAAGCGAGAAGGGCACAACTGGAGAATAACTGCATTCTTGGTCTTATAGATCCTTGGTTGTATAGAACAGGTTTTTAGCAGTATAATGATCATCTCTCCCTCATTTGCTATGAGAACATTTTCATTTTGGTGGCAGAAGGGGAGGGAACATACCAGAGCCAATAGAAAATGTTGCAAAAATGTACATTTTGTGCACATTCCAAGAATTGCTTGAAAAATGACGATTTGAACGTGGCGATTTATATTCTAGGGACAAGAACCAACAACTGGTGCTCAATTCCTCAGTTTTTCCCGCCCAAGTCTGAAACCGGAATTAAATTTCAAACATTACAAATTGATGCCTGAAATTTGAAAATAGAAATAGGCATTTGTGCATTTTAACAATGAAAACTAGAAGCAAGATTCTCTCCAGGCCTAGAGATAATGTTGTCAAGAATTGCAAAGCAATTTTTCCTAGTATGCAGCATAGGATGCATGTCCTTATGGGGGGATTCCACACGTTATACTGAGGGCACTTCCATGCGCCCCCAAAGCGATCGTGTAGCTTGCCTGGAGAAGAGACGAGGAAGAGGCGTCCTTGCCGCCACCGCCACCCACCTACTTCCTCACCGGCCGGGTCGGAGAGCTCGGCGGAAGAAGGCGGGGTGGAGAGCTTCCGCTCTCCACCCCACCTTCTTCCGCCGAGCTCTCCGACTGGGCCGGCAAGGAGGTAGGTGGGTGGCAGCGGAAGCGGTGACAAGGACGCCTCTTCGTCTCTTCTCCAGGCAAGCTACACAATCGCTTTCGGGGCGCACTGGGAGCGCATGGAAGTGCCCTCAGTACGACGTCTCCTCAGGACTCCAGATGTTTTAGCCTACCACCCTGATTAGCCCTCACCCTGGGCTATGCTGGCTAGGGCTGATGCAGGCCAAAACATCTGCAGGGCCAGAGGTTACCCATCCCTGCTTTATATCTCTGACATACCTCTGTAGCCTAGCTACAATTATCCATGCTCTGATAACCTCTTGTTTGGATTACTGTAATGCGTTATACGTGGGGCTGCCTTTGAAAATGGTCCGGAAGCTTCAGCTGGTACAAAACAAGGCAGCACATTTACTAACAGGGACTGGCTGGCGAGATCACATTACACCAGTCCTTTTACAACTTCATTGGCTGCCAGTCCAGGTCCGGGCCCGATTCAAAGTGCTGGTATTGACATTTAAAGCCCTAAACGGTTTGGGGCCAGGTTATTTGAAGGAACGCCTCCTCCCATATGTACCTACCCGGACCTTAAGATCATCTACAGGGGTCCTTCTCCGTGAGCCCCTGCCAAAGGAAGTGAGGCAGGTGGCTACTAGGAGGGCTTTCTGCGCTGTAGCACCCCGGTTGTGGAATGAGCTCCGCAGAGAGGTCCGCCTGGCGCCTACACTGTACTGCTTTCGTCGCCAGCTGAAGACCTTTTTATTCACTCAGTATTTTAACACTTAATTTTAACTTAAATTTAAATTATACTGTTTTAACTCTGTATTTTAACCTTATATCAATTTTGCTGCGTGGTTTTATCCTGGTTGAGCTTTTTATATTGTATTTTGTATTTGTGTTTTTAACTTGTTGGTTGTTTTATGGTTTATTTTTGTGAACCGCCCAGAGAGCTTCGGCTATTGGGCGGTATAAAAATGTAATAAATAAATAAATACCTCTCAAGCTGATGGTGGTTCTGCAACATCAATGGCATTATATAAATTAATCTTCTATAGAACAAAGCTACCCACTGGGCATTTGCTGCCTAAGCAGGACTTAAAAACTACTGAATGTCAACCAGTACATTTGCCTTCAGTAGCGCTGTATGTTCTGCTCAGTACCAAACAATCTGTATTTTAACGAGAAGTCGAGGCACTGTCTCCCTTCCGGCCTTCCTGTTCTCTGCCTGAACTATTAGTCAAAACAAAAGATCTGTTCCTCTGAACCAGTATGTCAGCGTAGAACTAAATGTCTTTTTATCTGGTTCTGACAGACTGTGCTTTGCGAGATGGCTCCTGGCATAAGACCAGCAGTGAGGGAACCACGTTAGCACACAAAAATAAGATACAAAATCATAGAAGTCTACACACTTGGCAAAAGCTAAAAATTATTTTTATTCTAGGATTTTCAACTAGGAGTTGAAAATGTACTCGAGAAGGCAAAGTGGCATTCCTTATAGACATGGCTGCTGTGTGACATAAGCTGCTCTCTTGTTTTCCAGTGTCATATATTAGATTTTTGCAGGTGCTTTTAAAACCATTCCAAGGTTCAGGAGGAGACAGAGGCAATTAGGAGTGGCTTTGTATGAGACAGAGAGCAAGTCAGAATGGTTGTTGTCTGTAGATTTGTACACAATGATTTTGCACATTCAACTGTGCAGATATCTTGGGGGCGGGGTGCACAGTGCATTCACTCCCAATATTACTTGGGAAAAGATAACTGTGCATTCCAGAAAAAGAATATTCTGAGGTGCAATATCAATTTTATTTATTCATTTAGAAACCAGCAGACAAGATGAGAATCAAGTGTAAACGTACATGTTTTCTCTGTACATCTTGGGCTTAAGTTTTTCCTCACCCCAAAGGTTCCATTTGCATTCAAGATTACTGCATTGTTTTACTTCTGCTTGCCTAAAAACAAAGGCTGAAGTAAATATTGTTTCTTTAAAGACAGCACACAAAACATAGATTCAAAAGGAGAATCAAACACGTGCCTATTAGAGTGCTAAGACAAACGTTCACTGTGCAGAGACACTCAGGATGTATCCTAGCTCTAATCAGGGTTGGCTTCAGGTTTTTGAGGACCCTTGGGCAATACACCCTTAATGGGCCTCCTCTGTAAGTCTCCTTTTCTTACACTCGACGGCCTTACAGGCCCCTTCCAACTCTACTATTCTATGATTCTATGTCTGAACCCACTATAAAATTCCATGAATGAGGCAAGCCAATGGCAAGATAAAAATGTTGTCTGGAAGCATCTTCAAGATTCAGAGTGACAGGTCTTCAGAGAAGTCCACAGTGATCTACCAGCGTGTCCTCCATCTCAGCTTGGCCAGTCATCGTGTGGTTCTACACCAAGAGTTAAAAGTCAAAAGACCTAAAAGTCCTGCACTTAGGAAGTAAATCACACACCTACAATGAAGGCCTCTCCGCGAAAGGGAAAATTCAAGACACTGGCAAATATGTTCAGATTTTGACTTCAAAACATACTAATTTCAACTGAAAAAGGAGTTTCAGAAACAGAGGCTTTAGCTAGACGGGGCTTTATCCTGGGGTGATCCCCAGGATTGTCCCTGTGCATCCACATGACGCACAAGGGATCCCGGGATCAGGGAAGGATGATCCCTCCCTTTGCCCTCCACTTTAGGCCCAGTTTTTCCGCAATCTCAGGCTGAACCTGAGACCTCGGAACGTGTGGCTGGGTGTCCCGGTTCCTCATGAGTAGCTGGGACCCGTGCATGGGGCACAGAGCTCCTCAGGAGCTCTGCGCCCATCAGGGGTGGGGTGGAGGAAGTGGGGAATACATTATTATTATTATTATTATTATTATTATTATTATTATTATTATTATTGGACTAACCTTTTGCGCACGAGCACTCCACTCTCTTTAAAACCAAAATGGCGGGCACGACGCCTCTCCGAGGTCGTTACGCATTGTGTGTGAACAGAGGGGGAGATGTCACGATAAAAACATCGCAGGATCTTCACCCCTCCGTCCCACTAGACCACTAGGTCTAGCTGAGGCCCAAGAATGAAGTACCCGAGGATGTATGGAATGCTTTCTATCGGCTATTTTGAAAAATAGAAATCTTAAAAGAGTTGGGTAGAGAAGGGAAGTGACAGCATCCCAACTATCAATTGACCCTACACCTCCCACAGAACGGATTCCTTAGTAGCTGAACTCTATAAGGAGTTCATAAAAAAATAAATCCACACAGTAGAGGGTTAGGGTAGCACTTTTATATGTTAAAGAGGAGACAAACCATTTCAGAGACTATGTTTTTAGATTTCAGGGAGCTGCCTGGAAGTGCACAAGCAATATAAGATGCAAAGTGGCTCCAAGACATAAGCCAATTCACATAGCAGATTGTAATAAAAATTAGCTGTCAAGTCAGAGAGAGAAATCTGTAATTTCTAACAAGAAAAAAGTGAATAGTTATCCTGATTAATGTTGTGTAAAAAAAAAACCCCTCTCCGTTTTCACAGTGTAGAAGCTAAATACAAGCTTTTAGACAACCTTGCCGCGCAAGGAAACTCACTTTTCCTTTGCCTGCAATTTGTCTGCATCTCACAGTTCCAGGGGTTAATGAACAAGCAAATGCCTTATTTATTTATTTTTTAAGAAAATCAAGTTGAAAGCAAAATGATTTTTAAAAGCCAGAGCAGCATCCTTACTCAGCATGAAGCAGAATGCAGATCTGTGCAGCTTGACTCCAAATTTGAAGCATGGAGCTCTTTCATAAGCCTTATATTGGGGATCCTGAATACAGCACCATGCTGCAGAGTCCGTGAAGGCTCCTCCGCCCCTCCCGTTTTAATTTTGGTTTTTAAAATTTTCAGGGTGCTTAGATGCACCGCAGCATCTGCCAAGGCTCCAGCCACCTGTAGCATTAATTTGTCCAGGGTGTCCCTAGGGCCATGAAGAGTTCTTCATGGACCCCTAAAAAGTATAATTCCGCAGATACAGGAATAAGCTATGTTCCTCATTAGTGTTGCATTCAAATCCATGGGGTTGCATCCAAATCAAGTTAGTCACTCGGGTCCCATTGAAATCAATATGAAAAATGCTGAATGCCTAAGCCCAATTGATTTCACTGGGAACTAAGTCAGCCATCCATAGCTTTTCACATTGATTTCAATGGGAAGTAAATGGGATCAAAGTAGCCTGGACCCAATCCATGAACTGCAACCATGAAAGGAAAGAATGTCATCAGCAATGGCCTGTGTTTCATCAGTACAGGATTTCTAACAGGTATGCAACGGTTGATGCATTTACACAGTCTTCCACTCTTATACAACAGTTTGCAGAACACCAAACACCATCACAAGAATTTCTTTTGCTCATGGATATCTATCTGCAAGCAATTCAGTTGAAACTTGTATGCCATACATGTTGAGAAAATGGATACTGCTTTCATAATATTAGAACTCAAGATCACCTAAAGCTGATTGACAGTTTCAGGCCAAAGAAAATTATTTTTTTCATACAATACTCCATTCGCTTATGGAATTTACTGCCAGTTTGTGTTCATAGAATCATAGAATAGTAGAGTTGGAAGGGGACCATAATGCCATCGAGTCCAGCATCATGCACAATACATACCTGACAGATGGTTGTTCAGCTGCCTCTTGAATGCCTCTAGTGTGGGAGGGCCCACCACCTCCCTAGGTCATTGGTTCCATTGTCGTACTGCTCTAACAGTCAGGAGTTTTTTTCCTGATGTCTAGCTGGAATCTAGACTGGAACCTATAACTTGAACCCATTATTCTGTGTCCTGCACTCTGGTAGGATTGAGAAGAGATCCTGGCCGTCCTCTGTGTGACAACCTTTCAAGTATTTGAAGAGTGCTATCATGTCTCCCTTCAGTCTTCTCTTCTCCAGGCTAAACATGACAATTTCTTTCAGTGTCTCCTCATAAGGCTTTGTTTACAGACCCATGATCATCCTCTTTGCCCTCCTCTGAACACCCCCCCCTCCAGCTTATTTGCATCCTTCTTGAAGAGTGGTGCCCAGAACTGTATGCAATACTCAAGTTGGAAGCTATACTTCTATTAATGCAGCCAGAATAGCATTTGCCTTTTTTTGCAGCTGCATCACACTGTTGACTCATATTCAGCTTGTGATCTACAACAATTCCAAGATCCTTCTCATTTGTAGCATTGCTGAGCCAAGTATTCCCCCATCTTGTAACTGTGCATTTGGTTTCTTCTTCCTAGGTGTAGAATTTGACATTTATCCCTATTAAATTTCATTCTGTTCTTTTCAGCCCTGCACACCAGCCTATCAAGATCACCTTGAAGTTTGCTTCTGTCTTCAAAGGGATTACCTTGTGTCATCTGCAAATTTGATCAGCATTCCTGGCTACTCCTCATCCAAGTCATTAATAAAAATGTTGAAGAGCATTGAGCCCTGCAGTACCCCCCTCATTACCTACCCACACTTTGTGAAGGTACCATTGATAAGCACTCTTCAAGTCCGATTCTGTAGACAACTGTGAATCCACCTAATAGTTGTTCCATCTAGCCCACATTTAGCTAGTTTGCTGATCAGAATGTCATGTGGTTCTTTGTCAAAAGCTTTGCTGAAGTCAAAATATATTTATTTATATCTGGACACACAGCATCTGGACACATAGCATTGTGGGAATGCTATGGACCCCAGGCAGGGGTTTCTCACTCCACCTCTCCAATTCCTTTTCCCGTCCGAAGCTTCGGGACAACCCATCGGCTACTACATTATCTTTTCCCTTAATATGGGTGATGGTGAATTCATAGTCTTGCAGTGCCAAGCTCCATCTTAACAGCTTCTGATTGGTGTTTTTTACCCGGGACAGCCAGCACAGTGGGGAATGGTCCGTTTGTATCTGAAACGGCCGCCTCCAGAGGTAGGGGCGCAACTTTCCCCCACTGCCCACACGATAGCCAGGCATTCTTTCTCAATGGTAGCTAGGGCTCTCTCCCGTGGCAGCAGCTTTTTACTGATGAACGTGATGGGTTGTAGCTGCCCCCCTCTCCTTCCTGTAAAAGCAAGGCTCCCAGCCCCGCCTCCGAAGTGTTCGTTTGCACCACAAACAGCCGGTCAAAATCAGGAGCTTGGAGGATGGGAGCACGCCTTGAACCTGGTCCATAAGTTTCTTAAAGCCTCCAGGGGCATTCGAGAGCCCAAAGGGCAACACTGTGAACTGGTAGTGCCCCCTAGGGGTGGAAAAGGCTGACTTCAAGGCAGCATCATCATCCAACGGCACCTGCCAATATCCCTTGGTCAAATCCAATGTGGAGATGAATTTGGCCTTTCCTAACGTTTCTATCAAATCGTCTGGGATAAGCCGCCACCGTGGAAACGCTGTTCAATTTTCGGTAATCAATGCAGAATCTGACAGTGCCATCTTTCTTAGCCACAAGGACGAGGGGGGAGGACCATGGGCTTTGGCTCTTTGTTATAATTCCCATAGCCAGCATTTCCTCAATTTCCTTGTTTACTACTTCTAGTTGCTTGCCATTTAGCCTATGGGGAAGGGACTGGATAGGTGGGTGGTTCCCGGTGCAAATAGAGTGCTTAGTTAGGGATGTCCTTCCCAGCAGCCCCGAAAACAAACTTTCAAATTCCCCCAGGCACTGTTTAAGCTGCTCCTGCTACTTGGGGTTCAATTCCTCAGGCATCTGGATGTCCGACAGCCCTTCCCTTCCCCGGTAGCTGGCTAACACATCAATCCCCCGCTTCTCCCTCTAACAAGACCCCCTCTTCTATCTTACATACCCAAATGACGCGTTCATGGAACGGCTTCATCATGTTGACATGATACACCTTAGAGTGACGCTGAGCCTTGGGATCCTTCAGTAAATAGTTAACCTCATTCAACTTCCTTTCCACTACCAAAGGGCCCTCCCACCTCACTGCAAGCTTCTCCGGCTTCAGCGGCTTCAACACCAACACCTTGTCCCCTTCCTGAAATACGCGCTGCCTGGCTTTCCTATCATACCACCCCTTCTGAGTTTGCTGGGCTTGAGCTAAGTTTTCCTGCGCTGCCTCCCCCACCTCCCTCAGCAGGTTCTGCAGCTCCGGCATATAGGCTACTACCAAAATGGGTGTGGGACTGGTCCGCCCTTCCCACCCCTCCCTCAATAGCTTCAAAGAGCCCCTAAGCTCTCACCCGAAAACCAGCTTGTTTGCAGAGAACCCCAAGCTGTCACTCTTCGCGTCCCGGGCGGCAAACAGCAGATAGAATCATAGAATCATAGAATAGCAGAGTTGTAAGGGGCCTACAAGGCCATCGAGTCCAACCCCCTGCTCAATGCAGGAATCCACCCTAAAGCATCCCTGACAGATGGTTGTTCAGCTGCCTCTTGAAGGCCTCTAGTGTGGGAGAGCCCACAACCTCCCTAGGTAACTGATTCCACCGTCGCACTGCTCTAACAGTTAGGAAGTTTTTCCTGATGTCCAGCCGGAATCTGGCTTCCTTTAACTTGAGCCCGTTATTCCATGTCCTGCACTCTGGGAGGATCGAGAAGAGATCCTGGCCCTCCTCTGTGTGACAACCTTTTAAGTATTTGAAGAGTGCTATCATGTCTCCCCTCAAGCTTCTACTACTACTTTCTTTATTGCGATCCATAGATCCATAAAAAGAAAGAAACAAACAACAGACAAACAAACACAAGAATCAAACATGAAATCATACAGTTAGAGCTATTGTCAACTTTAGTCTAATACACAATGAGCTCTAATCTTAGCCGCCACTGAAAGAAATTTAGCAACAGCCAAAGTTACACTTGAGGACTTATCTTCCAACAAAAACTTAACATAAAATTTGCCTGTACTTCTGGACAGTTTGCTCAGCAATGGGGTGATCATAAGATGGTGGGCCTGATTATAAAAGCTACAGGACAGAAGGATATGCTCCATCATCTCCACTTCCA
The DNA here is from genome assembly GCF_023053635.1 of Elgaria multicarinata webbii. Taxonomy (NCBI): domain Eukaryota; kingdom Metazoa; phylum Chordata; class Lepidosauria; order Squamata; family Anguidae; genus Elgaria; species Elgaria multicarinata. The sequence goes on from NC_086174.1 coordinate 144,717,761, forward strand.
TGTTCCTACAGGGGCACCGTCATTCCTGATAAGGGACACCAGCATATCTGCCCTGAAGTAATTCAATACAATAAACATTGCATCTGGCCTTGGAGAAGGCAATACGATATTTAGCCACCGACAAGTTCTTTAGATAGTCGGCTAGCTGAAGAGGCCCAACGTAATGAACGTGCAATGCACTGGGAGAGCAAGAAACATGAGAGCGAGCGCGTAAGTCGCAGAAGGCTATATCCTACAGTCTTTGTTTAACAGCTTTAAAAGCAAAATTCAAGCCCAGATTAAGGAGGAGGGAAGAGGAGAGACCTATTGAAGCTGCCTTCCTGGCAAGAAGCTTGGACCAGCTGTTCACATAGTTGTCCTGAGCCAGACAGGGAAGCAGACCTGAGCCCCTCCCAAAAAGACTAACTTCCATCCAAAATTTTAAGGCAGACCACCAAGCCCTAAGCGAAAGAGAGCTTTCCCCGGTTTCCAGCAGAAGTACAGAATTAGGGACACACTTTGGGAGTTGAAGAAGGGTCCTCAAAAACCTTGTCTGCAGCCTATCTATCTCAGATGTTAATCCTCCTATCCAGATATTGGAGGCATATAAAAGCTGGGCTGCAGACTTGGCATTAAACACTTTGATGGCAGACGGTATAAACATTCCCCCTTTAGTAAAGAAAAAGTGTGTTATTGCAGCTGAACTGACTGAAGCTTTATTAAGGGTGGCCGATCTATGGGCACTCCAGGACAGGGTATGATGGAAAAGCAGCCCCAGGTAAGAGAAAATTTTCACCTGTTCCAGGATATGCCCATCAAGGGACCACTGACGTTGAGAAAATCTATTTTCAAAGACCATGACTTTAGATTTCTCAAAATTAATTTTCAGATTGTTGGTCAAACAAAAGTTGGAGAATTTCATTAAAAGATGTTTCAAACCAGGTCTAGAGCGGGAGAGAATAACAGCATCGTCTGCGTAAAGTAAAATAGGAATTTTCCTTGCGCCAAGTTTGGGCAAGTGTCCTTCATGATCAGACAGGGCCTCCTCAATATCATTTATGTATAAGTTAAATAGTGTAGGTGCGAGGATACAGCCCTGTCTTACTCCTCTAGACATAGGAATTTCATTTGAAAGCTGTCCCTGTGTGCCACATCTAACTTGCATCCTGCTGTCGCTGTATAGAACCATTATAAGATTAAGAAGTCTTTTGTCCACCAGGATTTTATCTAATTTCTCCCATAGTTTAGTTCTAGGGATGGAGTCGAAAGCGGACTTCAGATCCATGAAGGCGACAAACAGTTTGCTACGTAGAAACTTAAGATGTTTCTCCGCTAAGTGAAAAAGAATCAGACCATGATCAGAAGTGGAGTGATTCTTTCTAAAGGCAGCTTGGGCTTCTGTGACAACATTATTGGCCTCGAGGATGTCAGTTAGTCTATTAGATAGAAATCGAGCATAGAGCTTGCCTATTATTGAGAGGAGGCTGATAGGTCTAAAATTCCCAGGATCCTTTGGATGTCCCTTTTTGTATATCGGAACCACAATTGCGTGTCTCCAACTGTCAGGGATTTTGCCAGATTGATTTATAATGGTAAAAAGAGCGGCTAACAAAGGGGCCCACCAATCCTGATTGATTTTAATAAATTCAGCAGGGATAAAATCTATGCCAGATGCCTTACCCCCTTTAAGTTGTTGGATTAATTCAATCATTTCCTCCTTAGAGACTGAATTCCATGGGGGGAAGGAGGAGAAAGTTACATCCTGCATATCAGCCTGAGCTGATTGTATAGTGTCTGGATCGGTAAAAATGGCTCTGAAATGATCCTCCCAGACCTGAGCTGGAATTGTGCAACTGGGTGCTTGGCAGTTGGATCGTAAGGCGCCCGACACGATCTGCCAAAACATTTTTGAATCATTATTCAAGGAGGCATTTAACAGCAAGGACCAGGAGTTTCGTTCAGCTTGGCGTCTTTTTTGGGCTATGAGGGACTTATATTGCTTTTTTAGCTGAAAATAGGTCGAAGGGAGATAATTGTAGCCCGATTTTCTGTAGGTTATATAAGACTCCCTTAACTCATTTTTCTTCAGGTAACATTCTCTGTCAAACCAAATAGGGCCCTTATAGATCATAGGGGCAGTATTATCTGGCCCTGACCTGCCTGCATGAGTTAAAGCATCTTGGAAGGAGTCGATTAAATCATCATATGCTTTTATAGAGGATGCAGCCGATTCCTTCCACAAAATTGCTGATCTTAGTTGAATTATTGAATCGGAGTTTAATCTTTCCTCTAGAAGACTGCTTAATTTATCAGACCATTTTACCCTTATTCTGTGTGGGCACTCGAACAGGACATCAGTTAAGTGGGTATGGGGTAGTCTTAAATTAGGAGTTGGGGCACATAAAGTAAGGGTTAAAGGCTGGTGATCGCTACAGGTTCTTGTACCTATATAAAAATGATAAACTAACTGGAAGGCATTTCTAGATGCCAGCCCATAGTCTATTGTGCTTGAACCAAATAAATTTGAGAAGGTAAATTCACCTGAGCCTTCCCAAAGGTCCACCCCATTTAAAATAATTAAATCTAGACTGAGCTGAAATTGAGCCAGGCAAAACCAGCGTAATTCAGAAACTGATCTTTTGAGTTTCTGTGTGGAAAATTTCGATTTTCCCTAAGTTCACTCAAGATAGGGTATCTTGCTTCTAGATCATTGTTATTGGAGCCAATCCTGGCATTAAAATCACCCAGAATATATAGATATGCATCAGGGAACCTAATAATTTGAATGGATAAGTAGCTCTCTACTTTATGCCAGAGTTTCTTGATCTGCTCATTGGATTTAGCAGGAGGGATATAAACATTCACAAAAATAAAATGACTAGCATTAATTTCCAAACAAATTCCAAGCGCCAGTTGTTCACAGTTTTCCAATTCAGTAACCTTAGCTATCAGTGAGGAGGACACCAGAATGGCAAGGCCACCCCTTGGACGACCTTTCTTATTTGCCAGGTGAGCATTCAAAGAGTAGGAGGAAAATCCATTAACAACAACAGTGTCCATGGCCCAGGTTTCCTGAAGCAAGATTACATCAAAGCAAGAGATATATTGACAAAAGCAGCTATCCCAACGTTTGTTCGCCCAGCCCGCAATATTCCAGGATATGATCCTAAGGTAAGAATCACCCTGGGGCCACTGGCATCAATCCAGAGGGGTAATCCCGACCAGTGATCCATCCATGTCCCTCTGAATGCAGCCATTCCTCTTTGCTGTCATATGGTTCGATGGAAGCTGTGGGTCGGAATCAATGATACTGGGCGATATTAATTCTGATGTCAGCCCTACTTGATTAGCATTAGGCAGCCCTCCAGACAGCTGTGGCATTTGGCAGGATGGGATGGATGATGTCTTGCTCCCCACCGATGTATGCAGCACTCCTGGATAGAGGCACGACGTCGGACAAACATTGTCAACTTTCACAGGAGTGTCTTGACCAAAAGTTATCAGGTCTTGCAAGGTAGTGATGGTATGTTGCCCTTCAACCAAGGGCTGAGCACAAAAGAAATCAACCTCCACCCCCAAATGAAGTGAATCGGGAGGCAGTTCCTGTTCCAAGATGAGGGAGTCGGAGGGCCTGCTCGGAGATTGCTGAATGCTTTGAGGCTGGTCTTCATACAGTGGGCAGGAAGAAGGAAAAAAGCTTTTGTGTGGTAAATCTGCTTCTTCAGACACCGCAGTTGAAAAAGCCATGGATTTGCTGCTACTCCGTTTGGGGGCATTAAACTGCAGCTGGAGGTTAGAATTAGAGCGGCTTTTGATGGATATTAATGGTTTAACCTGGAGATCTTTAAAAAGCCGTGATGGGTAGATCCCCACAGTGTGCAGAAAAAGTTTTTCCTTCATTAGTAAATTTGGGGTGGTAGGTTTAGTAAACTTCAATAGGTACCTCTTATAAACAGGTGAAGAGAAAAGTAGTTCCACAGCCAACAAATATGATGGCTGAATATTTAGCAGCCATTTGAGGTTTAAGTTAGCACTTTGAACCGATGCCCAGAATGGGTGTTGTCCTCCATGGGGATGTACATCTATAACCATCGAGCAAGGCTGAAGAACTAGGCCACCATTTTTTCGCTCTATTATTCCGATATCTGGTCCACTATTGGGGGCTGTAGATAAACAGCCTCCATTATTGCAGAGAGGTTCGAATACCGAATCTAAACGGGGAGGGCGGGGTGGAGGTTGAGCCTGGATGCCTTGGCAGAGAAGCTTTTCTGGGAGCCATGTCAACAGTTTATTTAAAGAACTTAGCACAGTTTCTAAGTTAGAATTAATCAATTGGAGTGTCCTCGCTGTTAGAAAACATTGCTTTGGGAGTTTTCCGTGGATTTGCCAGTTGGCTGGTTTGTTTGAGAAACGCCAGCGTCTCCTAAGATAGACTCACCAGTAACTTCGCCTCCCTCGGCCAGAGGAGCATATCTGTTAGATAAAGTGATTTCATCTCTCGGAGAAGCAGCAGAGACTGCATGAGGAGGCTGCCGAGCAATAAAACTGTCGAGCCTGCACTGTTTGGCACGAGGCACATTACTTGCATTTTGTGGAGGTGATAAAACTCGTTTCCTTCTCATGGTCAGCCAAATGACCAAGAGGTAAGCAAGCTAAAAAAGTCCACCCTACTAAAAAGTTTAAAACCCCTTTCAGGGAGTGGCAACTAAAACTCGAAAGCTGCCAAGTGTTAATTAAATTCTTGGTAAAAAGCAGTTTGCAGTTCAAGGAAGGAGGCAGCACATCAAGAGCTGCAAAACTGCAAGCTGGAAATGCAGAGGCAGTAAGAGCAATTAAAAACAAGTGAAAGGGTAAAACAATAAAACTGCTTAAAATAGGTCAATAAAACAGTAAAACTTCTAAACTAAATTATATGAGTCGCGGAGACTCACACAGCACTGCAGCCTCCAACGCCATTTTCCCGGAAGTCCCCTCAAGCTTCTCTTCTCCCGGCTAAACATGCCCAGTTCTTTCAGTCTCTCTTCATAGGGCTTTGTTTCCAGACCTCTGATCATCCTGGTTGCCCTCTTCTGAACACGCTCCAGGTTGTCTGCGTCCTTCTTGAATTGTGGAGCCCAGAACTGGACACAATAGTCTAGATGAGGCCTAACCAGGGCCGAATAGAGAGAAACCAGTACCTCACGTGATTTGGAAGCTATACTTCTATTAATGCAGCCCAAAATAGCATTGGCCTTTCTTGCAGCCATATCGCGCTGTTGGCTCATATTCAGTTTGTGATCTACAACAATTCCAAGATCTTTCTCGTTTGTAGTATTGCTGAGCCATTTCTATTCCCTAAATGTAGAACTTGGCATTTATCCCTATTAAATTTCATTCTGTTGTTTTCAGCCCAGCACTCCAGCCTATCAAGATCACTTTGAAGTTTGTTTCTGTCTTCCAGGGTATTAGCTATCCCACCCAATTTGGTGTCATCTGCAAATTTGATCAGCATTCCCTGCACCTCCTCGTCCAAATCATTAATAAAAATGTTGAAGAGCACTGGGCCCAGGACTGAGCCCTGCGGCACCCCACTCGTTGCCTCTCCCCAGTTTGAGAAGGTTCCATTGATAAGTACTCTTTGAGTCCGATTCTGTAGCCAGCTGTGGATCCACCTAATAGTTGTTCCATCTAGCCCACTTTTAGCTAGTTTGTTAATCAGAATGTCATGTGGTACTTTGTCAAAAGCTTTGCTGAAGTCAAGATATATGATGTCCACAGCGTTCCCACAGTCCACAAGGGAGGTTATCCTATCAAAAAATGAGATCAAATTAGTCTGACAGGATTTGTTCCTGACAAATCCATGTTGGCTTCTAGTAATCAAACTGCCATCTTGGCCCTGTGGGGAAGAAGAAGGACCGAGGGGACAGGAGCAGGCAGAAGTAACATCAGGGCCTGCTCCTGCTGGACTCTCTCTCTCTCTCTCTCTCTCTCTCTCTCTCTCTCTCTCTTTCTCTCTCCTCCCTCCCTCCCTCCCTCCCTCCTTGACTCCTTTTCCTTGTGTGTCATGTCTTTATTAGATTGTAAGCCTGAGGGCAGGGACTGTCTTTTTTGCTAAGTGTAAGCCGCTCCGAGAGCCTTTTTTGGCTGAGGAGCGGGGTATAAGTATGATAAATAAATAAATAAATAAATAATAATCACTGCATTGATTTCAAGGTGTTTACAGATTGACTTCTCTATAATCTGCTCCAGAATTTTCCCAGGGATGGATGTCAGACTGACTGGTCTGTAGTTCCCAGGTTCCTCCTTTTTGCCCTTTTTGAAGATAGGGACGTTAGCCCTCCTCCAGTCGTCCGGCACCTCACCTGTCTTCCATGATTTTGCAAAGATAATAGACAAAGGTTCTGAGAGTTCTTCTGCTAGCTCCTTCATTACTCTTGGACGCAGTTCATCGGGCCCTGGAGATTTTGTTGGGTTATTGTGCCAGAACTTTTCTCTCTCTGGAACTCTGTTTGTGCTCAGAAACAAACACACATCACGCAGGTCTTACACAGCAGAGCTGGTTTATTTCCTTCAGGCTTCTGTGCAGTCCAATTCAGATCAGTTCAGATCAGCACACTGAGGCATACACAGAGAGCAGTGATCATAGAGCAGTGATCAGTAAGCAGTGATCAGTTCCATTTTACAAAGTGAGAAACTATATACAGATCTACACAATTCTTATCTACATTACATACAGCTGTGATGAGGCTAACTTAGAATCTTGGCAAGGTTCCCAGAACAGCCTCTATCTCAAGGTAATTACCCACAGATAGTCTTTCTCTGTTTAACCCTGAGATAGCCATACACACACAATTTTAATGACTAAGCAAGTATTTCTTTTCATATACTTAACAGTCCTCCTCTTGCGCATGTTGTTTAAATTGTGTTACAATCTGAGACCCAGCTTTAAAAACATCTCTTTGTGTTTTACCATTGAACGTTCCACCTGTCCTTTCTCATTTTGTTTTACTTTGAATACCCATTGACCTTCAGGTAAAGGTACTAGCTCCCACGTTTCATTTTTTTCCCCATTGCTCTGATTTCCTCTGACATTGCTTCATGCCAGCCCTGAGCTTCTGTAGGTTCCATTTCCTGAATTTCCTCAAATGAAGTAGGTTCATAGGCTATTAGTAAAGCTCTATGAGAAACCTGTTTGCTTTGGTATTCATCTGAATAACGAATTGGAGCTTTGCGTTCCCTTTCTGATCGTCTTGGCATAGTTACAGGCATAGTTTCCTCCTCTACAGTTTCTTCCCCCTCCCTCTCTTGCTGAGATTGTTCAGGAATTTCTTCTGTTTCTACAGCTTTCTGTTCTACAGGCAAACTTACATACTGTTTTGTTTCCTGCATTTGTTCATGAAAAACTACATCTCTGCTCACAATTACACTTTTGTGATATGGAGACCACAAACGATAGCCTTTTGTTTGTGTATCATATCCCAACAGTTTACATTCCAAACCTCTTTGAGCTAGCTTTCCTGGTCTGTTTTCTTTCTGAATATGAGCAAAACATTTACTTCCAAAAACCCTTATATGTGACACTCTAGGTTTTCTTTTGTAAAACATTTCATATGGAGTTTTTTCATGTACAGAGTGGTAAAGCCTGTTTAACAAATAATTTGAGGTGGACAAAGCTTCTGCCCAGAACAGGTTAGACAATCCTGACTCTTTCAATAGAGCTCTTAACATGTTCTGCAAGGTTCTGTTTTTCCTTTCTGCAACTCCATTTTGAAATGGTGAATATGGAGCAGTAAGGTCATGTTGTATACCCTCATCACTGAGGAATTTTTTAAATTGGTTGCTAAGAAATTCACCTCCCCGGTCCGTTCTTAGATTAGCTATAGGTTCTTTAAATCTATTTTTACTCCACTTAACAAAGGCTTTGAACTTTCCAAAAGTTTCACTCTTCTGTTTTAACACATACACAAATCCAAATCTACTGTAATCATCAACAATAGACAAGAAAAATCTGTTTCCTCCTTGACTTGTCTCAAAAGGACCTGCAAGATCTGCATGAATTAATTCAAAAATTCTTTTTGTTGTTCTTTCACTATGTTTTGGAATGTTTGACTTATGACACTTGGTTTCACTGCATACATTACATTCTACATAGTTAGAACATGGTTTGATTTTCACCCCTTCACACAATTCTGGAATCTTAGAAATTGTTTTATAGTTAGCATGACCAAACCTTTTATGAGTTAAATGGATACACTCTTGGTGTGGTTTGCAATTGGCTATTGTTTTTGTTGTGACTTTGCTGGCTACAACTTCATTTTCTGTACAAGTATTAATTATATACAAAGATTCTTTCATTATTCCCTGCACACACACCTTGTTTCCCTGTTTTATAGTACAATTTTCTTCAGTAAAACAAACCTCATACCCCATTTCTGTTAACTGAAACACACTTAGAAGGTTTGTTTCTAGTTCTGGTACATATAAAACACTTTGTAGTTCAACTCCCAGACAATCAAAATATACATTACCCACACCACATATCTGGATTTTTGTTCCATTTGCAAGGGTAACACACTTTTGCTCTGAAGTAGAAGTTTCCAAGGTTACAAATGAAAGTTTGTCTTTTGCCATACTTATTGAAGCCCCAGAGTCCAAAAACCAAGGATTCATTGTCTCTTTGACTCTTGCTAGAAGACACTTCTTTGTTGATTCAGCTTCATTCATGTTGTTTTCTTCTCTCCACTTTGCTGTCAACAGCTTTTTCTTCTTGTTGTTGCAATCCCGCCTTAAGTGTCCTGTGGAACCACAGTTAAAGCATTTCCTTGCCTTTAATGCAGCCACCACGTCAGAAGATTTATGGCTTTGTTGAAATTCAGCCACAGGATGTTTAAGGCTCTGTTGTTTTGAAGCTTGTCTTTTTTCATAGGTTTCCAGTAGTTTTCCAGCTACATACTCAAGGGTTAAATTTTTCTCCTCTTGACTTTCCATCATGGTGACAACCGCGTCGTACGATGAATCAAGACTTGACAAAATCACATAGACTTGGTGTATAGTTGTAAACTCCATCCCTCGTGCCCTGAGTTGATTGAAGATTTCTCTCATGCTTTTCAAATGGTTTGACATAGACTCCCCTGGTTTCAGCTTCATTCCATACAGTTTCCGGGTTAGAATTACTTTACTGCCCGCTGTTTCTCTTTGATATACAGCTTGTAGCGCATTCCAGCACTCTTTTGATGTATTCAAAAACTGAATGAAGGAAATTTGAGAGTCTTCCACAGCTAATGCAATAACTGCCATTGCTTTTGCATCGTCCTTAAACCATTTAGCATTCTGTGGATCTGCTCTATCTGGTGGATCCTCTGTGACTACATACCACAGTTCAGCCTGAATCAGATACATTTGCATTTTGTAAGACCATAATGCATAGTTAGAGTCATTCAGCTTTTCCAACAATTGATGTAAACCAGACATATTAGCTCCTGCCATTTCCTCTGCTTTAGGAATTGGTATCTCACCGTCCTCCTGCTCAGAGTCCTCCTCAGAGTCAGCCGACTGAGATTTTTCCTCACTTTGCAGCACTGGCTTTAGCTTGATGTCTTCCTTCATCAACAGTTTTCTGTTTTAGCAGACTCCTGGTTCTGGTTCTGATACTGCACCGTTCCCACCAAGTTCTGGTTCTTCTGCCTGGATTAGGCTGGCGTAGGCTGGTCTAGGCTGGACTGGGCCCATAACCTTTGTTGGGTTATTGTGCCAGAACTTTTCTCTCTCTGGAACTCTGTTTGTGCTCAGAAACAAACACACATCACGCAGGTCTTACACAGCAGAGCTGGTTTATTTCCTTCAGGCTTCTGTGCAGTCCAATTCAGATCAGTTCAGATCAGCACACTGAGGCATACACAGAGAGCAGTGATCATAGAGCAGTGATCAGTAAGCAGTGATCAGTTCCATTTTACAAAGTGAGAAACTATATACAGATCTACACAATTCTTATCTACATTACATACAGCTGTGATGAGGCTAACTTAGAATCTTGGCAAGGTTCCCAGAACAGCCTCTATCTCAAGGTAATTACCCACAGATAGTCTTTCTCTGTTTAACCCTGAGATAGCCATACACACACAATTTTAATGACTAAGCAAGTATTTCTTTTCATATACTTAACAGATTTAAACTCATTCAAGGAAATTAGGTGTTCTTTGACCATTGGTTTATCAATCTCAAACTACAATCCTGCACCCTCAACTTCTGCTTCACTTTTTCCAGGGGGGTCATAGACCTGCTTTTGGGAGAAGACCGAGGCAAAGTAGGAATTGAGCATTTCAGCCTTTTCTTTGTCGTCTGTTATCAATTTGCCATCCTCATTAAGCAGTTGAACCACCATTTCTTTCCTGTCTTTTACTATTCACGTATCTGAAGAAAGCCTTTTTATTGCTTTTAGCATCCCTCGCTAATCTCAGCTCATTCTGAGCTTTAGCCTTCCTGACGCCATTTCGGCACTTCTGCGCCACCTTTCTGTACTCTTCTTTTGTAGCCTGGCCTTCCTTCCACTTCCTATATGTATCCCTTTTTGTTTTCAGGTCATCTCTAAGCTTTTTGTGGAGCCACATTGGTTTCCTCTGTTGTCTTCTATCTTTTCTCCTTGTTGGAATTGTTTGTAACTGTGCCTTTAAAATTTCATTTTTTAAATACTCCCACCCATCCTGCACTCCTTTTCTCATTAGGCTCCCTTGCCACAGGACCTTACTTATTATAGTTCTGAGTTTATTAAAATCAGCTTTCCTAAAATCCAGAGTACGTGTATGGCTACGCTCGACTTTTGTCTCCTTCATAATCAAAAATTCAAGTATGACATGGTCACTTTCCCCCAGAGTTCCCGTAACTGCCACTTTATCCACTAAGTCATCCCTATTGGTCAATAACAAGTCAAGGATTGCCGACCCTCTAGTTCCTTCCACCACTTTCTGTAGGAGAAAGTTATCACCCATACATGTCAGGAATTTCTTGGAAGGGCCGCTTTTGGCAGTAATGGTCTCCCAACAGATATCAGGGTAATTGAAGTCCCCCATCACTACTACATCACACTTCCTTGAAACACTGGCAATTTGTTTCTCAAAAGTTTCGTCCTCGTCTTCTCCTTGGTTGGGTGGTCGGTAGTAGACTCCGATTATCATATTCTTTTTATTCCTTGCCCCATTTATTTTAATCCAGACACTCTCGACGGGGCTCCCAGTCTCATCCGCCTGTATTTCTGTGCAGGGATAGATGTTTTTAACATATAGTGCAACTCCACCTCCCTTTCTATTTCTTCTGTTCTTTTTGAACAAGTTATATCCTTCAATTGCTATATTCCAGTCATGGAAGTCATCCCACCAAGTTTCAGTTATATTATTATTATTATTATTATTATTATTATTATTATTATTATTATTAATAATTTATATAGCACCATCAGTGCACATGGTGCTGTACAGAGTAAAACAGTAAATAGCAAGACCTTGCCGCATAGGCTTACAATCTAATAAAATCATAGTAAAACAATAAGGAGGGGAAGAGAATGCAAACAGGTACAGGGTAGGGTAAGCAGGCACAGGGTAGGGTAAAACTAACAGTAGAAAGTAACAGTAGAAGTCTGCACAACATCAAGTTTTAAAAGCTTTAGGAAAAAGAAAAGTTTTTAGTTGAGCTTTAAAAGCTGCGGTTGAACTTGTAGTTCTCAAATGTTCTGGAAGAGCGTTCCAGGCGTAAGGGGCAGCAGAAGAGAATGGACGAAGCCGAGCAAGGGAAGTAGAGGCCCTTGGGCAGGCGAGAAATATGGCATCAGAGGAGCGAAGAGCACGAGCGGGGCAATAGTGTGAGATGAGAGAGGAGAGATAGGAAGGAGCTAGACCGTGAAAAGCTTTGAAGGTTAACAGAAGTTTATATTGGATTCTGAAGTGAATTGGAAGCCAATGAAGAGATTTCAGAAGCGGAGTAACATGGTCAGAGCGGCGAGCCAAGAAGATGATCTTTGCGGCAGAGTGGTGAACAGAAACCAATGGACTGATGTGAGAAGAAGGAAGGCCAGAGAGAAGAAGGTTGCAGTAGTCCAACCGTGAAATAACCAGTGCATGAACAAGCGTTTTGGCAGAAGAGACAGACAAAAATGATCGAATCCTGGCAATATTATACAGGAAAAATCGACAAGATTTAGCTACTGCCTCAATATGAGGAATAAAGGAGAGCGAGGAGTCGAATATAAAGCCAAGGCTACGAGCTTCCTTGACCGGAGTAAGCGTAACATCATTGACAGTAAGAGAGAATGAGAGATGAGGAGAAGGTTTAGGAGGAAAAACAAGCAATTCAGTCTTTGCCATGTTAAGTTTCAAGCGACGATGAAGCAGCCAAGCTGAGATATCTGAAAGACATGCCAAGATACGATCGTGAACATCAGGAGAAAGTTCCGGAGATGACAGATATAGTTGTGTATCATCGGCGTACAGATGATATTGGAAGCCATGAGATTGAATAAGCTTGCCCAAGGGCAACATGTATAAGGAAAACAACAACGGGCCAAGCACTGAGCCTTGCGGAACCCCTACTGAAAGGGGAAAGGAGGAAGATGAGCTGCCATTAGTCAACACGCTGAAAGAGCGACCCGCTAGATAGGAGGCAAACCAGTTATAGACAGAGCCACAAAATCCAAGGTCATGAAGGGAATCTAAGAGAAGATCATGATCAACCGTGTCAAAAGCTGCAGTTAGATCAAGGAGAATAAGAACGGAATAATGGCCTTTAGACTTGGCAGTAAGGAGATCATTGGTGATCTTAGTAAGGGCTGTTTCGGTGGAATGCAGAGGACGGAATCCAGATTGAAATGGATCCAAAGCAGAGTTACTAGAAAGAAAGTCAAGACAGCGAGAGTAGACCGCATGCTCCAGGATCTTTGAAACAAACGGCAACAAAGAGACAGGTCGGTAGTTAGACAGAGATAGCCTATCAAGAGTAGGTTTCTTGAGAATGGGATACCTATCAAGTCGTATTTGCCTTCATGTAATAAGAGTTCAAGTTCATTCTGTTTGTTTCCCATGCTTCGATATAGACATCGAAGACCATGTGTTTTATAGTCTGGCTTTGTTCCTACCTTGTTGCAGACACTATTTTGGGACACTGTTGCAGCTGTTCTCTGTACTGTGGTGCATTGGCCTTCATCCATTGTTGCCTCAAAATTTACGTCTCCCACCCCCGTAAGATTCAGTTTAAAGCCCTCCTGATGAAGTTCTTCATGCTGTGGCCGAACTCATTCTTTCCAGCCCTTGTGAGGTGCAACCCATCCCTTGCCAGCAGTCCATGTTCCAAGTAGTGTAGCCTGTGGTCCCAGAATCCAAAACTCTCACGACAGCACCACCTTCGAAGCCAGTCGTTCATCCGGAGTATTTTTCTTTCCCTTTCTAATCCTCTTCCAAGAACCGGGAGGATGGATGAGAAAACTACCTGGGCCCCAAAGTTCTTCAGTTTCCTTCCCAGAACTTCAAAGTCTGAAATGATTTCTTCGTAGCTCTGCTTAGCGACATCATTTGTTCCCACATGGATGAGAAGAAAGGGGTATGTGTCCGTGGGCTTTATGAGCTTCGGTAACCCTTCAGTCACATCTCTAATCTGTGCTCCAGGGAGACAGCACACCTGGCGAGTCCATGGGTCTTCATGACATACTTGGGTTTCAATCCCACGCAGCAGGGAGTCTCCCACAACGACTACTCTTCTCTTCTTCTTGGTTGACCTACCTTCTGCCTCTTGGTCACTGTTGCATGGTGTCTCCTGTACTTCCTCCTCTGCAAACTGTCCTTCAGTCTTATTCTCCAGAAGCTGAAAGTGGTTGCTTAACTCCAATGGCTCCACCGGTGCAGAACGCCCTCTAATTCTTCCGCTCCTAACTGTCACTCTTTTCCAGGGAGTTTCCTCTTCATTGGCTTTCCTCCCCTCAGCATACTCCACTTCTGCTTCAGCTGGCTGTTGTTCTTCAATCTCATGTGCTTCTTGTTGCTGTTGCAGTTCCACCGTTCGGTCTAAGAACTCCTCGACTTCTCTTATTCCTTGGAGGGTGGACACTCGCTGCTCAAGTCCTCTCACTTTTTCTTCCAAAAGTGCCACCAGCTTGCACTTGTTGCAGGTATACGCCATGTTGAGCTCAGGCAGAAACACGAACATTGCACACCCTTTGCAGGTCACCACCTCTAGGGACTCCTTTCCATCCATATTGTCGATTTCTGCTTTGGTTTTTTTCCTTTTTGATCATAGTAGAATTGCCTTTGCTTTGTTCTGTCCTCTCTGAAGGTACACAACTATATGAGTATGTCTTAAGGGAAAGTAAGATCTTTTCGGTTTTTTTTTTTTTTTTGGTGGTGGTTTTGTGTGTGGGGGTTCTCTTCGTGTTTTTCTTTGTTTCCTACCTCTTTTTTTATTTATTTTTTTTTATTTTTTTAGAGGCCTCCCCTGCCGAACTCCCCCTGTCAAACTCCTGTTTGCTCTTCCTGTTCGCTCGCTCCCTAGGAACCTGGCTTACTTTTGTAGCTCCTACTTGAGCTGGGCCAGCTGCTCTTCCCTGCTTCTGCTCAGCTCCAAGTCAGGAACCAGAATGAGGTCACTGAAAGGACAACAATCAACAGCATTTAGGCACTGATTGCTGAGTCCAACTGACAATCAGGCCACTCCCCCTTCAGCTCCTGCAGCAACTATCCACACTGACCCTCTCACTCAGCACTCAGGAACACATGGCAAGCACACGGCCTCTTTGAATTGGCAGCCTACTGGGTTTCCTTGAGGCTTCTCTTCTTCCCCTTTCCTTGGTCTCCTCTTCCCCTACACTCCCCCTGTCAAACTCCTGTTTGCTCGCTCCCTGTTCACTCGCTCCCTGGGAATCTGGCTTACTTTTGTAGCTCCTACTTGAGCTGGGCCAGCTGCTCTTCCCTGCTTCTGCTCAGCTCCAAGTCAGGAACCAGAATAGGGCAGGGTCTGATCCCAATCGGAAGCGTGCTTAACGGCATAAGCTTTCAACATCTTCCCTAACATCTGGTTAAACTGCTCCACTAACCCATTCCCTTCGTGATGGTACGCGGCGGAGGTACACTGCTGCACCCCCTCCAACTTCCACAACTCCTTTAACAGTTGGGACATAAATCCTCCCCCTAAGTCGTGCACCAACACTCGGGGAACCCCCAGGCGCGTGAAAACCGTCATCATGGCTTTTACCAACTGCGGGGCCAAAATGGTGGAGAGGCACCGCTTCTGCAAATCGGGTGGCATAATCCACTAGGGTTAAGATATACTTCTTCCCCGATCGGGTAGCAGGGCTAAAGGGTCCCAAGATATCCACCCCCATCTTCTCAAACGGAACCTTCATAATGGGAGAGGGGCGGAGTGGGGCTTTAGGATGATCCCGGGGAAACCCTACCCGCTGGCAGGTTTCGCAGGTGGAGCAAAACTCTCGTACCTCCCTTGCCACTCCCAGCCAGTAGAAGTCTTGGCTCACCTGCTCCAAGGTTTGTTGAATACCCAGATGCCCCCCCACACCAACTCGTGGGCTGCCTCTAACACCTTCTTCCGTGCCGACTGGGGCACCACCAGCTGTTTCCTCTCCACCTGCCCACCTCTGGGCGAGAACAACCGGTACAGCACACCCCTTTGCAATATGAACAAAGCTGTTCCCGTCTTCCCCCGTCCTTCCGCCATCCCCCCAGCCGCATCCCGGCACCCTTGTAGGGTGGGGTCCTGCTGTAGTTCTTGGTGAAACTCCGGGGTGTCCAATCTGGCTTGGGTGGGACTCACCTCCCCCTCCCCGGCCTCCCTCGGCCCGCTTGGGGTTTTTTCCTCTTCCGAGTCCTCCCTCTGCCTGGTGGCTTTCCCTCGAGTAACCATGGAGAGTTGTGTAGCTTTAAAACACAAATCATTCCCCAGCAGGAAAGCCGGCCCTTCCATATGCGTAAGTATAACCAGCTCCTCTTTCCACCCCCGGTACTCAATCTTTATTCGGGCCAACGGCGCCTCAAAAGGAGATGCCCCGTAGGGAGTAACGGTCACAGTTCGCCCCGGCAGTCCCTGTTCCGGCTTGAGCAGGCCCACATGTACGCTGCTCAAGTCCACGCCGGTGTCGTTTTGAGCCCGCACCTTTCTCCCATCGACCACCAGACACTCACAGAATTTCTTCCGACTCCACTGGAGCTGCGCGGGGGTCTCCAGGCGCATAGCGACGGCGGAAGCGGAGCACTATTTCTCCGGACCTGCGGTCTCCTTCGCTGCTCCGGTCGGCTCTGTGCTCATATACTCCCACTCCAGGTCGGCGGTTTCTCCCTCACTGTCGTTGCTCCAATTCGACAACGGAGATGCTGGCGCTGGGCCGCCACTCGCTCCTGCCTGTTTCGCTGCTAACTTCGGACACTCCCTCTTCAGATGACCGGGCTCCTTACAGTAAAAGCACCCCCCACTCGCCGGGGGTGCCGCCGCTGCTGGATCGGCACTTCCCTTTTCCTTCCGCTCCTTCCTGGGCCAAGCTGGCTTCTTTTCCGCCAATGCTCCGCCGGGACGCCTCTCCGGACCTTTCTCTGCCCTGCGGGCTCCCCCAAGGCTCTTCCATTCGAATGCCTGCATGCGGTCCGCCATCTGTGCTGCAGCCATCGGAGTCTTCGGATTCTTCTCCACCCAGGCGTCGTACTTTTCGGGGAACTGCCGACAGAGTTGCTCCTTGGCCATCAGATCCTTGGCCCCCTTGAGGTCGCGAACCCCCTCTGCCTCCAGCCAAGCTTCCATAGCGGTCAACATTCGTGTAGTAAACGCCACAAAGGTTTCTCCCAGCTTCTTGGTGAGCTGCCTGAACTTCTGGCGGCAATGTTCCACCGAAAGGGCATACTGCTCCTTCGCCACCGTCTTGAAATGTTCATAGTCCTGCCGCAACTCTCGGGGAACTGTAGTTATCAGCTCCCTCAAAGTCCTGGAAACCTGTGGGCACAGAAGATTTATTTTGTGGGTGGACGGGACCCCCAACTCGTCACAGGTATCCTCGAAGACCGCCAGAAAGGCCCCCAAGTCATCACCTTCCAGATACATTAGAAACGCTTGCCGGTCGAACCAAGGGTGGTAGCGGCCCTCGGGTCCCCTCTCTCTCTTCCTTCATCTCGACCATCCGCAAGTGACGAGTTACTATCTCCAGGCACTCCGTATACATTCGCTGCATCTTCGCTTCTCTGCTCTCTCCCTCCACCTCCGCACTTAGGCCATTTCCGCCCCCCATCCCCTGAGGGTATGGGGCCCTGGGCTGAACATCATACCCCGCTTCTTCTTGCCCTTCGCCTGGCATCCAGAGCTGTGCGACCTGTCGCCTCCGGGCTCTCTCCGCGGAGCTAGGCATCCCTTCCACCACCCATTCAAAGGTGGCTGTGATGGGTTCCCCTTCCGCCCCTTCCTGAGAGGTTGCCCCCAACAACTCTTCGCCTGGAGCAATTGCTCCCTGATTATGAGACATTGCCGGCTGCCTAATCAATGTTGCCCATCACTGGGTTCATACCTATGCCTCGTCTCTATCCCCTTTTTCCTACCAGCGTCTTGCCCCTCCGGATCCGTGTCAAATCCCAGCGCTGCCCACCATGTAAAGGAAAAGCGCCCAGCACCAGCTGGTTTCTTAACTGGATTTAACACGGATCCCCAGGCACAGACACTCACAGCTCACAACGTGAGGTTTAAGACCTTTTATTTAGGAAAAGGATAGGAATACATTGGGACTAGCAGAATAAAAGACAATAAAAGCATGCATATATAAGAACCCAGAACAGGCAAGCTAAAACTAACGCTAACAGTTTCTTACGTCACCCCAGACCGATCTCAGCCGACAACCACCTGGCTCCTTTCACCGGAGGGAACTTTATACAATTCTTTTCACTCCTTTCCCCCCTCCCTCCAGCTTTGATGCGTGGTGTGTCTTCACACCTCTCACCCGGGCTGCTTAATCACTCAAGGACAAGACAGTTATGGCCGGACTGGCTCCAGTCTTCTCCCCCATGCAGCTGGCCTGGCATCCATATCTCTTCCTATGGAACCATAAAATACAATTAAAATACATTCCAGTCCCAAGTTCCAATTAACCCTTACCTTTCCCTTACAGTAATCACTGCATTGTTTTCAAGGTGTTTACGGATTGACTTCTTTACAATCTGCTTCAAAAATTTCCCAGGGATTGATGTCGGACTAACTGGTCTATAGTTCTCAGGTTTTTGAAGATAGGGACATTAGCCCTCTTCCAGTCATCCAGCACTTCACCCATCTTCCATGATGTTACAAAGATAATAGACAGTGGCTCTGAGAGTTCTTCTGCCTGCTCCTTCATTACTCTAGGATGCAGTTCCATCGAGCCCTGCTGATTTGAACTCGTTCAAAGAAATTAAGTGTCCTTGACCATTTGTTTATCAATCTCAAATTGCAATCCTGCCCCTTCAGCTTGTACTTCACTTTTGCCAGTGTGTGTGCGTGTGTCATAGTCCCGCTTTTTGGAGAAGACTGAGCCAAAGTAGGAATTAAGCACCTCAGCCTTTTCTTTGTCATCTATTATCAAATTGCCATCCTCATTAAGCAGTTGAACAATTCTTTCCTCTGACTTTTACTATGCACATACCAGAAGAAAGCTTTTTTTTATTGCTTTTAGCATTTCTCCCTAGCCTCAACACATTCAGGATTAGCCTTCCTGAATGCCATTCCTGCACTTCTGTGCTGTCTGTACTTTTCTTTTTGAGCCTGGCCTTCCTACCACTTCATACATGTGTCCTTTTTTTGTTTTCAGGTCATCTCTAAGCTTTTGTGGAGCCACACTGTTTTCTTCTGTTGTCTTTATCTTTTTTTTCCTTGTTGGAATTGTTTGTAATTGTACCTTTAAAATTTCCTTTTTAAAAAACTCCCACCCATCTTGGACTCCTTTTCTCATGGGACCTTACTTATCATAGTTCTGAGTTTATTAAAATCAGCTTTCCTAAAACCAAAAATGTTTATGGCTACACTGCTTTTGCTTCCTTTAAAATCAAGAATTCAAGTATGACATGGTCACTTTCCCCCAGAGTTCCCATAACTGCCACTTTATCCACTAAGTCATCCCTGTTGGTCAGTATCAAGTCAAGGATAGCCGATCCTCTAGTTCCTTCCTCCACTTTCTGTAGGAGAAAGTTTTAAGTCCCACATGTCAGTAATTTCTTGGAAGGGCCACTTTTGGCAGAATTTTTCTCCCAACAGATATTGGGGTAATTGAAGTCCCCCACCACTATATCACACTTCCTTGAAACACTGCCAATTTGTTTTTTGAAGTTTCACCCTCATCTTCTCCTTGATTGGGTGGTCGGTAGTAGACTCCCGACTACCATGCTTCATTTATTCCTTGCCCCGTTTATTTTAATCCAGATGATCTCAATGGGGCTACCAGGCTCATCCTCCTGTGTTTCTGTGCTGGGATATTTTTTAACATATAGTATGACTCCACCTCCCTTTCTATTTCTTCTGTTCTTTTTTAACAAATTATACCCTCCAATTGCTGTACTGCAGTCATGGGAGTCATCTCACCAAGCTTGTTATACCTATCAAGTCGTCTTTGCCTTCATGTATTAAGAATTTGAGTTTGTTCTGTTCTTTTTCCATACTCTGGGAATTAGTATATACACATCGAAGACCATGTGCTTATAGTCCGGCCTTTTCCCTATGTTAGCGTGAAGACTATTTTTGGGCTCTATTAGAGCTGTTCTGTTATGGTGCATAAGCCTTCATCCATTGTTGCCTCCAAGTTTACTTCTCCCTCCCTTGTAGGATTCAGTTTAAAACTTTAAAGCCCTCCTGATGAAGTTGATGGACACTAATTTAGATAGCTTTGAAAGGAAAGGAAATGAGGGTGCCAATAGGTGGACGAGCCTTCCTGGAAGGACTTTTGATTAGAATGGTTTTTGATAGTTAGGCTCTCTCTTCTACCAAGCTTATTTTGCATCTACTGATATCAAAACAAAAAAAGTATGCCTTTAAAAAAAACAATTTGAATTTGAAAGAGTATAAAGATGGACGAGTGGGCAAATTGCACTCTCCTCACATATGTTTTGCTCTACAACTTCTAACATCCAGCATACCCTATGGTGAGTGATGACAGGTGTTATAAGCTAAAACATCTAGAAGGCCACAGGTTGCTAAACCCTGATGTAAAAGGATGGGCATTCTGAGGAATGGATATCTCAAAGGGAGAGTACACAGCTAACACTCCAGTTCCTTCCTAATCCTTTCACGTATTGAATGTGTTAGAAATCATGTCACATTTAGCCGTATACCAGCAGTTCTTCACCCTTCCAAGGGCAATAGTGGTCATTACCCATTGCTCTACCACAAATGCAGCAGCAGCTGGGGAAGTCGCCGTCGAGGGCGGGTGGACGAGCGGCGGGCGCGCATGTCTCAGTGACCGGCCGCGAAGAGGAACTCCCCACCCCCTCACCCCCTCCTGGGCGGACCCCCCACCCCTCACCCCCACCCCGGATAAGGATTGACACGCAGCCTACCGAAGCTGGAGAGCCAGAGACCCACACCCGCCCTTCCTCCCACAGAATCTAAGATGTCCACTGAAGGACAAAGAGTTGACGATAGTCCAAGCACTAGTGGAGGCAGCTCTGATGGAGATCAGCGAGAAGGTGTTCAACAAGATCAACAAAGAGAACAGGTTCAGCCCAAGAAAAAAGAGGGGAAAATCTCTAGCAAAACAGCTGCTAAACTTTCAACTAGCGCTAAAAGAATTCAGAAAGAACTTGCAGAAATTACATTAAACCCTCCTCCAAACTGTAGGTAAAGCTCCAGCCGGCCAGAGGCAGTGCCTCGGCGCGCGCCTCGGCGACGCACAGAGGAGCCACCCTGTTTTGAAGAACACCAGCCGACCAGCAACCAACAGCAATTTTTCAAAAAACTTTTAATCAATTTTTAAATAATTTTTAATATATGCCTGGGGAGCTCTGGGGAATATGGGGGTGCCTGCATAACTGTGGTCACGGGTAGGGGGAGGTATGGTGCTGGGGGAGGAACAGGCCAGATGAGAAGAGGGGACAGATTCCTTACAGCTATCCCCTCTTCTAGTCCTTCCCCCAACCAGATGGTTCCTGGCGGCCTTATCAGCTTGCTCTCGGGTCTGGTGGTGCTGCTGCTGAATGCCAGGTCAGTCCAAAACAAAATCTCTCTCATCCATGATCTGATTGTGGATGAGGGGGCTGACCTGGTATGCATCACTGAGACCTGGGTGGGGGAACTGGGAGGGGTTGCTCTCACCCAGCTCTGCCCTCCTGGGTACTCGGTGCAGCACCAGCACAGACTCGAGGGCCGGGGAGGGGGGGTTGCCGTGGTCTATAGGAATACAATCTCCCTCTCTAGGCTTCCTGTTCAGTCGAGTGCTGATCTTGAGTGTCTGTACTGTGTGTTGGGTACTCGAGACAGATTAGGGATTCTGCTGGTGTACCGTCCACCCCGCTGCCCCACAGTCTCCCTGCCTGAGCTGACAGAGGTTGTCTCGGACCTGGTATTGAGAACCCCCAGGATGGTGGTTCTGGGGGATCTCAACTTCCATGCCGAGGCTGCTGTCTCTGGAGCGGCTCAGGACTTCATGGCTGCCATGACAACCATGGGGCTGTCTCAACATGTCATCGGCCCAACACACGCAAAGGGACACATGCTTGATCTGGTTTTCTCGACTGGGCAGGAGGATGGTGATCTGAAAGTGGGGGAACTAACATCTACCCCCTTGTCATGGTCAGATCACTTCCTACTGAAGTTTAGACTCTCGGCGGCCTTTCCCCTCTGCAAGGGTGGGGGGCCTATTAAAATGGTCCGCCCCGGAGGCTAATGGACTCCGATGGATTCCAGAGGGCTCTGGGGGATTTTCCTGCTGATATGGCCAGTGCTCCTGTCGAAGCCCAGGTCGCTCTGTGGAATGCAGAGATGACTCGGGCGGTTGACACGATCGCGCCCAAGCGTCCTCTCCCTCTGAGCAGAGCCCGGTCAGCTCCTTGGTATACACCTGAGCTGAGGGCGATGAAGCAAGAGGGGAGACGGCTAGAACGCAGGTGGAGGAAGACTCGTGCTGGGTCTGATCGAACACGGGTTAGAGCTCACTATTGAGCCTACTCTGTGGCGGTGAGGGTGGCAAAGAGGCAGTTCTTTTCCACCAGTATTGCGTCTTCTCAGTGTCATCCGGCGGAGCTTTTCCGGGTGGTTCGTGGCCTGTTACACTCTGGGCCAGGGCGAGAGATGGTGGAACCCTCGGTAGCACGCTGTGACAAATTTGCACGGCACTTTGAAGATAAAGTCGCTCAGATTCGTCATGAATTGGACACCACACTTAATGCAGCTCCACTAGTAGAGGTGTTCAGAGCGCCGTCCGGTTCAGTTTTATTGGATGAGTTTCAGTTAGTGAGGCCCGAGGATGTGGACAAGGTGCTTGGCCAAGTCCGGTCGACCACCTGTGTGCTTGCCCCTCATGGCTCATTACATCAAATAAGGAGGGGATCGCCGGCTGGGTCCAGGAGGTTGTAAATGCCTCCTTGAGAGAGGGAGTGGTGCCGGCCTCTTTAAAAGAGGCGGTAATTAGACCACTCTAAAGAAGCCTAATCTGGACCCGGAGGATGTTAACAACTACAGGCCGGTGGCTAATATCCCTTTCCTGGGCAAGGTGCTTGAGCGGGTGGTTGCAGGACAACTCCAGGCACTCTTGAATGAAACAGATTATCTAGATCCATTTCAATCGGGCTTCAGGCCTGGTTTTGGAACGGAAACTGCCTTGGTCGCCCTGTGGGATGACCTCTGTCGGGAGAGAGACAGGGGGAGTGCGACCCGGTTGGTTCTCCTGGACCTCTCAGCGGCCTTCGATACCATCGACCATGGTATCCTTCTGGATAGGTTGTCTGAGCTGGGAGTTGGAGGTACTGCGTTGCAGTGGTTCCGCTCCTACTTGGATGGCCGATTCCAGAAGGTGGTGCTGGGGGATTATTGCTCTGTGCCGTGGCACCTAAGCCACGGGGTTCCACAGGGCTCTATCTTATCCCCTATGCTGTTTAACATATACATGAAGCCGCTGGGGGAGGTTATCCGGAGATGTGGACTGAGGTGTCATCAATATGCGGATGATACCCAGCTCTACCTTTCCTTTTCATCAAACCCAGGTGAGGCAGTGGCTGTTCTGAACCAGTGCCTGGGCACGGTAATGGACTGGATGAGGGCTAATAAACTGAAACTCAATCCAGACAAGACGGAGGTACTGTTAGCGGGTGGTTCTTCTGTCCGGCGAGGTGATGTTTGCCCTGTCCTGGACGGGGTTGCACTCCCCCTAAAGGATCGGGTCCGTAGTTTGGGGGTGCTCTTCGATCCAGAACTGTCACTTGAGGCACAGGTGAACTCAGTGGCAAAGAGCACCTTTTATCAGCTCAGGCTGATATACCAGCTGCGCCCTTATCTGGACAGAGATAGCTTAGCTACAGTTATCCATGCTCTGATAACCTCTCGTTTGGATTACTGCAATGCGTTATACGTGGGGCTGCCTTTGAAAACGGTCCGGAAACTTCAACTGGTGCAAAACAGGGCAGCAAGGTTATTAACAGGGACTGGCCGGCGAGATCACATTACGCCAGTCCTTTTACAACTTCATTGGCTGCCAGTCCAGGTCCGGGCCCAATTCGAAGTGCTGGTATTAACATTTAAAGCCCTAAACGGTTTGGGGCCAGGTTATCTGAAGGAACGCCTCCTCCCATATGTACCTGCCCGGACCTTAAGATCATCTACAGGGGGCGTTCTCCATGAGCCCCTGCCAAAGGAAGTGAGGCAGGTGGCTACTAGGAGGAGGGCTTTCTCCGCTGTGGCACCCCGGTTGTGGAACGAGCTCCCCAGAGAGGTCCGCTTGGTGCCTACACTGTACTGCTTTCGTCGCCAGCTGAAGACCTTTTTATTCACTCAGTATTTTAACACTTAATTTTAACTTAAATTTAAATTTTACTGTTTTAACTCTGTATTTTAATCCTATATCAACTTTGCTGTGTGGTTTTATCCTGGTTGCGCTTTTTATACTGTATTTCGTAATTGTGTTTTAAACTGTTGGGTGTTTTATTGTGGTTTTAATTTTTGTGAACCGCCCAGAGAGCTTCGGCTATTGGGCGGTATAAAAATGTAATAAATAAATAAATAAATAAATATGGTTTCTGCAGGAGCTTTGCCACAATCAAAAGTACCAGTTTGCCCCAGAACACTGAAAGCTCAGAATATTGCCCAACCATCTGTTTTTACTGTATTTTAAAGTCACTACTGGCAACTTGCAAACTCAAGATCACAGTAGGTAAACATAGTGCTAAATAAAAACAACATCACACAAGCACTCAACAGGTTAACACTTTAAACAAATGATGTCTAGTGTACCACTAACTCAACACTTCATCAACTGTGAAGTATAAGCATAACAGTGAGGTAATCTGGTAACCTTGCTTCTATATTATTAAAAATAGACTCTAACACTGTCACATGGAGATTTTCCCCCCACATGGACATTCTATGCAGCCAATGGAATAAGTTAACACCATCCCATTTTGTTTTGTTGCACTTCTGGTAATATTTATCAGGTTAGCTAGTTTATTTTCAGCAGTTAAAGTGATTAAGCTATAAATCTCACACAGTCCGCAGAAGGATCTCTGTGATTTAGCAGCAAAGGGTAAAAAGAAAAAAGTAGTTAAGGACAGAAGAAAGAAACTATGAAGTATTATTGTCCAGAACAATCCGTGAACGTAGTAACCATGTTTCCTCGACGCTGAGTGACAGTCCTGCAGTGCTTACTAGATCCATGGAATTTGTTTCCAGTTCGCATTGTGTGCCTTTGCGTATTGTCAAATTCACTGAACGAAAACATTTTTTCCATGTCTTCAAACATGTCATCAAACATTCCTGCTCCTCCAAAGGAAAATTCTGGGAAAGAACGTCTTTGCCTGCTGTGAGCCTGCTGGTGATTTTGAAAATGATTTTCAAAATGTTTCTTTGACTGTGTATTGTGGTTTTGGCCAAAAAAGTCAAAGTCTTTAAATAAGTCATCAAAATTGAAGTTAAATGGCTGCTGGAAAGAGTTTCCATTGTTTCTTCGTCCTTCGGCGTGGCCAAATTGGTCATATTCTCTACGTTTATTTTCATCTGACAATGTTTCATATGCTGTAAAAGCAATGCAAGAAGCCGTTTTAAAATATGTTAACACAGACAGAAAGAAAAGTTTGAGCTTAGTAGAGCATGTACTTCAGCATGCCTGCTCAGTTTCTAGCCATTTCAAGTTATTTATTTAAAACATTTATATCCCACCCTATATCATTAAGATCTCAAGGTGGCATACAGATAAAAGCATACAGTATAAAACAGTAAATATACACAGCTAAAAACAAATTAAACCATGAACCAAATTAAAACAATATATAATTTAAAAGCAGTAAAACAATTAAAACAGTTAAAAGCTCCCAAGTAACAGGATTGAGAAAAAATTGTGCATTCAAGTTATTTATTTATTTATTTATTTATTACATTTTTATACCGCCCAATAGCCGAAGCTCTCTGGGCGGTTCACAAAAATTAAAACCACCAGTTAGGGAACCACTCTGATACTGTGAGTGATATAGGCAACATAGAAACAGAAAGCCATTTTAGATTATTGGTCAATCTAGCTTCTATTGAGTCTACACGAACTATCAGGAACTCTCCAGGGTCCCAAGCCCTACCAAGACCTTTTGCATCACCAGGTTACAGCCCTTCCAGATCAGTTCCATTTAAATTACTCAGGAGAAGTAAACAACCTCATTTAAGGAATTGATTTAGTCTGCAATCTTGTGCGCATTTACCTTGACGTTAGTCCCACTGAACTCAATGTAGTTTGATTTTTGAGTACAGGATTGCATTCTTTGAAAACATCTAGCAGAGCCTCTTAAGGGCTCTAAAAATCAAACTAGTTCAAAATAACATCCATGCCAATAGAGTGTAAAAGAAAAATATTAATTTCAGAATGCTAGTTGCCAGGACAGATTACCCTGGATTATTCTAATCATGTGCTACTCTCCAATAAAATGTAATTGAGGTGGCTAAACTTTTCTTAGTTAGTCTATTTACATTTCATAGAACCATAGAATAGCAGAGTTGGAAGGGGCCTATAAGGCCATCAAGTCCAACCCCCTGCTCAATGCAGGAATCCACCCTAAAGCATCCCTGACAGATGGTTGCCCAGCTGCCTCTTGAATGACTCTAGTGTGGGAGAGCCCACAACCTCCCTAGGTAACTGATTCCATTGTCGTACTGCTCTAACAATCAGGAAGTTTGCCCTGATGTCCAGCTGGAATCTGGCTTCCTTTAACTTGAGCCCGTTATTCCGTGTCCTGCACTCTGGGAGGATCGAGAAGAGATCCTGGCCCTCCTCTGTGTGACACTCTTTTAAGTATTTGTAGAGTGCTTTCATGTTTACCCTCAATCTTCTCTTCTCCAGGCTAAACATGCCCACTTCTTTCAATCTCTCTCCATAGGGCTTTGTTTCCAGACCCGATCATCCTTATTGCCCTCCTCTGAACACGCTCCAGCTTGTCTGCGTCCTTCTTGAATTGTGGAGCCCAGAACTGGACGCAATACTCTAGATGAGGCCTAACCAGGGCCGAATAGAGAGGAACCAGTACCTCACGTGATTTGGAAGCTATACTTCTATTAATGCAGCCCAAAATAGCATTTGCCTTTCTTGCAGCAATATCACACTGTTGGTTCATATTCAGCTTGTGATCTACAACAATTCCAATATCCTTCTCATTTGTAGTACTGCTGAGCCAAGTATCCCCCATCTTGTAACTTTGCCTTTGGTTTCTATTTCCTAAATGTAGAACTTGGCATTTATCCCTATTAAATTTCATTCTGTTGTTTTCAGCCCAGCACTCCAGCCTATCAAGATCACGTTGAAGTTTGTTTCTGTCTTCCAGGGTATTAGCTATCCCACCCAATTTTGTGTCATCTGCAAATTTGATCAGCGTTTCCTGCACCTCCTCGTCCAAATCATTAATAGAAATGTTGAAGAGCACTGGGCCCAAGACTGAGCCCTGCGATACCCCCACTTGTTGCCTCTCCCCAGTTTGAGAAGGTTCCATTGATAAGTACTCTTTGAGTCCGATTCTGTAGCCAACTGTGAATCCACCTAATAGTTTATTTATTTATTTATTTATTACATTTCTATACCGCCCAATAGCTGGAGCTCTCTGGGCGGTTCACAAAAATTAAAAACATTCATAATATAAAACAACAGTATAAAACCATAATATAAAATACAATAAAAATAGTTGTTCCATCTAGCCCACTTTTAGCTAGTTTGCAAATTCATTTTCAAAGATGACCACACTGAACTCTTAACAAAAAAATTAAGTATTTCTGAATGTTATGCTTAAGCTGCCCTGCTTTGATCACTCCCATGCTAGACCTTAGGTTGTTTATTTACTCAGTCTTTAATCTTAATTTGCATTTTCTCTTTTTACTGCAGTTGTTTTTATCTACTGGTGGAAACTACCCTGTGAAGTCATTGTCCTAAAAGGCAGGGTATAAATATTAAATAAATAGTAATAAAAATGTATTTACACAAGTTTCCAAAGATGACTGAAGGGACACCATAGGTGGAAGGTAGATAATTTTTTATTCCTTGGAGTAGAATTAAGATTTGTGTTCATTTGTTATTAGTTCCCTTGAGCTCCAAGAGGTGTAAGTACACAGACCATAACACAAGTAGCTAAGCATCAGCTCTATCTGAAAGATGCCAAGTGTTTTACAGAACACATTTATTATATCTAGCCTTAATATTCTTCTTGCAATGAATACTGAATAAAATATAATAGGATTCAACTTACCTTCTGCAATTTCCCGAAATTTTGCTTCTGCTCCAGGACTCTTATTTTTGTCTGGGTGGTATTTCATTGCTAATTTGTGAAATGCCTTCTTGATTTGACGATCAGAAGCATTTTTTGGAACACCTAAAATGTCATAATAACTTTCTGCAGCCAGTATTAATTCCGTTATCATTAAAATACAGAGAGCAAATATGAAGACAGACTGTGTGGTCGCCATTGTAGGACACCTGGGAAGAAAAACAGCAACATCATGGTTAATATTTTTATACACAGATGTCTCACTACCCAACTATTTACTTAATTTAAAACGTGTAGAGAAAGAACAGTTTCAAGTCTTTACTCTTATGCTAACTTTTCAGGCTGATAAGTGTTCATAGGATTTGAGGTTCCTACAGTTAATATATTTCCATTTCCCACATATGTCTGCAGTCCTCCTTCCAGACCATTTATACTTGTATCTATATTCCCACAAGCTTAACTTCAAAAAGCAGCCATTTTCAGGATAACTTTTTTTAAAAAAATAGTGTATTGGGGTCTTTAAATGTTTTTTTCCTCTTAATTTTAATACATAAATCTAAATTAAATATCCAGCAAAATGCTTAAATTACTATCATTGGAATCCATGGCAGTTGTGCTTCGCTTTGGTAGGATTATAGCAAAGTTTCTATAAACTGTTTTAATTATTTACAGTTTTCATCAAATGAGTTTTATTTTTAGAATCTCTTCTCGTTATTTCAATTAATAAAGATTTATAATCACCTAAAAAATAATGGCAGGATTAAAGGATGGAAGATATCATCAAATTTGCCCATACTGGGAGACATGTCTTTCCACTCCCCCTTAAAATGCACAGAAATTACATTGAAAGAAAAACCAAGGAAACAACAGGTGATGTTAACCTAAGATAAACAATTTGTGAAGTTGCCTTATGTGCAGGAATAAGGGATATTGATATATGCATACATTTTATTTATTAAATAGCTTGATGTGTTAAGTGTTCTGGACCCTGGTTCTCTTCCCAACAAAGAGGTGGTGGTTTGCGAGGTGTTCTCTGGTGAGTGTCATGCGGGAGCAAGTTTGTAGTCTGAACAGGTTAAATAGTTTAAAAGCTTAGTTTTGTTTCCTGTTTAAAGGTATCCTCTATTCTCCCTTTGTCTCCGTAAAGGCTTTTGAGAATGTATCTTTTTTCTTCAAATTTGGATGGGAAGAATGTGATTGAGATTTCTGACTGAGACCCTAGGGAGAGGGCTTTCTCTCCACATGCGATCTGGTCCCTCAAGAGGAGGAGTTGTTGCATAAAGGAGCTCAAGTAATCTCTAGCTCCATCACCATGCAACAACTCCTTCCTTCCCAAGGGCGGCTCAGAGGGCAGCAATAAAAGAGAAGGCCTTCTTAGTGGTAGCTCTCCAATGGTAGGAAGTTCTCCATTTGGTGCATTATTTGAAGGAACACCTCCTCCCATGTGTACCTGCCCAGACCTTAAGATCATCTACAGGGGCCCTTCTCTGTGAGCCCCTGCCAAAGGAAGTGAGGCAGGTGGCTACTAGGAGGAGGGCTTTCTCCACAGTGGCACTCAGCTGTGGAATGAGCTCCCCAGAGAGGTCCGCCTGGCGCCTACACTGTACTCTTTTCGTCACCAGCTGAAGAACTTTTTATTTTCTCAGTATTTAAACACTTAATTTTAACTTAAATTTAAATGTTACTGTTTTAACTCTGTATTTTAATCTTATATCAATTTTTGCTGTGTGTTTTTATCCTGGTTGTGCTTTTTATACTGTATTTTATATTTGTGTTTTTAAACTGTTGGTTTTATTATGGTTTTAATTTTTGTGAACCACCCAGAGAGCTTCAGCTATTGGGTGGTATAAAAATGTAATAAATAAATAAATAAATAAATAGTTTTGGCAGCAGGTTAAGATTGTCCTCTACTCCCAGGCATTTCACAGCATATTATGTTTTTTTTAAAATGTCAGCTTTTTATCAGGTCTTGGTATATTACTGTAAGCGTTTTTTGCTGTTTCAAAACATTTTTAAATTTTATATGTGAATTTTTTTGTATTATATTTTTGTTTGGTAGTTGTGAACCACCCAGAGAGCTTTGGCTACTGAGAAGTATAAAAATGGAATGAATGTTTTAATGCTAATCTACATTCATATGTACTGACAATAACTGAGAAGGAAGGGGCAAATGTGCATCTCTTAAACGAAGCACTTGCCTTTGTAAACTAAGGTTATCCAAATACTTCTGACATTTATTAAAATGTGAGTCATGTTTGAACTATTTTACAAGAGAAGGTAAGTACTATAATGAAATTATTGCTTTGCATAAAAGAAACTCAGTTGAACTATCATGGCCACAACCTCTACCTTTTGCATCTATTTCTTCAGCAAGGACTAGGCCTTTCTATTTCATAGCAAACCAATTAAGAACTAACTATACTGTTTTAAAAAAAGATGTGGCAGGTGGTGGTGTTCTAGGGTATTTTTATTTCCCCTTTTAGTTGTGCATTTGTGGTCTCAGAATAGGAAGGAGGTGGTAAATAGAATAAAATGGTAAAAAGAATAAAATGTAAGTCAAGAGAACTTTATTTTAGGGTAATGGGATTGATAGCAAATGGAAAGAAAATTTTAGTTTATCTTTCTTTGCTTACTCATAATAAGGGCAGTACTTAATTATAAGACCTTTGGGGAGAGAGATATTCTGATGAAATTGCATTGAACCCACCACATAAGGTAGGCTATAAGATTTAATTTGTTTTTAACTGTGTATATTTATTGCTTTATACTGTATGTTTTTATCTGTACACCACCCTGAGATCTTAGTGATATAGGGCGGGATACAATTTTTTAAAATAAATAAATAAATAGTTAAAACAAATGTGAAATCTGCTTTTCAAGGCTGCCAACTCCCACTACAACTTCTTTGTTCTCTACAGTTGTCAACACTTGCACAGATATTCATTATCTCAGAACATTGGTAATTACAACTTCAGTCTGTACAATGGCATGCATCCCCACCTATACCGTTTTTATACGTTACATATGCAAATTACTACACATGCCTAAACATGTCTGTTTTGTACCTTGTTCCCAGAAAGGAGACCACAGAAGGGCAGACTCTGAAACAAACAAGTTGCTTCATTGTCAACACTATCTCCTCCCTCAGTTCACCCCCCCACTCCCCACTCCTTTCTACTACAGCCCTTTAAGAAATAGATTTCTGAAAACACACACTGGGAAAAGATACGAGAGTCCTTTCAATTAAAATGCTCACTGTGTTTTCAAAGTTGTTAGCTGTGTCACTGTTTAATGGAAAAACAAAGCTGGCAACTGTATAAAAAGGCTGAACTGCAGAACATCCTATTTTGCTTCTAAAATTAGGATGTGATGTGACAAAAAAAACTGACAGAAATAAGAAGCGGAGTCCAGCTGAGCATAATCAAGTTCAAGGTCTGATGGGGATTCAACTCAAGACCAATAAAACCTAACAGTAAGCTAGAAACCATCTCAGACATGCTAGCTAGAATGATTCTAGAAGACTTTTAAAAAACACATGTGTTCCAGGTTACCTGGACAATCAAACTAAGGGTGGGCAGCACATGATCCATATGAAAATAGTAAATTTATTGTCTACACATTGGTTCAGATCCAGCCTTAGTCACTTAGACCCACTGTAATCAATGGAATTTAAATAATTGGGAACAGAGTCTGGCTGATTTCAACAGGTCTACTGCAAGTATTACTAAGACTGCATCTAACCCACTGTGTTTATTTATATGTTATACTACACCTTTCTCCAAAGGAATTCAAGGCAGTTTATAGGGCATCTCTATAAATTTTATCCTCACCTCTACCCTTTAGCTGAGATAGGTTATTTATCACTTATAACACACCTATTTTTCCCCCTAGGCACTATACAGAGATTTTGTTAAAATAAATAAATAAATCCCTGCCTCTACATTCACAATCTAATAAACAAGATACAAAAGGAGAAAGGAGTCATAAGATGAAAGCAAAAAGATTCAGGTACCAATCTCAGCAGTATTCTCTGATCTAGACAGGTGGGCCTCCCTGTGTTTAAGCAGACATATTCAGACACTCATAACCCAGCATCCCACAGACACCTGGATGATGGCAGAGGCTAGTGGGTTTCACTTCAGCTCTGCAGTTTCAAAGGAAAAGTCCCTATAGGACTAAGTCTGTCATTCCTCTAGATATCAGTGCAACTACTCCAGTGTGAGTGGTTGAAACTAGGGCTGTACAAAGGACCCCCACCCTTGATCTGCCTTGGAGGCTGATCCAGAGCCCCCGAAGCAGCCCCGATCCACCTCTAGGCTGCCTCGGGGGTTCCCGATCCGCCTTGGCGCCAAAGCTGTGCAACCAGCTGTGCACCCTCCGAGGCAGATCGGAGAGTCCCTGCACAGCCCCAGTTTCAGCCAGGCACCAGGTAAACCCCTCCCCCCCCTCCCTGCATCTGCCACTGCTGGCTTGCGTCCGGCGGCTTCCACTCTGACAACGCTGAAGCCCAGAAGTAGGCCGCAGCCTACTTCTGGGCTTCAACGTCGTCAGAGTGGAAGCCGCCGGACGCAAGCCAGTGGCGGACCCAGGTAAGTGGGGAAGGGGGGCTTACCTGGGTCTGCTGCCAACTTGCGTCCAGCAGCAGCAGATAAGTGGGGAAGGGGGCTTGCCTGCTGCCTCAGTTGCTGACACCATCTTTCTTCTGCGTGCCGCCGCTGAAAATGAAAGGGAGTAGGCCGCACAATATCTTAAAATCCCGCAGCCTACTCCCTTTCATTCCGGCCGCAGCACCAGAAGCTGCCAGAAGAAAGATGGCACTGGCGACAGCAGGTAAGGAGGCTGGTGGAGGGTTGGAGGCGGCTCCGAAGCACCGAGTAGGCCTGAAACTTCAGAGCCAATTGGCTTCGGGCCATCTCAGCCTTCGCCCGAACTGCCTCAGATCCAGGGTTCAGATCTGAGGCAGTGCACAGCCCTAGTTGAAACAAGTTAGGCTAAACTTCTCCACCTAGGTACCCTTTAAATATTTTGGCCCAAATCTCATCAGCCCCAGCCAGCATGGCCAATGGAGGGCACCACGTTCAGAAAAGCTGGGCTAAGCTGAAAAGGGGAACCAGTTCACAGTCAGCCATGAAGCTCACTGGGTAAATGGGAATTTGGACCTGGGTCTCCTGAATCCAATATTTTAATAATTATACCACACTGGCTCATTGTGACTCCTGAAAACTAATATGAATTGGGACAGACTCTTTGAACCCACTACCTATTGGAAACTACTGCTTAACAAAATTCACCTCTAAAAGTCATAGCTTAACAATCTTAGAGAAATTCAGAACATGTCTCTTCTGATCACATTTGATTCAATCAACAGGAATTTGGTCTTAAAATGGCAATATAAACAAACTTTATTGCATATTAGCCGCATGGGCCATTCGCAAACAGATGAGACAATAATATACCCGCCGTGAGCTTGCCACTATCCAGCAAAAGTGCTACAAAAAAGAGAGTTACTAGGATAACAATCATCCAGGTTATAATTACAATGTTATCCAACATATAATATTGGTTATTAGAATTTAATCGTTTGAGTCAATCAATAGTTTCCGGACCTCCATCGCCCGGTGTACAAACTTGGCAGTCCTAAATGATGTATAATAGTCTGTACCAACTAAAAGTGTTTGAACTACACCTTTAGATGACATGAAATTAAATCTGGGAATTAAAGGCTCAAGGTAATGTTTCCTCAGCTCCGCATACCTTGGGCACTCAACTAGGAGATGAATCATATCCTCAGCTTTAGGGCAGCCTGCTGGGCAATCTACATTGGCGCTAGGGTGATTTTTATAGCGCACCTTCACCTCCATCAGCTGGAGTGAATTTAACCTGCACCGAGTAAATAGCAATCTCAGCTCTTGTGGCATTCCAGAAGTTAAATATAGGGGAGCCTTTCCCAGAGCAGTAATGATACTTTTATAGAGCCCATTTGAGCGCCTCACTTCAACCACTGCCATAGATGTCTGAATATCACAGTCATACAGCCTTCTAGAAATCTCATCCTTGGTCCCGTCAAACCCCCTCGTAAGGAGGAATGCTTGCGAGAAGCCCAATTTGGAGACAGTGTCTCATCCTGTCTGCCCATGAATCCTTCCCCATATCGTCATATGTGGACAGCACCAATGGTGAGGCCAACTGAAACACTACCTTTAACCAGAAGGATATTGCTGCTTTTAGAGTCAATGTATGGATTGAGTGACATACAGTTTCCAGTCAGACAATATCCTTAGATGTAGATCTGGGAACTCCAAGAGTCCTAGATAGAAATTTATGCTGTACTGCTGCTGATGGTGTGATATCTGCATGGGCCCAAATGGGTGCTCCATACAGAATCTGAGGGAATAATTTGCTTTTAAACAGTTGTAACAGTGGTGCTATCCACTGTCCTCCTGCACCAGCTGCGAAGCGGAAAATAGAATTAGCTGTTACATTGGCCGCTGAGGCTGCTGCACCCAAATGCTCAGACCAGGATCCGGAGCTTTGAAGTTACTCCTAAGTATTTATATTTATTCACCTGATCAAGCGGGCGACTATCTAGCTGCCAATGATATACTTTCCTCCTTTCCCCAAAAACTAAGATTTTGGTTTTATTGTAATTAACCTGAAGGGCTTCATTCTTACAATATACGCTTAGCGCTCTCAACATTCTACGCATCCCCACTTGCGTATGTGAAAGGAGAACAGCGTCGTCTGCATACAATAGCACCGAAATGTTCCTATCCTTTAAGCGGGGTGGATAGAAGTTATGACTAGTTAGGGTAGGGACAATATTATTTAAATATACGGACTGGTCCGCAATAAAACAACTATCCTACTTTATACCGGACGACTTCCCATTTATAGATGACAGACGTTCTAAGGATCCAACAATAAATATACAAGGGAAGAGGTTTGTCCAAATGATTTTTAAAACTGGACTTATAGTCCTAAATGGCTCCTTCCCCGAGGACAGGAAAGGTGAGTTCACGTTCATTAACCACCTAGACACCAGTGTTATTGACTACGTTGCAGCCTCACCAGCAGCATTAGGAGAGATAATGTCTTTTAAGGTTGACACCTACCCATGCAATGGCAATATAATAATATAGATTCTATTAAACACACACACACACTAAAACTTTCTATTATAAATCAAGCTCAACACAAACTGACTGGGACAGTTTCTAAAGTCTAAACTTTTTAAAGTTTAAACACCAGAAGAAAAATACGAAGATTTCTGAAATCTTCATTTCGCTAATTAAAATCAATATAGTTCCACAAAAAGTACTTATTTCATAAATCATTCAAATTTAAGAACTATACTTCAGAAACAAAGGATTAAATACATATTTTGACAATCTGAGATGGATGTAGCTATGGCACCATCTGGTCTTGTTATGTACACTTTTCAGCTTGTGTAACCCGAGGATGTTGACAAGCTGCTTGGAGGAATGAGGCCTACCACCCTCCTCTTCTTTAGATTCTTGCCCATCCTAGTTGGTGAAATCTGCCAGGGCTTGGCTTAATATACAGATACGGTTGAAGTAGGCAGTAGTAAAATTGCCAATGATCAAAAAGCAAACTTTAGATCAACTGGCTATAGAAAATTATTGTCCAGTTGCAAATCTACCATTTCTGAGCAATGTCATGGAGTAGATGTGGTGTCAGCTCCAGGCAGTTCAGGATTATGTTGAGTATTTAGATCCATTCCAATCTGACTTTGGGACAGAAGCTGTCCTGGTGGATGGAGTTATGTTGGGCGGGGCGAGGATGTGACCCTATTGGTTCTCCTGGACCACTCAGTGGCTTTCAATGCCACTGAAGAACATATCTTTCTGGATCCTCTCAACAGAATGGTCCTTGGAGGCAGTGGCTTCAGTCCTTCAGACAGGCTCAGAAAGTGGTAATGGCACACTTTTGTTCCGCCCCATGGCCACTGACATTTAGGATGCCTCAAGGTTCCATCTTGTAGATGTTGAAAAGCATGAAGGACATGAACCTCAGGAAGAACTCATCTAGAGATTTGGGTAAGGTGCTATCAGGATGTGGATGACACAGCTTTTATTCTGGTTGTGCTTTTTATATTGTATTGTGTATTTGTGCTTTTAACCTGTTGGTTGTCTTACTATGATTTTAATTTTTGTGAACCGCCCAGAGAACTTCAGCTATTGGGTGGTATAGAAATGTAATAAATAAATAAATAAGCTTTGCCTCTCTTTTCCACTTCCTTTAACTGCCTCCCTGGGTGATACCAGGCAGGCAATTAAAACCATGGACAGGGGCCAGAGGAGTATGAGGCTAGATGAGGGCTAACAAGCCGAAGACAGAAGTACTAGAGGAGAAGGCTATCAATCGCTACTTGTTCTGTGCAAGGAATTAAAGGCTCTACTTTGTGACCCACCAGAGAGCCATTAAGCTAGCAAATACTAGGGATAGGGATTTCTCAGTGACCTCCCACATCTTGGGAACTCTCCCCCAAAACTTTACTGGCTTTTAAAAATCTGTAGACACAGCATTCCTAGTTTCTTTCACTTTACTGTACTACCAACAAGGAGCAACTGCTACTCCACTTAAGCAGCTATACATGTGATACTATTCAATATCTGGGTAGGGAAAGGGCAGAGCCTGGCAGGCAAAGATGGATATGCAAGCTATAAAGTGTTCCTGACTGATAATAGTTTTGCAAAGTAGAAAAACCAAGAAGATAGGGCAAGCCACATATCGCAGTTCAAGTAGCGGCTGAATATATATGCATTGTATTAATTAAGCATGTGGAAGACATGTGGCTCAGGCATGTTGAGCTAGATGGGACTGCTAGAACATTCAAGAGAAATGGTTCTAAAACTTTCTCCACTTCCTTTACATTTCAGAACCAACATCTCCTTGTAAAATTTAAGAATCTCACCAAGCCACCAATTAAAACATTTGACATAACACATAGAACACACATAGTCTTTCTTTCCCTCAACATTGAGTAAATACAAGGTGAATTTAAACAACTAAAATTCAGGGTGGGAAGAGGAGGAGAGATAGGCGAGTTTCAGACTTTAACACCACACTGTCCCTTTTAAAACCAAAACCAAAAACTGAAACACAGCCTATTTACTGCCACATTCGTCCACTTCAGGTTCTCTCTCTTTCTCATAAAATTCATCAGCTTTCCATCCAGGGCCCTTTTATTTTACTAGTTTTCCAACTTTACCATAAGTAAACTCTCACCAGAAAGCACATACCCCACCCTATATCTGCTTTGATGGAATTTTGTGGACTACGTGACGTACCAATAAAGGAAACTGCCTCCAAGTATGTGCAGAGCGCCACTTCCTCCTCACAGAGCAACTTCTGCAGCAGCCTAACCTCTCCCTCCTTCCACGCCTATAATTACAGAGGGAAGAAGACGCGCTCCGAGGCAGATTCGACAGCTCAGAAGAGCCAAGGTGGCAAATGACATTTGGGGTATTAAACTAAGGCTTGGCTTCAACCCCACCCCCCACCCCCCACCCCACCCCGCCATGACGCTCCCTGAGCCAACAGACGCCAACTGTGAAGTGGGGAAAAGAAATTTTGGGCTTGTTAGACATCCTGACAGCAACTTATACTGAAGGGCAAGATTAAAAACTGTTTAAGGAAAAATAAAATGCTGAGCACACAGTTCGGTCCCTATTAAACCATTTTTTAAAAACCCACAACTGACCCCATAGGGAAGGGGGGGTGGCAAAAAACTAAGTAGCGCCCAATGTTAGCCTTACTTAGAATAAACTTGGACCAGACCAGTCCCATTCATGTCAATGGGATTACTACTACTACTACTATTATTATTTACATTTACATACCGCCCCATAGCCGAAGCGGTATATAAATGTAATAAATAATAATAATCCCATTGACATGAATGGGACTGGTCCATTCATGTCAATGGGTCTATTCTAAGTGGAATTAACTAAAATGAGAAACAACCCAAAGAGAATGACTGGTGGCCATCTTCTGGTCTCCTCACCCGACGCGGACGGAGCCCCGTATTCTGCCTCTCATCGCTGCTCTTTCCTCCTCTCAGGGGCTTCAGGCTTCCGCCCCGCCCCGCCCCGCCCCGCCCCGCCTGCCACGGGAGCAGCTCTGAGGAAGACCCCCCCCCCCCAAGACTCGCCCGGCATCCCCCACTCACCGGCGGCTGCTGCTGCTGCTGCCGCCCCAACATACACGCCGCCTCCGCCGCTCGTCTTCTTCTCCGCGAGGCCTCCTTTATAACGTCGCCCGAGAGAGGCGCGGCGCGAAGCACAAGGGCCACTGTCCTCCACGAATCGCTCCCTGATTGGCCGCCCGGAGTCACGCGGGACGCCCGCTTGGGTGCACGTGGAAGGCTGTTGTGGCCCCGCGCGGGTGACGAACCGACGGACTGACTGACTGACACCGCGCAAACGCAGCGCCCCTTCCGGCTACGAGGAGAAGGCGGGACAGAAACTCCCGGAAGCGGAAGCGTATGTGTGTGTATACCTAAGGGCGAGAGGTGGGAGGAGTTGCTGCCGCCCTGGTGCCGTCTGGAGCCTCTGGCCGCGGCGGAGCCCGTGCCATGCCTCGGTACTGTGCAGCCACCTGTTGCAGAAACCGAGCGGGACAGAGCGCCCGAGACCAGCGCAAGCTCAGCTTCTACCCGTGAGTGCCTCGCGTAGGGAGGCTGGAGGGGTGGCTTTGCGGGGACTGCAAGGGTGACCCTATGGAAGAATGGACGGGGCTCCCGTCTCTTCAACAGTTGCATAGAAAAGGGGATTTCAGCAGGGGACAATGGCAGGTGTGCAGCACCTGGTGAAATCCCCTCTTCATCACCGCAGTTAAAGCTGCAGCAGCTATACTAGAGTGAGCAGATACAAAAGAGGGCACCTGCAGCTTTAACCGTGGTGATGAAGAGGGAATTTCACCAGGTTCCCCATATATACAAAGGACACCTGCTGAAATTCCCTTTTCAATGCAACTGTTAAAGATACAGGAGCCCTGTCCTCCTTTCCATATGGCCACCCTAACTACAGGCAACCCTCACGAAGCTCACGCTGACAGGGAAATAGGTGCCAGAAATTCATTGTGGTGGGCGGGCATGCAGAGCGTGCTTAGGGTTGTGCAGCGTGATCCTTTCCATGCTGACTTGGAAGTATGCGCCCCTAGTGCCAAGGGGGCTCCCTCCCTCCCTCAGGCGGTGTGCATAGGTCCCAAAGCTAGGATGTGAAAGAATAAACCAGCCTTCCCCAATCTGGTGGCCTCTAGATATATTGGATTACAACCCCCATCTTTTCTGACCATTCACCACGTTGGATGGGATGATTAGAGTTGAAGTCCAACCCAGCTAAACGGCACTGTGTTGGGGAAGGCTGGAACAATACTGTTTTTATGTTTTGGATGGTTTTTAAACTTTGTATACTTTTAATGTTTACCATTTTTAATTGTTGTAAACCACCCAGAGAGCTTCAGCTGTGGGGCGGTATATAAATGTAATAAAATAAATAAATAAACAGTAGAAGCCACAGCAAATGCACCCGTGCTGTACTGTTCTCACATCTGAAAACCAGCTCCTTTGCATGTGAACACATTCAACCTTATGCATCTGCACACACCCTACTGAGCATGTAATAACCAGATGACAGGTTAGTGCTCGGAGGTTAAAATGTCAGCCGTGCCATCGGTATTTGCAGTAAGTAGATCTATTTATTCATATCTAGTCTAATATAGACCCATAAGGATGCAAAGAAACAGCAGAGAAAAGAAGCTGAATGTGTGAGTGGATTCCTTCCTCAAAGATGTAGTGATGGCCACCAATTTGGATGGCTTTAAAAGGGGGTTGGATGCATTCCTGGAGGAGAAGGCTATCAATGGCTACTAGCCCTGATAGTTGTGTGCTATCTCCAGTATTTGAGGCAGTAAGCCCTTGTGCACCAGTTGCTGGGAAACATGGGTGGGAGGGTGCTATTGCACCATGTCCTACTTGTTGAACAGAGTGCTGGACTAGATGGACCCTTGGTCTGATCCAGCATCAAGGCACTTCTTATGTTCTTAAAGTGCATAGGTGTATTTGGAGTCCAGACTGCACCTGCAGCTGCCTGCCATTCCAAGAGTCAGTAGTATCAAACTACAACTGGAGAAACCTGGATTCAAATCCTATTCAGCCATGAAGTTTACTAGATAACCTTGGACCAGTTTCTCTCTCTCTCTCTCTCTCTCTCTCCCTCTCTCTCTCTCAGCCCAACCTATCTCACAGGATTGTTGTGAGAATAAAATGGGTATGGGAAAGGAACCATTGACAGGGATAAAAACATAACATGTGGTTTAGTGCTGCCAGATTAGACAAGAGTGTGACTTTCACTTCTCCCCTACTAAATTAAGAAACTAATTATAAAACAAAGCCAGCTCCAATACATGTTTTCTTGGCATGACACCCCCCAGGATTCAGTGGAACATAAACCCGTGTATATATACACAGGATTGCAAAATGGTGGTTGTTTTATCAGCCGCCACAAAATAATACAGGTTTGGCCATAAAGTGTCTTCCAGCAAGTATTTAGCATTGGTTTAATGATATCACAGCATAGTTTATGCCTGGAACAAATTTTCTGTGACAGGGCTGAGAAATAGAGCATCAGAGCACATTTAGAGTTCATTTTCTTTACCATTAGTAACTTTTAATGCATTCATTCAAGGAAGTATAGGTAGGTTTTTAAACAATTTGTATTTTCTAGCAACTTTCTCAGTGGCCATCATGATATTGGGTGTGTCTATGACTGATCCTAGGAGTATTGACTTTTTGGGAAGGGTAAGCTGAAGAAATAAGAGATTATTTCACCATTATCCCAGCCCCAAAATAGGCTCTTTCACCTTTACTAGCTGGCAGACTGTTGACAATTCAGTCGTTCAGGAATGTTAAACTGTTTTTTCAACATTATCAGTACTTAAAAATTGTTATAAGTTTTGTAAATTATTATAAACTGTTATGAGTAACGTTTATCTGAATACCTGAAGAC